>NC_091071.1:163775757-164078787 GCF_032405125.1 Capricornis sumatraensis
GTGTGTGTCCAGGAAAAGTCTGAGCCACCCTCTGCAGCTGTTGCCTCATCCCACACGGTGACACCCTGGCCCACAGGCCCCCACAGTCCTGTGGACTCTGAGGCACCGTCTTCCTGACAGAGGCTGAAGCGGGGCCCACAATTCATAGACAGAACGATTCTCTTAGTCACCCTCGCTTGCTCTTCTCCAAAGAGCAGAAGAAGCCAGCTAGGGGCGCTGGGTCCTGAGACTCCCAGTCAGTGACACAGAGTTTGGGGGGACCCTACAAATTCACTCAGGTTCTGTCACTGGGAAGCAACTTTCCAGGGCTGCTGGTAAATTTTAGTCAGTCCTCAATCAGATCCTGGGGAACAGGTTGAGGGGAAGGGGAAGTGGGTCTCAAACACTTTCCTCCCCAAAGACCCCGAGCTTCAAAGGCAAGACGCTTCCCTCCTGCTTGCCTGCCTCCAGTCCTGCATTCCTAAGGGGTTTGCAGAAGAGGTGGCTTTGTCAGGCCACAAAAGGTCTCCTGCCAGGCAATGGGTGCTGCTTGGCCATATTTACATAACTAAAGGAGACCACTCAAAGAACTCTACCCTTAACAAAGAAAGCCTGTTCTGGGGAGACTCACTCTGTCCACCTCTGCAGAGAAGGATCAGGGAGGGAAGCTTCCCTCTATAACCTTTAAAGTTATAGACAAAGACGACAGTCAAGTGAAGAAATGGAGGCTCCCCAGAGTAGGGTCCCACAGCGCTTGTGTGACTGAGCACTGTCTGAACGCAGTCTCTGCACCTAACCCCCCACCCTTTTGTCTCCCAGGAACCTCCAAGTGTATTTGTGGGGTTTTGCCTGACAGTCCCCAAAGTAGAAAAATGTAGTGTCCCATGAGTGACTGGAAATTGGGTATTTGGAGTTTGAGGAAGACCAATGGGACTAGCACTATAGGAAAACTTTCCACATAGTTTAAAAAGAATGTTGTGAAGATGAGCTTTTCTGTTTAGTGGAACACTGAACATTGTTTAATACACAACCCCCAAGCTGTCTGCTTCTAGCCCAGTTCATGGTCTTGGAGCTATTCTGCACCTTTTTTAAAATCACAGAAAATAGGGGAGGGATAAATTGGGAGTTTTGGATTCATATACACATACTACTATATATAAAATAGATAAACAACAAGCACCTGCTATATAGCACAGGGAAGTATATTCAACATCTTACAATAATCAATAATGGAAAAGAATCTGAAAGAGAAGATTTATATTCAAAACTGAATCACTTGGCTGTACACCTGAAACTAACACAACTTTGTAAATCAACTGTACTTCAATTTTAAATTTTTCTAAAATAAATTTTTTTAAGAAATGAATTGTAAATATAATTTTTAAAAAAACACAGAAAGGGAGAGATTTCCTCAACTTCTCTCCCCACTGTGGAAAAACCAGTTTTGCCTCCGTTAGCAATTCAATTCCTTCATTCCATACAAATCTGTGCTTTTAGGCAAGTCTCCTGTGAACCAGTTATAACATCAGCTTACCCTCTTACGAATAAAAATCTTTACCTCGTGTTAATTTTTATACCTGTAGGAGTTAGGCGTTTCTTTTTTCTGAAAAGTATCTTTTACCATCTTTTATATTAAAACGAACACAGACTCATTATGGTTTAGAATGCCATTTTTTGCATATATTTCTGATACCAAGCTTGCATCTTGGAATAAATTTTACACCTTCCGGTGAGCCTAGAGCTCAATCCCTTCCGAAGGGACTCAGCCCCGCTGCTCGTCTGCAAAGCCCTCACTCCCCCCGGAGCTTTGGGGAAAAAATATTGGCCTTCAGGCCCCAACCCAGGCGGGGTACCTCCGAACCTCGGAGGTGGGCGCTAGTCTAGGGATTGCAAACCCCCGGCCAGGTGACTCCGGCCGACGCCCGGGCGGGGATTAACTGACCCTGCAGGTGATGGGTCAGGAATCTGCTCGCGCTTTGTTTTCCTCTGGTGTCGAATCTAACAAGAATGCCCGGAATTCCTGCCCTCGCCCCAGGCAGGAGTGAGGGTGGTCAGCGCAACCAGGAACCCAGAGGCCATCGCTGAACCACCTAGGCTTCGGTGGGGACCATCGCGCTCTGCCGTCGGAGGTGGGGGAGGCCAGCGGAAGGTGGTGGTGGAATCCACTGGACCCCGGGGACCTGGACTAGAGGTGGAGAGTGCGGCATCTCCTAGTGAGACCTACCTGTCGGCCCACGCCGCGATCGCAGCGAGGCTGGGGGCGCCGGGCGCTGGGCAGACCCCTCTGCGCCGGCTCCGTAGCGGCGGCCCCGGGCAGGGGCCTTGAGAAGATCCAAGGGGCGGGGAGGGGCCGGAGGGCTGGAGTCATCCGCGGAGCCAGAACCATCCCAGGACAGGGCGGAGAGCGCCCCCAGCCGACCACGGTGGGCATAGTGACAGAGAGGAGGACGGTTAGAGCTGTTATGTGAAATCGGACAACTTGGAATCCTTGTACCCCAAGTTATCCGCGGTCCCTAAGGGCATGTATTGGGGGCAGGAGGAGAAGGGGACGACCGAGGATGAGATGGCTGGATGGCATCACCGACTCGATGGCTGTGAGTCTGAGTGAACTCCGGGAGTTGGTGATGGACAGGGAGGCCTGGCGTGCTGCGATTCATGGGGTCGCAAAGAGTCGGATACGACTGAGCGACTGAACTGAACTGAACTGAAGGGCATGTATGCCTCAAAAATACCAGAAATCTCCACGCCAGACTATTTAATAGGAATTCTTTCCTTGTAATGGGCTTCCCTGATAGCTAAATTGGTAAAGAATCCGCCTGCAATGCAGTAGACCCAGTTCGGTTCTTGGGTGGAAAAGATACGCTGGAAAAGGCATAGGCTACCCATTCTAGTATTCTTGGGCTTCGCTTGTGGCTCAGCTGATAAAGAATCCACCTGCAATGTGGAAGACCTCGGTTCGATCCCTGCGTTGGGAAGATCCCCTGGAGAAGAGAAAGGCTACCCAATCCAGTATTCTGGCCTGGAGAATTCCATGGGGTCGCAAAGAGTCGGACAGGACTGAGCGATTTTCACTTTCAGTGGAATTCCAGGGATTTTATTCTCTTCTTTCTGCCTATTTGTCTAAAGAAGGCTTTGTACTATGAGCGGTTACCACTTGTTGAGGGATAAAGTTTAGAACCTAGACAAGGTATAAAAAAGCAGAGAGGTCACTTTGCCTGCAAAGGTCAGTATAGTCAAACCTATGGTTTTTCCAGTAGTTATATAGGGATGTGAAAGTTGGACCATAAAGAAGGTTGAGCGCCAAAAAATTGATGTTTTTGAGCTGTAGTGCTGGAGAAGACTCTTGAGAGTCCCTTGGACAGCAAGGAGATCAAACCAGTCAATCCTAAAGGAAATCAATCCTGAATATTCATTGGAAAGACTGATGCTGAAGCTGAAGCTGCAATACTTTGGCCACCTGATGCGAAGAATTAACTCATTGAAAAACTCTGATGCTGGGAAAAATTGAAGGCAGGATGAGAAGAAGGCTACAGAGGATGAGATCATTGGATGGTATCGTCAAATCAATGGACATGGGTTTGAGCAAACTCTGGGAGATAGTGAAGGACAGGGAAGCCAGGCATGCTGCAGTTCATGGGATCTCAAAGAGTCAGACATGACTTAGAGACTACACAACAAAAAGTTTAGAAGATAGACGTGGGCCAATAATCAGACAGAACGGGAGGCCTTGGAGGGAGTGAAAGTGGCTTTGAGGCCCTCAGGGGGCTTCTTCCAGAAAAAGGAGGAATGATTACCCACCAAGGAGAGGAGTACAGTCTCTTGACAGAAATCACCTTGGCTGGCCCACCGTCAGAGGCCCTCTGAGGTCAGAGGAAGGAAATCTTAATTTGAAAACAGTCTACTCTCCTTGTAAGTGTTTACTGTGTAAGCACTCCTACACAACCAACGCAACAATACATTTGTTATAAAAGCTAATATATAACCAACACAATATTGTAAAGCAATTATCCTCCAATTAAAAATAAATATATATTTTTTAAAAAGCTAATGTATAGCCAGCATTGCTTAGGGTAAGTTTGATTGCAAATGGCATAAAATTCAGCTCAGGCTTTTTGAAACTTTAAAAGGGATTGCTGGCTCGCGTGAGTGAAAGGTCAAGGGCCTAAGTGATGGATTGAGATCCACACTCAGGTAGCTAGTTTGCAAAAGTTGCACGTTGACCACCACACTGACCCCAGGCAGATGGCCTGAAAAACTTTGAGGCAGGTCTGAAAACAGCTGACCATCCATTATTGCTGCCTGTAGTTAGCTAGTACCAGCTGCTGGCTAAAAGGCCAGACTCGAATCAGGCAGCCCAATACACCCAGACCTAGTCAAACTTTTCTTGCTAGATTTGTTTTATGTAATTTGAATCAATGTTCTTTGGCACTTAAAAAATAGAGGTTACTGATAAAAATGTATCTTTTATAGTGAAGACTTATGAGCCATTGTTGATCATAGGCCACTCATTCCCCAAAGACATCCTCCTTGCTGCCAGGAGCTTTCACATTTGATGAGGTGTCAGTCTTACAATTACAGTGCATTATGTGTTTCTCTTGACCCCTTCCATGCATGCTCAGTCACTCAGTCGTGTCTGACTCTTTGTGACCCCATGGACTGTAGCCCGCCAGGCTCTATCCATGGAATTTTCCAGGCAAGAATACTGGAGTAGGTTGCCATGTTCTCCTCCAGGTGATCTTCCTGGTAGGGATTGAACCCAAGACTCTTGTGTCTCCTGCATTGGCAGACAGATTCTTTACACTGCCCCACCTGGGAAGCCCATTATATGTTACAGTTGACCTTAAAATAGGGAGGTTATCTGCGTGGGCTTGATTGAATCCCAGAAGCCCTTAGAAGTGGAGAGTTTTCTCCTGCCAGCTGAAGAAGTCAGAGAGATTCAAAGCAGAAAACAATTCCCTATACAACATGGACCTGAAGATGAAGGTTGGCCAAGTGATAAAGAGAGAAGCTTCTATTAACAGAAGCTGAGAGCAAGCCCTGGTTGGCAGCCAGCAAGGAAGTGGGACTGAATCAGAGATTCATATCAAACTCTGTACAATACTCAAGTCAGCACATACATCCTTTCTGCTCCTGAAACATTTACCACCTATGTATATTAGGAAGACAATATCAAGGGTCCCTCAAAGTGGAAATTGAGCAGACCAAACTCTGTGTCCATGAGACAGTAAGCCAGAAATTACCCACAAAAGTAAACCAAATGACAAGAACAACAACAATCCTAACCTCTTTCTTAAATAACTGTGCATCAAAGAGAAAGTGAAAGCTAGAGGCAGATTATTTTGAAATCAAGAATATCACATCATTGTATTTATGTTGATAACACAAATTTGCATCATTATTACTTCAGAGGTGTCACGTGTTAGACCTTGGGCCTAAAGCAGTTGAATATTGTGAAATTTAACAACTTTCAATGCATTCATTATCTATGAAAAAAATAATACAAATAATTGAACTCATATTTCTACTCAAAATTTCAGGGAAAGAACTTTAAAACAGATTAAAGCTGGAGTTCATGACATTGTACAGGAGACAGGAAGCAAGACCATCCCCAAGAAAAAGAAATGCAAAAAAGCAAAATGGCTGTCTGAGGAGGCCTTACAGATAGCTGTGAAAAGAAGAGAGGTGAAAGGCAAAGGAGAAAAGGAAAGATATACCCATTTGAATGCAGAGTTCCAAAGAATAGCAAGGAGAGATAAAAAAGACTTCCTCAGTGATCAATGCAAAGAAATAGAGGAAAACAATAGAATGGGAAAAACAAGAGATCTCTTCAAGAAAATTAGAGATACCAAGGGAATATTTCATGCAAAGATAGGCTCAAGAAAGGACAGAAATGGTATGGACCTAACAGAAGCAGAAGATATTAAGAAGAGAAGGTAAGATTACACAGAAGAACTGTACAAAAAAGATCTTCACGACCCAGATAATCACGAAGGTGTGATCACTCACACTCACCTAGAGCTGGACATCCTGGAATGTGAAGTCAAGTGGGCCTTAGAAAGCATCACTAAGAACAAAGCTAATGGAGGTAATGGAATTCCAGTTGAGCTGTTTCAAATCCTAAAAGATGATGCTGTGAAAGTGCTGCACTCAATATGCCAGCAAATTTGGAAAATTCAGCAGTGGCCACAGGACTGGAAAAGGTCAGTGTTCATTCCAGTCCCAAAGAAAGGCAATGCCAAAGAATGCTCAAACTACCGCACAATTACACTCATCTCAGACGCTAGTAAACTAATGCTCAAAATTCTCCAAGCCAGACTTCAGCAGTACGTGTACCGTGAACTTCCAGATGTTCAAGCTGGTTTTAGAAAAGGCAAAGGAACAAGAGATCAAATTGCCAAAATCCACTGGATCATTGAAAAAGCAAGAGAGTTCCAGAAAAACATCTATTTCTGCTTTATTGACTATGTTAAAGCCTTTGACCGTGTGGATCACAATCAACTGTGGAAAATTCTTCAAGAGAAGGGAATACCAGACCACCTGACCTGCCTCTTGAGAAACCTGTATGCAGGTCAGGAAGCAACAGTTAGACCTGGACATGGAACAACAGACTGGTTCCAAATAGGAAAAGGAGTACGTCAAGGCTGTATATTGTCACCCTGCTTATTTAACTTCTATGCAGAGTACATCATGGGAAACGCTGGGCTGGAGGAAGCATAAGCTGGAATCAAGATTGCTGGGAGAAATATCAATAACCTCAGATATGCAGATGACACCACCCCTATGGCAGAAAGTGAAGAAGAACTAAAGAGCCTCTTGATGAAAGTGAAAGAGGAGAGTGAAAAAGTTGGCTTAAAGCTCAATATCCAGAAAACTAAGATCATGGCATCTGGTCCCATCACCTTATGGCAAATAGATGGGAAAACAGTGGAAACAGTGGCTGACTTAATTTTTCTGGGCTCCAAAATCACTGCAGATGGTGATTGTAGCCATGAAATTGAAAGATGCTTACTCCTTGGAAGGAAAGTTATGACCAACCTAGATAGCATATTAAAAAGCAGAAACATTACTTTGTCAAGAAAGGTCCAACTAGTCAAGGCTATGGTTTTTCCAGTGGTCATGTATGGATGTAAGAGTTGAAGTATGAAGAAAGCTGAGCGTGGAAGAATTGATGCTTTTGAACTGTGGTGTTGGAGAAGACTCTTGAGAGTCCCTTGAACTGCAAGAAGATCCAACCAGTCCATTCTCAGATCAGTCCTGAGTGTTCACTGGAAGGACTGATGTTGAAGCTGAAACTCCAATAACTTTGGCCACCTGATGTGAGGAGCTGACTCATTTGAAAAGACCCTGATGCTGGGAAAGGTTGAAGGCAGGAGGAGAAGGAGACAATGGAGGATGAGATGGCTGGATGGCATCACTGACTCAATGCACATGGGTTTGGGTGGACTCCAGGAGTTGGTGATGGACAGGGAGGCCTGGAGTGCTGCAGTTCATGGGGTCACAAAGAGTGAGACGTGACTGAGTGACTGAACTGAACTGAAAGCTGGAGTTCCCTGATGGCCTAATGGTTAAGATGTGGTGCTCTCACCTCCATGGCCTGGGTTCAATCCCTAGTCAGGGAGCATCCTGTAAGCCATGTGGTGTGGCCATAAATAAATAAAACAGACTAAAGCCTGTAAAACGGAAAGAATAAAGACATAATAAAGATGAAAGCTGAATTAATGAATTTGAAAGCAGTAGACCTGAAAAGAATCCAAAAATTGTTTCTTAAGAAAAAAAATTAACAAATCAAAAGAGCGGAGGGGTCTCAGCAGCCAGAAGAAGAGCAGGCACGGCTGAAGACGGCGGCAGCCAAGGCCTCAAACTGCATCCTGGAGAATTTTGTAGCCACCTTGGCTAATGGGATGCGCCTCCAGCTGCCTCTTGAAGAAGTAACTCCCCCACTTTTGTGCTTCCCTGTGTCTGCTCTCACTTCTGCCTTCCCTTCCCTCCCCTCCCCAGCTGTGGGCTGAGCTAGAGACTGGGGCAAAGAAACTGGAGAGGTGGTCTGTGGCCAGACTGAAAGCAGCAAGAAGCCCAGTGCTGAGGACGTGATGTCCAAAGATTGCTACTTTGACTACTATGCCCACTTCTGCATCCATGAGGAAGTGCCGAAAGGTCTGCAAATTCACGTATGGCAACTCCATGTTTCACAGCTGGCACCTTTTCAAAGACAAGATGGTGCTGGACGTTGGCTCAGGCACAAGGGGCCTCTGTACGTTTACTGCCAAGGCCAGGGCCCGCATGGTCATTGGGATCGAGTGTTTCAGTAGCTGTGATTACATGATGAAGATTGTGAGAGCCAACAAGTTAGACCATGTGCTGACTATCCTCAAGGGGAAGGTGGAGGAGGTGGACTTCTTCACCATAGATGGGCTACTGCCTCTCCTATGAGTTGATGCTCAACACTGGGGTCTACACCCGAGACAAGTGGTTGGTGCCCAACGGCCTCATCTGCCCAGACCGAGCCACGCTGGTATGTAACAGCCATCGAGGCCCAGCAGAACAAAGACTACGTGAGCCACTGGCGGGAGAACATGTGCAGCTTTGACGTCCTGCATCAAAGACGTGGCCATCGTGGAGCCCCTGGTGGATGTGGTGGACCCCAAGCAGCTGGTCACCAACCTGCCTCATAAAGGAAGTGGACATCTCCACGGTCAATGTGGAAGACCTGACCGTCACTTCCCCCTTCTGCCTGCAAGTGAAGCCGAACGGCTACATGCATGCACTGGTGGCCAACTTCAACGTCGAGCTCACCTGCTGCCACAAGAGAACTGGCTTCTGCACAGCCCTGAGTCCCCATCCCCTCCCTGGAAGCAGCCGGTGCTCTGCATGGAGGGCTGCAGTGAAGACAGGTGGGGAGATCTTCGGCACCATCGGCATGTGGCCCCATGCCAAAAACAACCATGACCTGGACCTCACCATTGGCCTAGACTTCAAGAGCCAGCTCTGCGAGCTCTCCTGCTCATCCACTGGATGCACTAACATGCCTGGGTTCACCCACCCCAGCCCAGCTGGTCCTGCAAAGGCCCCCGGGTCTGCGGCATTTTTAGGCGGTTTCGGGGCTCCCCCTACCCCTATGCGCCGGGGTGTGGAGGGCACATCATGACTGTGTTTTTCATTACTTATGTTTTTATATGGTTGCCTTTATGCCAATAAATTCTCAGTTGGGATGGCAAAAAAAATAACAAATCAAAACTATAATGAGATATCACCTCACACCTATCAGACTGGCTCTTATTTTAAAAAAAGACAACAAATAACAAGTGTTGGGGAGGATGTGAAGAGGAGGGAACTCTTGTGAACTCTTTATGGGAATGTAAATTGAGGCAGTCACCATGAAAAATAGTGTAGAGGTTTCTTGAAAAATTACAAATAGAACTACCATATGATCCAGCAATTCCACTTCTGGGTATTTTCCCAAAGAAACCAATAATACTGTATTGGGAAAGATATATGTGTCCCTATGTACACTGCAACATTATTTACTATAGTCAAGATATGGAAGTAACCTAAGTGTCCATCGATAGGTGAAATGAGTGGAAAAAGAAGATGCGGTATGTATACACACACACACACAGTAGAATGTTACTCAACCATAAATAAGAATGAAATCTTGCCCTTTGCAACAACATGGATGGACCCAGAGGGTATTATGATAGTGAAATAAGGCAGACAGAGAAAGGCAAATACTGTATGATTTTGCTTATATATGGAATCTTAAAAAACAAAATAAATTAATAAACATAACAAAATAGAACAAACTCATTAATACAGAGAACAAACTAGTGGTTGCCAGAGGGAGGGGGTGGAGGCGAGGAAAGAATCAGATGAAAAAGGACTAAGAGGTGCAAACTTCCAGTTACAATATGCACCCAAACCACGGGGGTGAAATGTCCAGCATGGGGAATAGTCAATAATCTTGTAATATATTTGTATAATGGCAGATGCTTCCCAGATATATCGATCGTCTATAGCGAACACATTGTAATGTACACAAACACTGAATCACTATGTTGCACACCTGGAACTAACATAGTGTTGTAGGTTAATTATACTTCAATAAAATAAATACAAGGAATAGAATAAAGCATTGAAATAGCTAGACCATGGCCAAATTTATTAAAAGACAAATATAATTAACAAGTTCATGTAATTGATGAAGACTAAAAATGTAAAATTAGGACTTCTGTGGTGGTCCAGTAAGGCTAAGACTCTGTGCTCGCAATGCAGGGGGCCCAGGTTCAACCCCTGGTCAGGGAACTAGGTACAACATGTCACAACAAAGATCAAAGATCTTGCATGCTGCAACTAAGGCTTGGTGCAGCCAAATAAATTAATTAAACAACTAGATATTTTAAAAATAATAAAATGCAAAATTATAAGAGAATGCTGGGAGTGGAAGCGGTAGGAGGGAGAGGAGGAAGAGGAGCTTTCTCATTTAACTGAGATGCAATCTCTCCTTCTCATACCATGTTCCCTTACTAGAAGGGTGGATACTGAAGTAGAGTTCTTTGGGGAATATGTTTTTTTCAGTTTTGCCACAAAGCATCCTCCTATTCAGGTTTCAGTCACTGGTAACTGAAAGAAACCCTACTCCAAACTAGCTCAGGAAAAAAAAGTTCTAGTAGATAAAAACAAATCACTAGGGCTTCAGGTCCGGCTGGGTCCAGGTGCTTAACAGGTGATTGCTCTTCACTGGTTAGCTCTTCATTCTGAGTTGACTTGATTTTCTAACAGGCTTTCTAGAGATGGGAGGAAAAAGTGGTCCCAGGCTGCTTTAGACGTAGGTGGTCTTTACAGCTCACTCCTAAAAGAAAAAAAAAAAAAGTCTTTTCTGATATTTCTGGCATATACTCAATAATTAGGTTTGATTGTATCTTATGTCCAGGCTAGAACCAGTGTCTGCAGTGAAGAGAATGGCATTCTCTAATCAGGACATCATTGAAACCAAGGATTGGCTTAGTCCCACTTGATCCACGTGACGTGAGCAGGATTACAATGGAAGAGGACCGAGAATTCCCTGGTGGACTCTGCACTTTCACTGCTGAGGGTGTGATTGAGAAACTAATATCTCTCTCACACACACACACACACACTCACACACACACACAAACGGAAGACAGCAGTGAGGGGACGGTGGGTTCCCCAAAAGAAAAGGTTATTAGGAGATAAAAATTATGGATTCAGTCTACAAAACCTCAGTCTAGTTGACCCTCACATTCTGCTCAAGAGCTGGTGCTTCCTATGCTGGAGTCCCCAGATAAGCCTTCACCCTCTATCAAACCCCTTCCTTACAAGATTTTTTCCTCCTGGGTGCTGTTGCTCCTGCTTGCAATCTGGCTTCCATTCCCTACGCACCAAAATCCATCAGAATTGTTCTTTTGTGGCGGATCCCCCAATTTAAATAATGTTCCCATCACTTTCCATGGGGCTTTCAAGTCTGAGAAAATTTGGAATACTGGCTTAAAACCCATATTTGAGGTGAAGGAAAGAGGAATCCAAGACAGAAGACAGGAAGTAGGAATTTCTATTTTCTTTTCTATCACAGGTTCAGGACTGCTTTTCAGACCTGAACCTGTGAAAGTTACCTATTGCTGCATAACAAATTATACCAAAACTTAACAGTTATACCTAAGCAACCTTTTTGAGGGTCAATTTGAAAAAATATATTGGACTTTCTCCCAATGGTCCAGTGCTTGAGAATCACCTGCCACTGCAGGGGACACTAGTTCAATCCCCAGTCCAGGAAGATTCCACATACCGCACAGCAACTAAGCTGGTGCACCACAACTACCTAGCCTGTGCTCCAGAGCCCATGTTCCACAACAAGAGAAGCTCCCACAATGAGACGCCCACACACCACAATTAGAAAGTAGCCCCCACTCACCACAACTAGAGAAAGCCCATGAGCAGCAATGAAGACCCGGTGGAGTCAAAAATAAATAAATTTATGTTATGACCAACCTAGATAGCATATTCAAAAGCAGAGACATTACTTTGCCGACTAAGGTCCGTCTAGTCAAGGCTATGGTTTTTCCTGTGGTCATGTATGGATGTGAGAGTTGGACTGTGAAGAAGGCTGAGCACTGAAGAATTGATGCTTTTGAACTGTGGTGTTGGAGAAGACTCTTGAGAGTCCCTTGGACTGCAAGGAGATCCAACCATTCCATTCTGAAGGAGATCAGTTCAGTTCAGTTCAGTCGCTCAGTCGTGTCCGACTCTTTGCGACCCCATGAATCGCAGCACGCCAAGCCTCCCTGTCCATCACCAACTCCCGGAGTTCACTCAGATTCACGTCCATTGAGTCCATGATGTCATCCAGCCATCTCATCCTCGGTCATCCCCTTCTCCTCCTGCCCCCGATCCCTCCCAGCATCAGAGTCTTTTCCAATGAGTCAACTCTTCTCATCTGAAGGAGATCAGCCCTGGGATTTCTTTGGAAGGATTGATGCTAAAGCTGAAACTCCAGTACTTTGGCCACCTCATGCGAAGAGTTGACTCATTGGAAAAGACTCTGATGCTGGGAGGGATTGGGGGCAGGAGGATAAGGGGACGACAGAGGATGAGATGGCTGGATGGCATCACCGACTCGATGGCTGTGAGTCTGAGTGAACTCCGGGAATTGGTGATGGACAGGGAGGCCTGGTGTGCTGCGATTCATGGGGTCGCAAAGAGTCGGACACGACTGAGTGACTGAACTGAACTGAACTGGAAACATACATTGGCAATTTCTTTCCAAATTAAATATGAATCTAGGACTCAGCCATTTCGATACTCAGTATTTACCCAAGAAAAAGCATGTTTCTACCTAAAACCTGTACACAAATATTCATGGAGCTTTATTTGTAATAGTCCAAAACTGGAAACTGGACTTCCCTGGTGGTGCAGTGGATAAGAGTCCACATGCCAGTGTAGGGGACATGGGTTATTCCATACACTGTGGAGCAACTAAGCCCGTGTGCCACAGCTTCTGAGCCCATGCTCTAGGGCCCTTGAACCACAACTTCTGAGCCTGTGTGCTGCAACTACTGAAGCCCGCAGGCCTAGAACCTGTGCTATGCAACGAAAGAAGCCACCATACTGAGAAGCGCACACACTCAGGAAGAGTAGCCCCCACTCACAGCAACTAGAGAGAGCCTGCCCTCAGCAAGGAAGACCCAGTGCAACCAAAACTAATAACAAAAAAGAAAAACCAGAAACTAACCTGGTGTCCATCAACCGATGAATGGATAAACGAACCATGAGATATGCATGCCATGAAATGCTACTGAGAAATAAAAAGAATATTCATACACAAAAGAATCAAAAGATGCAACACTGCACACGTGTGTGGATCATCTCAATATACAATGAAAAGATGCTTGATAAAATTCAATAGCCAGTATGGAATTGAATATTTATTGATATATGTAAGGGAAATTATTTTACAGCCATTTTCAATCATTAATGGACATGTGGGATTTCATTGAATGGCCAACCCTCATTCAGTAGGTCTGGTTATAAACCTGAGAGTCTGAAGTTCTACCAAAATCTCTAGTGATACTGAGCTGCCAATCTAAGTCTGATTCGTAGATCACCAGCTTCAGCATCCCTAGATAGATGTATTTTAATGGGAAAATCAAGGAAAGGAATCAAGTGTTTGTTCTGCCTGTTCTGTATGAATTGTACCTCAAGATAACCAAACAGTTTATGAGGAAGTTATTTATAGAAGACTTCCAGCTTTTAAATGAGACAAGAATGCTAGACTTAGACTATCACCATCTCCTAATACTCCATGAAATGAAAGATCTAACTTCGGCTGCTTAAACTAGTGAGGAAAAGCTGATGGGAAGCTTGTGATGAAGAGATGAAGCTGGCAAGGCCTGAACCCACTGATCAACTGTAACATCATAAGAGAGGCGGCCGGAGACTATCTGTCTCCCACCCCGCCCACCCCCATGCTCCCCATGTGAGGCCATAAGAAATATTGATTGGAACACCACTCAGCTGCCACCTCCAAGACTTTGGCAGGCATTCCCCCAGCGGCCAGAGAGGTATTCCTGCCTGTTGCTGACACTTGGGGTCACCCCAGGGGTTGTTGCTGCTGCTGCTGCTAAGTTAACCACAGTTTATTCTCCTATCCTAAAGACACGCCCACTCGAGGCCACAAGAGCCCCACTCTTTGCCTCCAACCAGAACAGTTCTGAAGGACTGTCCCAGCTCCAGAGCTCCTTGTGGTCAGCTGAGACCTTGGTTTCCGCCGCATCACAGGCCAACTACTCCTTCTGCCCCATCCCACCTCCCCTACTCCCCTAGGCCTCAATCCAGAGAGCCCTCCCCAGGAAAAACTTCCTTTGGCAAATCTCTCAGAGTCTAGGGTCCCAGCAACCTGCCCTACAGCCCCACCCTGACATACACTTGCCAAAAAACTGAGCCTCCATCTGATCAATTCGCTAGAAATACTAGGGGACAGAGGAACACGACAAACACCACCACAAGGATATTCTCAGCAAAACCAAGACTATGTAATCCTTGCAGGGCAAATTACCCAGTGCCTTCAATGCAAGAAAACTGAAAAGAGGGAAAGAGAATTTATAAATTGAAGGAGACTTCAGAGCCATGTGTGGCTCTTCCTTGAACACAGATTTGAATAAATCAAATGAAAAAAATAAGATAATCAGGAAAATAACACTGACAAAATATTTTATGCTATTTAGGAACTGATGTTTAAATTTTAAGATATGATAATGGCATTACAATTTTCATCATTAACTTTTTAAAAGTATTTATTTATTTGGCTGCATCAAGTCTCAGATGTGACATATGGGATCTAGTTCCCTGACCAGGGATTGAACCCAGGACCCCTGCATTGGGAGCTCAGAGTCTTAGACATTGGACCACCAGGAAAGTCCCTCCTGTAAGTTTTAGTTCTTGGTTTTTATTTAGGTGTAATGATCCACTGTGAGGTGTTTGGTTTTTTTTTTTTTTTAGTGATTTGAGGTATGAATCTAAGTGTAATTTTTCTAAATCATTATTTTTATGGCCTCTTCAAGAAGAAAAATTCAATTAACTGAAATTTCAATGATTTAAATTTAAACTTGATTTCTTCCTAATAAGAGAAATTAAATACTGAGGAATAAGATTTTTTTCAGGTAGGGTTGAGCTATGGAGGGCTTTGTTAACAGTAAGTTTTTTCACTCCTCTTATAAGAACCCATTTCTGCCTCCTATAGGCAATACCACCTCCCCTGAGAAGGCATGATCGAGGTTGAATTTTTAATTTTTCAATTTTTGGGTTTTTACACATGGCTGTCAATTGTCTCAGTACTGTTTGTTGAAAGATTATGCTTTCTCCACCAAATGCTTTCAATTTTTACGAAAAATGAATTGACCATATATATGGGAGTCTGTTTTTGGACTTTATTCTTTTGATGCATTTGTGTATCTTTACACCAGTATATATTATCTTGACTTCTGTAGTTTTATGATATCAGGTAATATAAATCCTTGAACTTCATTCCTGTATTTCCAAAGTTGCTTTGGTTTTTCTGAATTATTTACATTTCCATATAAACATTAGAATCAACTCGTCAATTTCCACGGATAAACCTACTGAGATTTTGATTGGGATTAACTGTATGTGTATATCAGTTTGGGGGAGAATTAACATCTTAATATTGAGCCATCTGATCCATCTATGTATACTATATAAATGTATGTGCGTGCATATATCTATTTAAGTTCTCTCAGCAATTTTTTTAGTACAGGTCTTACAAATCTTTTGTCAAATTAATATTTAAGCATTTTTAAATCTTTGATGCTATTGTAAATGGGATGGGTTTTTTTTGACAAGGCTTTTAAAATTTTAATTTCTGATTGTTGGTAGTATATAGAAAGACAACCACAAAAACTGTGACGAATATCCTGATAAATATGAGGGGTATATGAAGAAACACAAAAATGTTTTCTTTGTGGTACAGAATATTTAAACAGCATGTCTTTCAAACTGGAAGTCTAAATATTAAAGTTTAACATTTTTTTTTTTTTTTTTTTACTGCATAACATATGGTATCTTAGTTCTCTTTTCAGGGACTGAACTTATGCCCTTGGCAGTGAAAGTACAGAGTCCTAACTCTTGGATCACCAGAGAATTCCCTAATGTTTAACATTTAATATAACTCCATCCAAAATTCTTTTTTCCTTTTTTTTTTAATTTGACAAAGCTTTTAAAAGTCCTCTGAAAGAGTAATCGAGGCTAGTTAAGAACATTTGAAAGAAAAGAAACTAGTTTTACCAGATTGAAAACCCATTACAGATTAGCTACTACAGCAGTTAATATTGTCCGGTACAAGCATGCATTGGGCAGATTAATGATACTTAATAGCTCAGAAGTTGACCCTGGGACAGTCAAGATTGTCATATATAACAAAGCAGAGATTTTATTGAGGACGAATTGTTCTTTTAATAAGTGGCTCGAGGACACATAATAATTTGGAAGATAACAAAGAGAACATATAATAAAGTTCAGAGGATTAAAGGACAAAAAGTAAAAGATAATAATGATGTCACGAAAGCAGTGGGAACCATCCTGAACAAGTCATTATTTTCCGCATAAAGCACCAGAGAAAGTTACAAAGCAAGACACTAGATGGAAGAATATTCACCTTCCAGTCATTTGTGCTGCTGAAGCCTGTGGGCACTGGATAGGGAAGCGATGTGTATGTAGTCAGGGCGAGCTGGTGAGGGGCAGAAAAATCTGAGGAATCAGAGGTGAGAGAGGTCAAGGGTAGGGTAGGAAGGGAAACTGCCTGTGCCTCCCGCCCCCAGGCCTGAGAGGCGAGGCCCTCCTTCCTGATATCAGGCTGGAGACTCGGAGTCCTTCCAGCCACACAGCGACCCCACGACTCTTGGCCCAGATGAGCAATTCAACACAGGAAACCAGATGGTCAGAAAAATGAAGGATAAATAATAACCAAACTACACAAGTGTTGAAAATATTAAAGGACATGCAAGATTCAATGAAAGAAGAAGATGTAAAAGTGAAATAATAAAGGAATTGGATAGCCAAGAAAAAAGATAAGCCAATTTAAAAGAAAAAACTCAGGGGAGTTCCTTGGCAGCCTGGTGGTGGTGGTTCAGTCACTAAGTCCTGTCCAATGCTTGCGACCCCATGGACTGTACCCCTCCAGGCTCCTCTGTCCATAGAATTTTCCAGGCAAGAGTACTAAAGTGGGTTGCCATTTCCTTCCCCAGGGGATCTTCCCAACTCAGGAATCAAACTCAGGTTTCCTGCATTGCTGGCGGATTCTTTACCGACTGAGCCACTAGGTGGACTAGAGGTTAGGATTCAGGGCCTTCACTACCATGGTCGGAGTTCAGTTCCAGGTGGGGGAACTGGAATCCCGTAAGCTGCACAGTGTGACCCAATAATAACAAGAAAAGAAAAACTCAGAATGATAGATGTGCTAGACAGGTATGTCTAAACCTGAGACAGCAAAACCATTTCTAGACATGTTTTTTAAAATGAAAAAACAAAAGGAAAAAAACAGGAAGAAGCAAGCCAAGAGTCTGAACCTGTAGAAGGACACTGAGACTGAGGGCCTTGGGTAGAGGGCAGGCCCTGGACTCAACACCCCTGCTGCTGGCCAGGCACTCCTGCCCCAGAGACCAGCAACCGCCCTTTCAGACAATGGCTGCACGTCGAGTCTGCACCAAGTTCCTGGGCCAGCAGAGGGCCAGACACACCTCAGCTTGCTAAGGTTGCAGGAAAACCTGAAGCCTAGAGTGACCCCAAGCTCCAGCCTGGAACTACTTGCTTCAGACAGAGCTTCCCTGGGGGCTGGACTGGCGAATGCTGACATCCAGGTGGACAGAGCCAGCCTTGTCTCTGTCCCAGGCTCTGTGCTCGAGACACGTCCTGGCTTCCTCAGATTCCCTGGGCATCCTCTCTGGCCACCGCTGCTGCTGACGGTCCCTGGGCAAGAAAAGCCACACAACCACACAGGGGCTGGCTGGGGCTTTCAGGTTCCCCTCTGTCTTGCTGGAAAATTTTCTTTGTTTCTCTTTGGTCATTTGCTTTTTAACTTTTTTAAAGTATTTGTTTATTTGACTGCACGAGGTCTTGGTTGCTGCCCTGGGGATCGCAGGACACAAACCCTTCGTTGTGGCATGTGGGATCTAGTTCCCTGACCAGGGATCGAACCCCAGGCCCCTGTATTGGAAGCACAGAGTCTTAGCCACTGGACCACCAGGGAAGCCCCCTATTTTTAAACTATTTTACATGAATATGGATGCAACACATCACACAAAAATCACAAAAGAGAATATAGTGATGAAAAGTTCTTCTCCCTCCCCTGGCCCCCCACCACCCCCCACCCCCCACACATTCCCACCCCCCAGGCCTCCACTGCCACCTGGCTCTAGGGAGGCTTTTCAAGGTAATTTATGCAAACACATATGGAACTCCCACCTTCTTTGTATCTTTTACACACACTGAAGCACAGGAGGCTCGCCACAGTTTGCTTTTTCACTTAAAAGCGAACCTGAAAGATCATTCCACATCACCAATCCAGGTAGAGTTGTCACAGTGCATTTGAAAAGGCTCGGTGTTCCATTCTGTGAATGAGCCCTGATGAGAAAAGTGCTAGGTCAATTACTGTAGTATAGCACCATCTCTGTCCCCTTGTATATCTCCGCTGCATTCCCAGAATCCCTTTCCAGCATGTTCCGGGCTGGATTCTGCCCAGGAGGGGCACTGTCACCAGAGTCCCAAGGCTGAAGGAGGTAGGAGCTCTCCACATGCAGCTATGGGCAAGCAGCAAACATCATTGCTGGGGTCTTTCTTGGCTCCTGGGGTCCCCCTTACAAGACCCTCACTTCAGTGCTATGCACAACTGAGGTCCTTGGTGCCAGCTTCCAGAGGCTCCCAGTGTCCTCCTGGGGAACCCCTGCTTTGGTCCTGCTGGCACCTAGGATCACGGGTGGCACCTCCCTGCCACCCCCGAGTCCCACTGTCTTTCTCCCCTTTCCTCCCCCAGCCCCTCCAGGGCTGCTGCAAGTCTCCACTTCCCTGTATTAACCTCTCTCTACTCGAAATACCTAGACTGGCTTCTGTCTTCCTGATTAAACCTTGAATGATACAAACAGGGTTGCTTGCGTATCCTTGCGTGTGCTCATGAACCCATGGGCCGCTCTAACTGGAGCATAAATTCCTACGAGTAAAATTTCCACATCAGTTTAAATTTTAGTGGTGTATTATTCAGCTAGTGCTGCCATAACAAAATACCACAGACTGAATGGCTACAGCAACGGAAATTTATGTCCTCACAGTCTGTAGGCCCAGGGTCTGAGATGGTGTCTGCAGGGGTGGTTTCTTCTGAGGCTTCAGAGATGACCGTCTTCTTCCTGTGTCTTTACGTGTATGTGTGCGTGCCCACATTTCCCCTTCTTATGAGGACACCGGTCATAGTGGATAGAGTCCACCCTAATGACCTCATTTTAATGTTATTACCTTCTTAAAGACCCTCTCTTCAAATACACTCATGTTCTGAAGTACTGGAGTTAGGATTTCAAACATGAATTTATGGAGGGGCCCACAACTCAGCCCATAAGAGAAAGCTGTTACCAACTTGCTTTCTCCCCAGGATCTACCAACCTACATGCCTTATATCAACGCATAAGGGAGCCCAGTCTTCATACACTTGCCCCAAGAGTCTGAGGCAAACTCAGTGAGCTCTACTATCTAATAGGTAGGAAAGGGCACATGGTGTTGTTTTAACTTGCATTTCTCTTATTCTGAGTGAGGTTAACAGCTATTTCATGAGTTTATGAATCATTTGTGTTTCCTTTTCTGAAAAAGGTTTGTTCACAATCTTTGTCCACTTAAAAAAATTTTTTTTTGCAATTAAAAAAAATTTATCTTTTATTGTATTTTATTTGGGGCCATGCCAATGACATGTGAGATCTTAGTTCCCCAACCAGGAATCCATCCTGCACCCCCCCCTCCAGTGGAATCAAGGTCTTACCTGCTGGACCTGTCCATTTTTCTATTGGCTTATTTGTCTTTTTCTTATTGTTTTGTGGAAGGGCTTCATCAAAGATATTTACCCAATACACCGTGCAAATATTTGTCGTTTATCTTTCAACTTTGTTCATAGTTTTTCTATAACTCAGTGATATTTTATTTTTATGTAAATTACCCATCTTTTCTTTTATGGCTTTTAGGTTCTATGTCCTTCTCAGAAAGTCCTTTCCAACTTTGAGGTTATAAAACAAATTTTCTTGTGTTTTGTTTTAGAACTTTATTGTTTTTTTTTTTTTTTTTTACCACACAGCGTGTAGGATAGTTCCCTGACTAGGGATCAAACCCATACCCCTTGCAGTAGAAGCTCAGAGTCTTACCACTGGACCACCAGGAGATTCCCTCTTCTACTTCTTAACATCTTACTTTTCCATCAATGCCTTTGACGCACTTGAAACTTATTTTAATGTAAGGCATTAGGAACAATGTCTCTTTGGGTAGGTGTTTACCCAGCTGTCCCAACACCAGCCCCTCTTTCTTCCCCCAATCTGAAGTGCTGTATTTACTATCTGCTGAGTTCTTCTGTGCATTTGGGTCTGTTTTCATGCTTCCTATATACCAGCCTATTTGAGACCTTCTTCAATCTTCTCAAACCGCTGACCTCGACATCTACCCACTTCTTATCAGATGACCTTGCCTTTTGGTTCACAAGGATATGGAAGGATTCATGGGGGATCACCTTCTGCTCCAAATGGAAGACCCCTGGGACTTCCCTGGTGGTCCAGTGGTTAAGACTCTGTGCTTCCATCACAGGGGGCGTGGGTTAGATCCCTGTTCGGGGAACTACAATCCTGCATGCCTCAAAGTGCAGCAAAATAAAAAAATAAATACAATGAAATGGAAGGCCCACGCTCCCTCCTCTCTAAGGTAGCCACTCCGTCCAAGTCTGAGACTCCAGCTTCCCAAGCCCCCAAGTCTCTCTCTTCTGTGCTCAGCATCTATCGTTTCCCTACCCCTTCTCGATCTTCTTTTAAATGAACTCAAGTCTCTCACACATTAAAAACAAATACAAACAAAAAGCCTCCTTCAGTTCTGTGATCCTCTGCAGCTACTGCTGTCTTTACTCTGGCCTTTAGACCCCAAGCCTCTGAGAGCATCATCTATTTCCTGTCTCTCATTCCCGTCTGTGGTGAACTCCTCAGTCCACTGACTCTGCTTCCACCCCCGTCAGCCTCTGGTCCGGATGATGGGAAACTGGGCCGTGCTCAGTCCTCTGCTCTGGCCTCCCAATTCTAAGCACCGCAAGCTCAGTCAACATGGAGCAGGACTCAGGCTGGACAGGACGTGGCTCAGCGTAAGCACATCCACAGAGTGTCCGCAGGGGGTTGTGAAAGTGGCCACCTGTCGCCCTTCCACAGTGACCAGTCAGGACTCTGGGTCTCTCCACAGATGAACCAGCAGGGATGCAGGGGAAGAAACTGGTAGTTACTGGGAGAGAAGCAAATGTCATTTCCCATCAGTGGACCAGACCCTGAGTTCAGTGCTCAAGCACTTCCCCCACTGCAAGCTCACAGCCTGGAGGAGACTTATGCGGTCACTTACCAAGCAGAATGTACAATGAGAATTGAGGCGAGGGGCTTCCCTGGAGGCTCAGTGGATAAGAATTGGCCTGCCAATGCAAGAGACATGGGTTCCAGCCCCAGCCTGGGAAGATCCCGCACGCTGTGGAGCAATTGAGCCCATGTACCACAGCATTGAACCCGTGCTCTTAGAGCCCAGGAAGCACAACTACTGAAGCCCCCGTGCCCTAAGCCCATGCTCCACAAGAGAAGTCATCACAACAAAATGTAGCCCCAGCTCTCTGCAAGCAGAGAAAAACCCACACAGCAACAAAGACCCAGCCCAGCCATAAATAAATAAATAAACTTTAAAATAAGAATTAAACCACTCCTCGTGGCTCAGATGGTAAAGAATCTGCCCACAATGCCGGAGACCTAGGTTCCATCCCTGGATCAGGAAGATCCCCTGGAGTAGGAAATGGCAACCCACTCCAGTATTCTTGCTTGAAGAATTCTGTGGACAGAGGAACCTTGTGGGCCACAGGCCATGGGGTTGCAAAGAGTCAGACATGATTGAGTGACTAACGTTTAAAAAAGAGAATTGAGGTGAGCACCCAACTGAGGTGCAGAAGACCGAGGTCAGGAGCTATGTATTAAGAAATTTGGCCTCCCCCATGAGAAAGATCTGGCCTGGGTCCCTTTGTCCTGGATCCGCGGAGGGAAACTCCAAGCTCTTGGAATGTCCTAAGTAACACGAGACTATCTGTTATTCATGGTGGGACTCTGGACCACACTATATACTTTATTCTAACAAAGTGACTTATTGTGTGATGTCAGCTAATCCTCCAAGGAAGGCGGTTGGGCTGGTGATAGCATCCAACCAAGGGGACCCTGATTCATGCCTCCATAGTGAGACTCCCATCTGAGTGCTGGTCACGGAGGCTTAGTGAGCTTTCCAGGTTGGCAATTCTCTGTGCGTTTTGTCACATGTCATGGCTAGGAGGGGCGATGCCACTCATGTCTCCACAGGGAAAGGAAGGGCAGAGCTCCACACTCGGACATCCCTGGATGCCACCGTTCTACTCCTGGTTCTAATTTTTATCCTTCCCTATAATAAATGTGGCTGTTGAGTATGGTAGTTTTCAGCGAGTTCCATGAGTCATTCTAGCAAATCATCAGACCTGAGAGTGGTTGTGAGGACCCTGAAATTTGTAGCCTTGAGGTCCCTGTAATTTGTAGCCAGCTGATCTAAAGTAAAGGTGGTCCCAGGGCCCCTGAACGTGCAGCTGGTACCTGCAGTAAGGGGTGTCTTGGGGTGGGGGGTTGTTTCCTCAAATAGTACAGTTGGCTGAACTTGATGCAGCTGGTGTGAGAAGTCTCAGGCATATGTGATGGTCTGGAGGGCTCTGCCTTTAACCTTGGACCTTGGCTAACTCCCAGGCAGGACAGTTTCATTCCTATCTTATCCCAGTGGGACCACTGCAAGTCGGCAACATGCTATCTGACCTTCTCCATGGTCAGGACTCTGCGCCTAGATTCACAATCCTGGTGTCTTAGAGCAATTGCAGTACCTTTTACTTTTTGTCTTCACTTTGCCTGACTGAGTGATGCCTGAAATAGGAGATGAGACTGAAAGACTCGGCGGGGGGGGGGGGGGGGGGGGCGGGGTTCCTGAGCCCCTTGAAGTTGCTGGCAGGATTCTATGTGTATGGACCTACTGTATTGCACAGGGAACTCTGCCCAATATTCTGTAATAACCTAAATGGGACAGAATTTGAAAAAGAATAGATGCTTGTGTACATATAATGGAATCACTTCTCTCTACACCTGAAATGAATACATTGTTAGTCAACAATATAAAAAAAAATCCAATATAAAATAAAAAAAATTTTTAAAGACTCTATGTGTATGACTCTGTGGGTATTTCTGGAGAGGATCCGTGGATTCTCAAAGCAACACTGCAGGTGCCAAGACCGGAAGCTCACCCAGATCCATCCGAGACTTCCCCCAGGCGCATGGACAGCTGTCTAGATGCTAACAAAGCCCCAAGAGCCTCCAGAAAAGAGCTCAGGTCACAGACGAGCCCTTTGAAGACAATAGGTCCACCTGGGGTGAAGTATTTTCTCAAGTTTTCATCCATTCGTTCCTGAGCCACGTGTCATAGGATGTGCGTAGTTGTGACACTGGGAAGAGTGTGAGAAGGCAGTCTCCTGCAGGGGAAGAGCAAAAGTGGTCCCAGCTGGGTGACAGCTCTTCCCCAGGTAGGAGCCTGAGGCGGGCACCGAGGGCTTTAGGGAAAATGTGCAGACCCCCAACCTCACGCTGGGGGGTGGGGACGGGTCATTCAGGGATGGAACGCCACAGACCTGGGGCCCAAAGCAGAGCCACATCCTTACCCAGCAGAGCAGATGTTGAGGTAAAGGTTCTGCCAAAGCTGCGATCTGACAGAGGGTGAGGTCAGATGGGGTCAGCTCGGTCAGCTAGTTACTCTGCAAAGCTCAGTGTTCACAAAATGGGTACAATAAGACCTAAACAGAGAGCGATACCCTGGGTCCACAGAGCTGTGCTTGAGGAAGCATCAACAATTGGAGGTAAATTTGAGCCCAGCCAAGAAGGACCAAGGTCCAGCTTCATGACCCAAGGATGCCAAAAGCAAGTCCTCATGTTCCCAGCACCTGATGCTGAAGGGCACGGAGGCCTGCACAGGATGGATTACCAGCCCCTTCTTTGTAATGAGCCTGGCCAAGCAGGTCCTCCTCACCTTCCAGGATGGCAGAGAGGGCCTGTGTGCACAGGTAGCCAAAGGATCCCCCTGGTCTGATGAACCAGGGTTTACTGGTTAATTTCACAAAAAGACAAAAGGTGAGTTTGTCCACACAGAAGGAGGTTTAAAATCATATGTAGAACAATAGATGAGTGAAGACAAATAGTGCCCAGGACTTCTCTGGTGGTCTAGTGATTAGGACTCTGAATTTCCATTGCAAGGGCCAAGGGTTCGATCCCTTGTGAGACTGAGGTCCCACAAGCCTTGCAGGGCAGCAAAAAATAAAATAAAAAAGACAGATGGTGTCCAACCCCTAAGTGACCCCTATAAACTAGACAATATCCTAAATTCTTCTAGCTTTCTCCAAAATTTGGCTACCACTCTTCCAACTCATGTTTCCAACTTCTCTCCCACTTTTGACTTCGAATCATCAAAAACCAAAACGGTGGGACTTCCCTGGTGGTCCAGTGGCTAAGACTCCATACTGCCAATGCAGGGGGCCCAGGTTTGATCCCTGGTCAGGGAACTAGATCCTGCATACCGCAACTGAGTCTGAGAGCAGCCAAATATATAAACATTAAAAAAAAAAAAGATCCCACATGCTGCAACTAAAGACCCTGAGTGCCCCAACTAAGACCCAGTGCAGCTAAATAAATTCATACACAAATAAATCAAAGCTGCCCTTTTCCTGAAGCCCTGAAAAGTTAAGTTGAACACCTAACATACTCCGGAGAGAGATCACACAATTGCCCCTCATTAAACCATCCTCATCCTCATGCCTGAACTCATCAGAGACAGTTCTGACTGCTCTAGATGCTTTGACCCTGACATTTAGAAATCTTCCCTGATGGCAGTGCTCAGGACTAAGAATCTGGGTTTATCATGTGTTCCAACCATGAACCTTTGTTTTCCTTGGCTGACAGACTGGTTCCCTGAGATCAACTATCTACCAGTGCTGCTTCTGGACCTTGAAACTTTGTACCAGAAGTTTTAAAGGTGGGACCAGAGGGGACAAAATCTGCCGCCTTAAAATGTCTCTTGATCATAAGGATTACTTCCAGTTGAAAACAATCAAGGCTCACCCACCACCCAGTTGTATCTTCTGAGACTCCACCAGGGAGGGACCGCAGGGCTACACCAGCCAAACTCCCCTCCTTGAGGGCAGCTCCTCAGCACTGGAGGCAAACACTGCTCTTCCAGATGGGGTCACCCAACTATCCTTTGAAGAATAACCACAGGAAAGACTTTACAGGAGAGACTTCCCTGGTGGTCCAGGGTCTAACACTTCGTGCTCCCAATTCGATGGGCCTGGATTCAATCCCTGGTCAGGGAACATAGATCCTACATGCCCAACTAAGAGTTCCTACGCCACAACTGAAGATATTGTGTGCCCCAACTAAAACCCAGTGCAACCAAATACATTTTTTTAAAAGTTCAGTTCAGTTCAGTCACTCAGTCACGTCCAACTCTTTGTGACCCCATGGACTGCAGCACACCAGGCTTCCCTTCCATCACCAACTCCCAGAGCTTGCTCAAACTCATGTCCATCGAGTCAGTGATGCCATCCAGCCACCTCATCCTCTGTCGTCCCCTTCTCCTCCCACCTTCAATCTTTCCCAGCATCAGGGTCTTTTCCAATGAGTCAGTTCTTCGCATCAGGTGGCCAAAGTATTGGAGTCTCAGCTTCAGCTTTAGTCCTTCCAATGAATATTCAGGACTGATTTCCTTTAGGGTTGACTAGCTGATATATGTATGAAGCAAGAATAACCTCAGGCAACATGCTAGGGAGGGCTAAAGTAGCCCGACTGGGCCTTCTCTGCCTCACTGGCTTCTGTAGAGTCTGTGCGAACCTCCCCACCTCCAGCCCACACCACCTGACTGCCAGGATTGATGTGATCTGTGACCATCTATTTAGATGTGTCTTAACCTGGGGGCCACGAATTCAGAGGAGCCATAAACTTGGATGGGAATAAAACTTGCAACTTCACCTTCACTGACTTTTAAGTTTCCTTTGATCGCAATCATAGGCAACAAACCACAGTAATCGTAGCAGTTCTGTGACTGTCACTATCAACCAGGGTTTAAGCAGAGAAACTGTCAGCAGAAGATACAGTTAATGCTTCATCTTTGCAGTAGTTATGTTCTATAAAATCGGTGCACACACTGGATTAGTGAACACGAAAGCATTGCTTCTGGGGAAAATGTCATCAACCAATCAATACATAACCTTGTGTTTCTGTTTAAAGACACATGTACATATGTCTAATTTCACATAAATGTTGATTCATTAACATTGGATTCAGAGCCAACAGCGCCATAACTCAGGCCCGAGTGAAGCTCATCTAACACATTTTCCCCTTAAGGCACACTGCACAGAGCTTAGAACTGTATACACCACTTCAGCACTGTGTGAGGGACCATTTCAAATGGCAAAATCACCAACAAGAAGGACAAAAATGCCAAACCATGGCACTAAATGGATTGTCATAAGGACACTTGCTTACAGTGTGACAGCTGAACCAAAAAGGCAGAGTCTGGACTTCCCTCACGGTCCAGTGGTTAAGATGCCACACTTCCACTGTGGAGACTCAGGTTCGATCCCTGGTCAGGGAACTAAGAGCCCATATACCACGTGACATGGCAAAAAAGAAAAAAAGGTAGGCTCCCCCTCCCCTCCAAAAAAACCAGGGTCACCTTATTCGTCTTCACTAGATGCACACTGGACGTCTCACAAATTCTGCCTCTGCACGTGTCCTGGAGGAACATGTGAATGATCTTGTATGATCTTGAAAACACAATGTGCATGGATTTGGGGGTTACAAGTAGATTTTAGCAAGTAGTTGAATTCGCAAATACAAAAATCAAAAAATAATAATGAGAATCCACTGTATATATCAAGAGATGTGTAAGGAACTGGCTTTCAGGCTTGCGGGGGTGGGCATGTCCCAAATCCATAGGGCAGACTGTTGGGATGGGACAGGGCTGGAAGTACATGGACAGAATTTCTTTGGGGAATCTAACACTTTGCTCTTAAAGCCTTTCAACTGTTTGAAATTAGTCCCACCCAGAGGATCTAGGATAATCTCCTTGACTTAAAATCAGCTGTCTATGGACTTTCAGCACATCTACAAACATCTTCTCTGCAACACCCAGGTTATGCTTGACTAAAGAACTGGGGACTGTCGCTTGGCCAGGCTGACATATCAGAAGACCAGCAAGGTCTCTGTAAGATGTCACGTTATAGGAATACTGAAGTACAATACAGAGGATGTATTATCTGGTTTTCACTTTTTATTTATTTACTTATTTTTAACTGAAGGATAATTGCTTTACACTGTTGCATTGCTTTTTCCATACATCAACATGAATTAGTCATAACGGTTTCGCTTTTAGTAATGAACATGACAGAATACAAAAGCCACAGTGTTTCCTGTACTGAAAAATTCTTGTGAATGGAAGAATGGAATCAGCAAAATGGAAAGGGCCCAGCACATCTATCCGTCCTGAAAATCATTAAAAGGTGTTGGGGTGGGGGTAGGGGTTATATAAGAAAACTCAATTCAAAAAAGCTGGAGCTCTTCCAACACTTGGATTTGCTATGTCACAGTAAGCTTTTATTGGAGCATCCTCCAAATTGCTCACCAGGGGCCCAGAGGAAAATCTCCCACGCCTTCGGAGCGACATATTCGACTCCGATGGCACGTGCACAGAAATTATCAGGCAGTTTTGGGGATTGGATCAGAAAGAAACACTGGAAGCAGTCACCCTGTCATGCGGTGTGATACGTTCTAGAATCGATGACATGTCTTTCAACATTTTGAAGCAGGTCTTTGAGGAGAGAGCTGCCTCATCAGTCCCAACAGAGGGGTCTTCTTGTTTGCCTCACTGTTGGCATGCTGCCAGTACCAAAGAATCCCTACTTTCTGAATGGCTTTTGCAAACTATAAAGACTGTGGACATTTTGGAAGCAGTAAAAAAAGGGTCTTTGCCAAATAGAACTTTGCCTGGGAAGAAAAGCTTCATTCTCTGCCCAGATGGACCTCCTGCAAAGCTGATTTCATTTGGACTTAGTGATGAAACTCTCCATGTCGTCATCTCTCAATGCACAGACAGTAAAGACTTTTCCAATCTCTCTGAAAGATGTTTTGTCAACATTCATAAAGTCAGCAACTTCTGAAGAATCAGGTCCTTCAATCACTCCATTTGCAGAAAGCTTGTCAGGAAATGGGAACAGAATCCAGAAAATGCTCCTCACTGGCTTTCAAAGGACAAGTGCTTTATTCAAACAAACAGCAGAAGTCTTACTGTCTTCTGAAAGAAAAAGAAAGGCACTTCTGGCAATGTTTTGAACAAAAAAAATTTTATCCTTGAATTGGCTTACTTAGATATATTTAACCATATGAAAGAGACTTCTCTGAGGTCCCAAAGTCATCATTTATGATGCTCCTAAAAATCCACAAACTGACAATATGGAAGGAGAATATAGTGCCAACAACACCTTTGCAAATGATCTGGGCTGGAAAAGTGCTCTCTTAGGATAGAGACCAGACACAAAATATTGATTTCTTTGCATAGAAAAATTTGCCAACACCTAGCAACAGTTCATAACTCTTTCAAAAGTTATTTCAATTGTTGCTGTTGTTTAGTCACTAAGTCTTGTCTAATTCTTGATACTCCATGGACTATAGCCTGCCAGGCTCCTCCGTCCAGAGATTTCCCGGGCAAGAATACTGGAGTGGGTTGCCATTCCTTCTCCAGAGTATCTTCCTGACCCGGGGATTGAACCTGTGTCTCCTGTATTGCAGTGCTGATTCTCAGCACTGATCCTGGTGCTGAGCAACCAGGGAAGATTTCGATCTTCAGGGCATCAAAATCGAACCATGCATCCACAATCTTTTCTTTCTGAGACAGTTTCTGAATTGTGATCTAGCTAAAGAACTCATTTTTCTTAGAACAAATATACTTATGACAAGCAGAGTTTAACTAAAAGAGCCTTGATGAATGCTGGTATTCTTTGAGAAAAACCTATCTTCTTCTAGTAAAGCAAGCCCTGGAAGCTTAGATATTTATCTTTGAAAGTGAAGATTTTCAAGACTTATACCGTTGAACTGGAGAAGGAAATGGCAACCCACTCCAGTATTCTTGCCTAGAGAATCCCATGGACAGAGGAGCCTGGCAGGCTACAGTACATGGTGTTGCCAGAGTCGGACACAACTCAGGGACTAAACCACCACACCATTGAAACAGAAAATTGAAATCAATTGGATGTAAAAAATTGTGTGTGTATTGTCTTGTCAAAGCCCACCCTATAATTTTTTTAAGTTCACATATTTACTTTCTAATTGAAGTATAACTGATGTACAATATTACATAAGTTATAGGTATATAATATAGTGATTCACAATTTTTAAAGGTTATACTCCATTTACAGTTAAGATTAAACACTGGCTATATTTCCTGTGTTGTACAATATATCCTTGTAGTTATATAATATAGTGCTTTATTTCAAATTAAATAACAACTTTAACACCAATATGTCTTTAAAAACTAAAATTTAACTTTAATTTGCTTGTACATTTTAAGAGTCAATGTATAATTTACATTCAATAAAATGCACAAATCATAATGTGCAGTTTTATGAGTTTTGACAATTGCTCAATCTGTAACCACCACCGCAATCAAGATTTAGACTATTTCCATTACCCAGAAATTCCCTTGAAGTTCTTTCCACTCAATCCCTTCCCAACCCCAGAGGCAACCGCTGTTCCAGTTTGTATGTAAAAATGATTGGTTTGGCTTGTTCATTCTGCCCTCTATCACTGGATATACCATTTTTAAGTCATCCATGTTGCTGAGTATTTAAGTTGTTTGTTCCCTGTTATTGCTGAGGAGCATTCCATCACATTATACCACAGTTGATTCATCCATTCTCCTCTTGATGGACATTTGAGTGGTTTCCAGTTTTTGGCTATTATGAACAAAGCTGCTGCAAGCATTTGTGTACAAGATTTTTTTTGTGGATATATTGTTTCCTTCTGAGTATATATTTAGGAGTGGAATTGATGAGGCACCAGATAGGTATATCTTTAACTTCACCATATTATAAACTTTCAGTGTAGGTATACATTTAACTTTATAACAAACAGTCAAGCGCTTTCCAAAATGGCTATATAGGCACACCTTGGAGATATTGCAGGTTTGGTTCCAGATCGCTGTGATAAAGCAGATATCACAATAAAGTAAGTTATGTGAATTTTTTTGGTTTCCCAGTGCATATAAAGTTATGATAACCATTATCAGTGAGTCGTAATCTTTATCCTGGTAGAGGGTCTTGCCTCTGTGTTGATGTCTGGTGGTTGTTGCTGAAGGTTGCGGTGGTTGTGCAGTTTCTTAAAATAAGACAACAGTGAAGTGTGCCACATCAATCGACTCTTCCTTTCATGAATGATTTCCCGTAGCATGTGATGTGGTTTGATAACATTTTATCAACATTGGAGTCAGTCCTCCCAGACTGTGCTACTGCTTTATCAACTAAGTTTCTGTCATATTCTAAACCCTTTGTTGTAATTTCAACAATCTCCACAGCATCTTCACCAGGAGTAGTTTCCATCTCAAGAAACCACTTTCTTTGCTCATCCATAAGAAGCAACTTCCCATCTGTTAAAGTGTTATCATGAAACTGCAGCAACTCAGTCACATCTTCAGGCTCCACTTTTTTTAAAATAATTTTATTTGTTTATTTTTATTTGGGGCTCTGCTGGGTCTTTGTTGCTGCCTGGGTTTTCCTCTAGACTTCCCCAATGGCTCAGCAGTAAAAAATCCACCTTCAGCGCAGGAGTTGCAGGAAATGCAGGTTTGATCCTTGGGTTGGGAAGACTTCCCTGGAGGAGGACATGGCAACCCACTCCAGTATTCTTGCCTGGAGAATCCCATGGACAGAGGAGCTTGGAGGGCTACAGTCCATGGGGTCAAAAAGAGTCAGACACAACTTAAGTGACTTAGCATGCACACACGGGCTTTTCTCGAGCTGTGACAAACAGAGGCTACTCTCTAATTGCAGTGTGGGGGCTTCTTATTATCGTGGCTTCTCATTGCAGAACATGGGCTCTAGAGCATGGGTTTCAGTAGCTGTGGCACAAAGGCTTAGTTGCTCCGTGACATGTGGGATCTTCCCAGACTGGGGATTGAACCTGTGTCCCTACACTGACAGGTGGATTCTTAACCACTGGACCACCAGGCAAGTCTGAGGTTCCACTCCTAGTTCTCTTGCTATTTCCACCACCTCTACAGTTACTTCCTCCACTGAAGTACTGATATAGCACTATACAGATTTTCAACTGTGAGGAGGGTTGGAACCCCCAGTCCCTGTATTGTTCAAAGGTCAACTATACATTACCCAGATCCATCAGAGGAATCACAATCTATGGCAGCTATAGCATATGAAATGTATTTCTTAAACAATAAAACTGAAAAGTCGAAATTACTCCTCAATCCATATGTTGCAGAATGGATGCTGTGGGGCTTCCCTGGTGGTACAATGGATAAGAATCTGACTGCCAATGCAAGGGACATGGGTTTGATCCCTGGTCCGGGAAGATCCCACATGCTTCAGAGCAACTAAACTCGTGCGTCTTAACTGATGAAGCCTGTGCTCCACAACAAGAGAAGCCATTGCAGTGAGAAGCCGTGTGCAACTAGAGAAAGCCCACACGTGGCAGTGAAAACCCAGCGCAATCAAAAATAAGTAAATAATTTTTTCAAAAAAAAAATGGCTGCTGCGTTAGCAGGCATGAAAACACAAATTTCATTATACATCTTCATCAGCGCTCTTGGGTGACCAGGTGTATTGTCAGTGAGCAGTAATATTTTGAAAGGAATCTTTTTTTCTGGGCAGTAGTTTTCAGCAGTGGGATTAAAATACTCAGCAAACCATGTTGTAAGGTACTGTGCTATCATCCAGACTTTTTCGTTCCATTTATAAAGCATGGACAGAGTAGATTTAGCATAATTCTGAAGGGCCTCAGGGTTTTGGAAACAGTAAAAGAACTTCAGTTTCATCTTGAAGTCACCAGCTGCTTTAGCCCCTAACAAGAAAGTCTGCCTGTCCTCTGAGGCATTGACTTCTTGGCTCGAGCTCTGAACGTCCTATATGGCATCTTCTTCCATTACCAAGGTGTTCCCTGACAGTCCAGTGGTTAGGACTGGGCGTTTTCACTGCCAAGGGTGCAGGTTCAATCCCTCATCAGTGAGCTAAGACCCTGCAAACAATAAAAAAGAAAAATAAATATTTTTAAAAATTTGTGTTGTCTACATTGAAAATCCATTGTTTAGTGTGCTGTGCTACAGCGCTTCATTTCCTTCTCCAGGGGATCTTCCCAACTCAGGTCTCCTGCACTGGCAGACAGACTTTTTACCACTAGCGCCACCTGGCAAGTCCCAGCAGGGACTGTGTTTAAAGTGGCCACCTCCATTCAGGATCCTCGCTGGATCTCCTGGCTAACTTGCTACAGCTTCTACAACAGCACTTACTGCTTCGCCTTGCAGTTCTTTGCTGTGGAGAGACCGTCATTCCTTAAACCTCATGAACCAACCTCTGCCGGCTTCACACTGTTCTGCAGCTTCCTCACCTCCCTCAGCCTTCACAGAAGTGAAGAGAGCTGGGGCTTGGATTAGGATTGGGCTTTGGCTGAAGGGAGGGCTTCCCTGGTGGCTCAGATGGTAAAGAATCTGCCTGCAACACAAGAGACTCAGGGTCAATCCCTGGGTTGGGAAGACCCCACTCCAGTATTCTTGCCTGGAGAAATCCATGGACAGAGGGCCCTGGCAGGCCATAGTCTGGGGGTTCGCAAAGTTTACAACTGAACAACTTTCACGTTTTGGCTTAAAGGAATACTGTGGCTCATTTGGTCTTCTCTCCAGACCACTGAGACATTCTCCATGTCAGCAGTAGGCTGCTTCGCTTTCTCATTACTCATGTGTTCATGAGTCACACTTTTAATTTCCTTCTGCATTCACAGCTTGGCTGACTGTTCGGTGCCAGAGGCCTACTTTTCAGCCTGTCTCAGCTTTCCACATGCCTTTCTCACTAAGCTTAATCATTTCTAGTCTTGTATTTAAATTGAGGGTCATGTGACTCTTCCTTTCACTTGAGCACTTAGAGGTCGTTGTAGGGTTATCATTAATAATTGGCCTAATTTCAATATTACATCCCAGGGAACAGGGAGGCCCAAGGAGAGGGAGAGACATAGAAGGACAGTCCACAGGGGAAGCAGACAGAATACACACACATTAAATTTGCAGTCCTATGTGAATCTGGTTCACTATGCCTCAAAACAATTATAATAGTAACATCAAAGGTCACTGATCACAGGGCCTTGCCTGGAAGTCCAGAGGTTAAGACTCTGGCTTCCACTGCAGCGGACTCAGCTGGGGAGCTGGGATCCCACATATCACACCTTGCAATGCAGCCAAAGAGTGAAAAGAAAAAATTAAAGCACAATAAAACAAGGTGTACCTAGGGAGCTCCCTGGTCACCCGGTGGTTAAGATTCCAGATTTTCACTGCTGAGGCCTGGGTTCAGTCCCTGGTTGGGGAACTGAGATCCCACAAGCCAGGTGGCATGGCCCCCAAAAAATAAACAAGGGTGCCTATACATTTACATTCTGCCAGTAATATTTGAGAGTTCTAGCTCTATATTCTTGACCACATTTAGCACTGTCAGTAGTTTTAACTATGGCCCCGCTGCTGGGTGTATAGTGGTATCTTATTGCAGTTTTGTATTTTTCTGATGACGACTGATGTTGAGCACCTTTTCATGTGTTTTTTTCCTAACCAGATAGCTTCTTTCTTAAAATATGTTCAAGACACTTGCTTTCTACTGTCCCATCTAACCCTTGTTCTTCTATCTTATTTTAGGTTATTTTTTCACATTTCGCCACTTGGAATTAGTATTCTATATTCTGTATTGACTCTTCAGCTATCCCTCTTTGTATGATTTTATTTAATGGTTGCTCTGGGGATTACCATCTGAGCCACCAGGAAGGTCCAAGAGAAAGAAATGCAAGAAGACAAAGTGGTTGTCTGAGGAGGCTTTACAAATAGCTGAGAAAAGAAGAGAAGTGAAAGGCAAAGGAGAAAGGGAAAAATATACCCAACTGAATGCAGAGTTCCAGAGAATAGCAAGGAGAAATAAGAAAACCTTCTTAAGTGAATAATGCAAAGAAATAGAGGAAAACAATAGGATGGGAAAGACTAGAGATCTTTTCAAGAATATTAGAGTACCAAGGGAACATTTCCGGCAAAGATGGGCACAGTAAAGGGTAGAAACAGTAAGTATCTAAGAGAAGCTGAAGAGATTAAGAAGAGGTGCCAACAACACACAGAACTGTACAAAAAAGACCTTAATGACCCGGATAATCATGATGGTGTGATCACTCACCTAAAGTCAGACATCCTGGAATGTGAAGTCAAGTGGGCCTTAGGAAGCATTACCACAAACAAAGCTAGTAGAGGTGATGGAATTCCAGCTGAGCTATTTCAAATCCTAAAAGATAATGCTGTGAAAGTACTGCACTCAGTACGCCAGCAAATTTGGAAAACTCAGCAATGGCCACAGGACTGGAAAGGTTTTTATTCCAATCCCAAAGAAAGGCAATGCCAAAGAATGTTCAAACTATCGCACAATTGCACTCATCTCACAAACTAGCAAAGTAATGCTCAAAATTCTCCAAGCCAGGCTTCAACAGTTCTTGACTGAACTTCCAAATGTTCAAGCTGGTTTTAGAAAAGGCAGAGGAACCAGAGATCAAATTGCCAACAACTGTTGGAGCATAGAAAAAACAAGAGAGTTCAAAAAAAATCTACTTCTGCTTTATAGACTACGCCAAAGCCTTTGACTGTGTGGATCACAAAAACCTGTGGAAAATTCTTCAAGAGGTGGAAATATCAGACCACCTTACCTGTCTCCTGAGAAACCTGTACACAGGCCAAGAAGCAACAGTTAGAATCAGACATGGAACAATGGCCTAGTTCAAGATTGGAAAAGGAGTATGACAAGGCTGTATATTGTCACCCTGCTTGTTTAACTTATATGCAGAGTACCTCATGTAAAATGCCTGGCTGGATAAATCACAAGCTGGAATCAAGATTTCTGGGAGATATATCAATAAACTCAGATATGCAGATGATACCATTCTAATGGCTGAAAGTGAAGAGGAACTAAAGATTTAACCTCTTGAGGGTAACAGAGGAGAGTGAAAAAACTGACTTAAAACTCAACATTCAAAAAACTAAGGTCATGGCATCCAGTCCCATCACTTCATGCAAATAGATGAGGGGTATGTGGAAATAGTGACAGATTTTATTTTCCTGGGCTCCAAAATCACTGAGAATGATGACTGCAGCCACAAAATTAAAGTACACTTGCTCTTTGGAAGGAAAGCTATGACAAACCTAAATGCCATATTAAAAAGCAGAGGCATCACTTGCCCAACAAAGATCTGTATAGTTAAAGCTATGGTTTTTCTAGTAGTCATGTATGGATGTGAGAGTTGGACTATAAAGCCATAAAGAAGACCGAGCACCAAAGAATTGATGCATTCAATTTGTGGTTCTGGCGAAGACTTTTGAGAGTTCCTTGGACTGCAAGGAGATCAAGCCAGTCGATCCTAAAGGAAATCAACCCTGAATATTCACTGGAAGGACTGATGCTGAAGCTCCAATACTTTGGCCACCTGATGTGAGGAGCTGACTCATTGGAAAAGACCCCAATGCTGGGAAAGATTCAGGTTAGGATGAGAGGGAGTGACAGTGGGTGAGATGGTTGGATGGCATCACTGACTCAGTGGACAGGAGTTTGAGCAAGCTCCAGGAGATAGTGAAGGACAGGGAAGCCTAGCGTCCTGCAGTTCAGCCGGTCGCAAAGAGTTGGACACTACTGAGCAACTGAACAATCAGGGTTAAACATACAATACATATTTTTAATTCATCACTGTTTACCCTGATTTAACTTTATACCAGCTTAAGTCTAATACAAGGATCTCAAAATCATACAACTTCACTGACCCACTTCCTTAGTTTGTGCTATTTTTGTCATGTATTTTACTTTTACATATATTATAAACCCCAGCATATATGTGTTAGGTTTTTGCTTTAGACAGTAGTCTTTCAAAGGGTATTATTTAGTATTTCTGGTGCTCTTTATTTCTTCAGGAAGACCCAGCTTTCCATTTGATATCATTCCCCTTCAGCATGAAAAACTTTCTTTAGCATTTCTCGAAACTCAAGTATACTTACTGATGAGCTCTCTCAGCTTCAGTTGTTTGAAAATGACTTATTTCCCTTTATTTTTGAAAAACACTTTGTAGATACAGAATTCTAGATTGATACTTTTCCTTTAACACTTTAACAATATCATCCATTATCTTGTCATTTTCCTGTGAGGCTTAGCCTTCATTCTTTTGCCTGGCTTTGTTTAAAAGTTTATTTTGTTTTTCAACAACTCAGTTATGATATGCTGAGGTGTGTGTGACTTTCTTTTTGGCTCGGCAGAAGTTGTTTTTCATCAACTTAGATATTTTTCTGCCATTATTTTTCTAAGAGATTTATTTGTGCCCATTCATTCTTTCCTCTCTTCTCTTGGACTCAATTCCACATCTGATAGACAATTTGATATTGCCATTGAGGCTCTGTTTCTTTTTCTCCCAACTTCTTCTCTTAGAGCTTTAGTTTGGATCATGTTGGGGAGGAAAAGTATCTTTTTCCTTTACATGTCTAAGTTCTTGGCTGGAGCCCTGTAACAACAGATTAAAAAAAAAAAAAAATTAAAAAAGAGAAAATCAGGCAGAATCTTTACCAGCTGAACCACAAGGGAAGCCAGAAAGAGAAAGACAATTATTGTATTCTAACACATATAGACAGAATCTAGGGGAATGGTACTGAAGAACTTATTTACAGGGAGGGCAGCAACGGAAAAACAGACATAGAGAACAGACTTATGGACATGGGGAGAGGGGAGGAGAGGGTGAGGTGTATGGAAAGAGTAACATCTTATATCATCATATGTAAAATAGTCAATGGGAATTTGCTGTATGGCTCAGGAAACTCAAACAGCGGCTCTATATCAACCTAGAGGGGTGGGGTGGGGAGGCAGATGAGAAGGAGGCTCAAATGGGAGGGCATATATATATATATATATATTTATATATATATATTTATATATATATATATATACCTATGGCTGATTCATGTTAAGGTTTGGCAGAAAACAACAAAATTTTGTAAAGCAATTATCCTGCAATAAAAAAAAATTTAGCAAAGGAAAAAGAGAGAGAAAAAAGCAGGCCTTCCCTGGTGATCCAGTGGTTAAGAAACTGCCTTCTTATGCAGGGAACTTGGGTTCAATCCCTGGTGGGGGGAACTAAGATCCCACATAACACAGAGCAAACCTGTGCACCACCAACAAAGACCTGATGCAGCCAAGTAAATAAAAAGAGAAAAGCAGACAGATTTATTTAATATCCTATTCAGGAGTAGCATGTTTTGAATTCTATACTGCTATTGGTCTATTTTCTAGACCAATCCTTTTGGATCCTTATGGATCATTTCTCCTGCTACTAAGCCTTTCTAGCTAAATTTTAAACATAGTACTTCACTTCTAGGATTTCCATTCAGTTCTTAGAGTTTCCATTCTCTCCAGAAATTCCTCATTTCTTCATTCAATATTCTTTAACATGTTTAAGTTAAAGTGCTTGCTTACAAATTTCAACATGAGTTGTTTGCCTTTTTCTCTTGATTGTGGACACTGTCATGGTTCATTGCATGTCAATTAATCTTCTTGCTTACTGGACAATATGAATGACATATTGCAGAGTCTGGATTGTTCTCTTCCCCTGAACAGTTAGATTTTCTTCTAGTATGCAATTACATTCCCCGCAGACTCCCCCACTGATTATGTGGGGGTTTAGTTTTAGGTTTTACGCGTTGTTAGGATGAGTCTACTTTAGTTTTGTATTTTACCCTTAGTCCTAGTGCTTAGTCCTTAGGCCTGGAATGTGCTATTTTGTATGTCTAATGTATGACCCTTCTGAGTTTCAAAGAAACACTTGAAGTGTTTATCAAACCCTTCTAACTGGGTAGAATTTGAACTCCAAACTTCCCTCCAGCACCAAGTATCTGCTGGAATCTATAGCCAGCTCTTTCTCACCTTTCCTGCTTTCCCCTGGGAGGAGAGTGAAAAAGCTGACTTAAAACTCAACATTCAAAAAACAAAGATCATGGTGTCCAGCCCCATCACTTCATGGCAAAAAGATGGGGGAAAAATGGAAACAATGAGAGATTTTATTTTCTTGGGCTCTAAAATCACTGTGGATAGTGACTGCAGCCATGAAATTAAAAGATACTTGCTCTTTGGAAGAAAAGCTATGACAAACCTAGACAGTATATTTAAAAGCAGAGATATCACTTTGCCGACAAAGGTTCATCTAGCCAAACCTATGGTTTTTCCAGTAGATGTGTATGGATGTGAGAGTTGGACCATAAAGAAGCCTGAGCACTGAAGAACTGATGCTTTTGAACTGTATTGCTAGAGAAGACTCTTGAGAGTCCCTTGGACTGACTGCAAGGAGATCAAACCAGTCAATCCTAAAGGAAATCAACCCTGAAATTTAACTGGAAGAACTGATGCTGAAGTTCCAGTACTTTGGCCACCTGATGAGAAGAACTGACTCACCGGAAACGACCCTGATGCTGGAAAAGATTGAAGGCAGGAGAGGAAGGGGATGACACAGGATGAGATGGATGGCATCACCGACTCAATGGACATGAGTTTGAGCAAACTCCAGGAGACTGTGAAGGACAGGGAAGCCTGGCATGCTGCAGTCCATGGGGTCACGGAGTCGGACACAGCTGAGCATTGAACAACAACATGAGAGTCTTGCGCTGGTTGTAAATATAGGACTCAATCAAGAATTTGAAGGCGGTTAGTATCTCTTATCTTCAGGTAAGTTGCCAGATTCACGCTTGCTCCAACCTGACTCCTCAGTTTAGTGAGACTCCCTTTCTGCTTAAAGTCTATGTCCAAAGATTCATGCCAATCCGTGGGGGGTGAGGGGCACACCCGCAAGGAAAGAGCTGGTTAAACATGTATCTCCCCCAGGGTCTTTAGCTTCTTTCAAGATAGTATCTGTTTCAGCTTCTATTGTTTGGTCTTCAACACCTCAGAAGTTGATTTTTACATTTTGTCAAGTTTATAATTACCAACAGGAGGGTTAATCTGTTAAAAGCCACTCCATCATCACCAGAACCAAACTCCCTAACTATATTTTGGGCTTCTCAGGTAGTGCCATGGTAAAGAATCTGCCTGCCAATGCAAGAGATGCAAGAGACACAGGTTCACTCCCTGGGTCAGGAAGATCCCCTGGGGGAGGAAATGGCAACCCACTCCAGCATTCTTGCCTGGAAAATCCCATGGACAGAGGAGTCTGGCAGGTGGGGTCACAAAGAGTCAAACACGACTGAGCATGCATGCAACAGGAACTGTATTTTAAATGTAGATACATCTTACCTGGGGCTTTCCTGGTGGCTCAGATGGTAAAGAATCTGCCTGCAATGTGGGAGACCCAGGTTCGAACCCTGGATTGGGGAAATCCCCTGGAAAAGAAAATGGTAACCCACTCCAGTATTCTTGCCTGGAGAATCCCATGGACAGAGTAGCCTGGTATGCTGTAGTCCATAGGGTGGCACAGAGTTGGATACGACTGAAGCAACTTAGCATGCACACACACCTACCTAATGCATTAGTGAACACGTAATTCTACCACAAATGATGTACATTAGTATTTTGAAAACTTTTTTCAGTATAATTATTTCCCTTATAATCCTTTTTTTAAAAATGGGAAACATTATCCTGAAAAGTTTTCAAAGGCTTTACCCAAGAATTTCCAACACAAAAAGGTTAAGAACTTCAAAAATATATGTTAAAAACTCCTGGCATTAGAGACGCCTTCCTGCTGCTGCCATAGGTTTCCTGCAGTTGAGGGAAAGCGTTTCTCCGGGATTCCTTCATTCATTATCTACTGAGTACCTACTATGTGTCACAGACTATCCTAGGGCCATGGGACAGGACAGTAAATAAAATCAAGTACCTCCACTCAGAAGTTGGCAGTTATACAAGTGTTCTTTTCACATTTCCAAGCAGAAGGATCATTAAGTCTTTCTCCTCTAATTACGGGGTTACCTGACATGGAGGAACAGCCACTGGCTCACACATATTAATTGGGTAAAATTCTGAGAGGCTCTACTCCCAGGGATATTTGTTCTTGTCCCTCTTCACACTGGTCTACTGTTAGAACCACCACCCCTTTCCTAAGTAGGAGACAAAGAAGTTTCAGGCAGAAAGGAAGTCAGATGCTGCAGGGAAGCCACAACCTAAGGGAAGACCAACCACTGGATTTATAGGCTTTGGTCATGAGAACCCATTAACGAACTCAATGCTGGTGCGGGGACAGCAGCCACCCTGCCGGAGGCAAAGAAGTGGGAAGCAGCAGTGTGGCCCTTCTCAAGTTTGGCAATATAGTTTAGAGGGAACAGCTAGGCAGGGAGGTAGGGTCAAGAGACAAGCTCTTTTTGGATGAGAAAAGCTTTGGCACTTTTTAAGGCTGAGGGGAGACAAAGACTGAGTTACAATGAAGTTATTAGTGGGCCAAGTATGGATAAGTGACAACTCAGAGATAAAGAGCATAGGACAAGCATTCAACAAAATTTAGTTCTTGGGCCCAGTTAGTATCCACTTTTTTTGTGGGGATTCCACAGCACGTCTGTGCTCTGAGCGGACTTTCCGCAGATTCCTAAGCCCGGAGTTTCTCTAGTGGTTCAGAGGTAAAGAACCCACCTACCAATGCAGCACTTCCTGGACTTCCCTGGTGGCTCAAGACAGCAAAGCATCTGCCTACAGTGCGGGAGACCTGGGTTCGATCCCTGGATTAGGAAGATCCTCTGGAGAAGGAAATGGCAACCCACTCCAGTACTCTTGCCTGGAAAATCCCATGGACAGAGGAACGTAGCAGGCCACAGTCCACGGGATCATAAAGAGTCGGACACGACTGAGCGACTTCACTTCACCAGTCCAGGAAACACGGGTTTGGTCCCTGGATCAGGAAGCTCCCCTGGAGCAGGAAATGGCAACCCACTCCAGTATTCTTATCTGGGAAATCCTGTGGCTATAGGAGCCTGGAGGGCTACAGTCCATGGGGTCACAAAGAGTTGGACATGGCTGAGTGACTAAACACCACCACTACTTAAACCGAGTCTGAAGACGGGTTGACCTGAAACTAAACTTCAGGCTTCCCTCCTGACTCCTCCCTGCCAGGCGCCCACATCTTCGTGGATGTGCTGCCACCTACTGGAAGAGTGAGGAAAGTGGCGACAACCATTTGCTGGAGGGAGCTGCTTTTCTAAAATGGCTGCAAAACCCTCTCCAAGAGACCACTGTGAAGGCCTAGGATTAAGAGGTTTGTTGGATTCCCTAAATGCAACAGGGTAACCCTGCAGCCCTTCATTCCAACGGAAATCACCATAATATTCCTGGTTGGAATAATTAGTAGTATATAGGGCTTGACAATCTCCTTCACTTGAGGGGAAGAACAGTTAGGATTAAAGAACTGTTTTGCTGCTCATCCTGCCCCACAGCAGGTTATAGAGACACAGATCAAACCCTGGCACACCATGGGTACAGTACAAGCAGCATTAGCTGCTAGTGGGTTAGCAAGCCAGCAAATGCTAATTCATGTTTCTAGATGGCCAAGTTGTCTATTACACCTTCAAGTTTAAACCCAGACACTTGTCTAAAGTTGAACTAAGCAGTCAGGGGTGGTACCCACAAGAGACAGCTGCTGGATAATGGAAAAGGCCCTGGAGACCTAGAGACCAATCATACAGGCCCTTCCTAAACGTCCAGTTTGTGACAGACTGATCTGCCAGTGATGCAAATTTCCACACGTCCAGTCAAATTCTACACATTTGCTTCAAGAGGTAACAAACATGGCTTCCCTGGCTCAGTGGTTAGGAATTCACCTCCCAATGCTGGAGAGACAGAAGATGGAGGTTTGAACTCTGCATTTCCCATGGAGCAGGAAACGGCAACCCACTCCAGCATTCTTACCTGGATAATCCCATGGACAGAGGAGCCTGGTGGGCTACAGTGCATGGGGTCACGGGGTCACAGGGTCCAACACGACTGAAATGACTCAGCCAGCACACACTAGCACAAAGAGCTCTAATTAAATCTTTTACATCTAGGAAATATAGGCCACTTTCCTCACTCTTCCAGTAGGTGGCAGCACATCCAAGATGTGGGTGCCTAACAGGGAGGAGTCAGGAAGGAAGCCTGAAGTTTAGTTTCAGGGTTCATTTTAGTTTTTAGGTTTGGTTAATTGGATGATGTCCCTATACTGGCTTTTCTTTCTAGTAGAAAGAAATTTTTCAATCTTCCCTGCTTCAAAGCAGGTATTTATCCTGCCCTGTCGCACAACAGGTAGACTTGGTAGGTAGTGAGGTGGCACTAGTCAAGAATCCACCTGCTGATGGAGACGCGAGACTAGGGTTCAATCCTGGGTCGGGAAAATTCCCTGGAGTAGGAAATGGCAACTCACTCTAGTATCCTTGCCTGGAAAACTAGCACCGCCTAGTAGGCTACTGTCCATTGGTCACAAAGAGTATACAACTGAAACACGGTGCATCACACGCTCAAGGTTTAGACACCCGCACTCCACCAGCAACTCAGAGCCAGAAAACTGCACCAAGGACTGGTAGTTTCATGCAAGCCATTTTTTTCCCATGGGGTGGGGATAGGTTGGGGATGATTCAAGTGCCATTATTTATGCCACCGCTGATCTGACAGGAGACAGAGCTCAGCTGGGTAATTCTGTGATGGCACTGGATCACCTATTATGCAGCCCTGTTCCCCTGGTTTATCTCTTTCAGCCGGCCTTCTATTCCACTACTATCTTTCATTCTATCACCTAGGGCACTATTTTTCAACTAAAATGTTAATCCCTTGACCTAGGTCTCTCATGTGACCTTTATTTGGAATTGGGGTGGGCAGGGAATGCTTGTACAATGTCTGAATTAACCCAGTGCAAAACTGAAGGCCTTTCTTGTCAGTTTCACCCGAAGTTGTTGGAAGCCTTCATTTTGGCCCATTCACGCCACAAGAATTCTCCATCAGGCACCTGCTCTTGTATACTTATTTAAGAGGCTCAACCAAGCATTCCTAGCCCTCTTTCCAGAGCACTTTTTCAGGACACCCGACCCTCAGGACTATTTGTAAATGGGATAAGATCATAGCAGACTTTCATATGAAGACACACAAGGCTGCAGTTGCTTACTTCAGTAGCCATTTTCACCAAAACTTATAGCTGGGACACTCAAAACCAAAGCAGAAACATCTTCATCAGGGGTGGAGCTGATGTGGAGTGGTAGAACGGGCTCCACCATGCTCCACTCTCAGTGATATTCCAGGAGAAACACTCTTAAGACAGGAAGTACAAGGCTGGCACCAGAGTTCTAGGACTTTTAATCTGTCCCAAAATTGCTGAAGCAAAAATCATGATAAAACATTCTGCTTTCCTTTACACCCCCCAACGCAAAAAAAAAAAAAAACTCCGTAGGAAAAAAATTGTTTTGTACATGGGAAGAAACAATATAAATTCAAAACTTACAGATAAGGGTTAGCTCTATCACTCATCTCTTTTAAAAAGTTTATACGAATATCCAGTCAACACCAACAGGGTTATCTCCCTTGAAATGTTATCTATACGGATTTCCAAGTAGACCACAGGGCTGTATACTGTCTTGGAATGTCCTCAGAAGGCTCTGTCATTGATCAGGTAACAGAGTAAAAACCCCAGAGTCCTTTTCTTTCAAATGGAAGAGGGAGAGACAGGGATAGAAGAAACTATTCAAACTTCGTCTTCTTTCCTTGTGGCTTGTGGTCTCCTCCTCCTCCTCTGCCTCCTCGGAAGCCTCCCCGCCCTGCAGAAAAGCAAGGCATCATTAAATAGGCTCCAAAACTGCCAGTCATCCCTCCCCAGCAGGGTGAGTGAGGACTTGGGGACTGATGCGGAAACACAGATCTGCAGGTCTGGAAGTGCATGGCACGTAAACAGCATCCAGTGAACACAGCAGGGTGGCCCTCCATGCTTACCTCCAAAGCCTCCCCGGCCTCTGCCACCAAAGCCACCTCGGCCACCTCTGCCACCACCTCGGCCTCCAAAGCCACCTCTGCCTCCTCCTCGGCCACCAAAGCCACCTTCACCCTTAGGTTTGGCCCAGTCCAAAGTGACTTTGTTTCCATCGATTTCACCATCTTCCATGGCCTCCTTGGCAGCTTTGGCATCTTCCTCGCTGTTAAAGTCTACAAAACCAAACCTAAAACACCAAATGAAATTGCCTGTTATAAAGCACACATATGCCAAGTTTAATCTCACAAGTTCTACAGCAATCCCATAAGCCTTAACTGGGAAAGACCCAGGTCAGAGCACTTCCCTACAGAAAGCTGAAACAATGTCTCACAAAACAGCTGAATAGGCCTTTGTGAAGACAGAAGCCAACAACGCTAGCTCCGTGAATTGTCTCTTCTTCTCGTGCGAATCCTGAACTGTCACTGATCGACAGAAAGGAGCTCAGTGAGAAGACTCAAGGTGGGAGAGCCATCCATTTCCTCCCTCTTACTCACCCTTTGGAGGACCCAGTCTCCCGGTCAGTGACTATCCTTGCTCGAATAGAGCCATCAAAGGACTCCTTTAACGTCTCTTCTGTGGTATCCTCAGAGAGACCTTTGACAAAGAGAGTCTTGGATGGCTCTGGGAAATAAAAATAAAACTCTTATCAGTTACAATCCATGACAACACTGGATTTACATGTTACAGTCTAGCACCTGACTACTGGCTAAGAATCTTTGCCTTAGCAAATGCTAGCCTTTCACTTGGAGTGTCTATATGAGAAAAAGCAGGTTAAAGCAACTTGGGTCAATTAATGCTTAATTCAGCAAAGGGCTTGGACCAAATTCCACGTGATGTTTACACTGATCACCAAAGCAGTTAAGAATCTTTTTATGAAAAACAGAAGCAGCAACCCAAGTAAGTGACAGTAGTCCTAAAATAGGCAGCTATAAACACAAGACAGTAAATCACAGGTCAATTTGCTGCTCAGTGTTGACTTGCTGGATCAGAACTTGACTATCTAGAGGAATTTTCTTGAGATTTCATCAGTTACTTCTCAGATAATCAGTCATCATATCCAGTATCATTTACTTCATTTACTCAGCAGCAACAGAAAGAAGCAAATGTTCTTCTGTAGATCTCTGGACCCAACCACAAATTCCTGTTAACAAAATGACTTACGGCTTCTTGCATTAGGTGATCCCCTGGGTCCTTGCAACTCCAGTCTGATGGCTCTGCCCTCAATTTCCCTTTTATTACATGAATTTAAAGCTTCTTTAGCATCTTCAAATGAAGCAAATTCTATAAACGCATACCTGAGGATTAAGTCAATACTTAGAGTAAGTTACCAAGCACATGACTCCACTGTTGCCACCAAGTCTTTTTCTTCAAGCAAATCCTTAAACAATGCAGCTTCTGCTAAATGTCAGAACATGATTTCACCTCCACAAGATAACTCTTAAAAAGCCTGTAACTGGCAACATAAAGATACTTTACCCTTTAGATTTGCCATTTTGGTTCTGGGGCACCTTGATATGAGTTGCCTTCTCAAATACTTCCTGAAGTGTTTCTTCTGTTGCACTATAGGAGAGGTTGCTTAAAACCAGGGTTTTTGATTCACCTATAAATAAGAGATGTCAAGTTAAGACTCTGAAGCAGTGTGTCCCAACTTAAGTCACAGCTGTACCATGTTCTTCAAGAGCTTCTGTGCTTCGGAGAGGTAACACACCAATGTTAATACAGGTGGAATCCTACTTCCTGCTGCTGCTAAAGTCGCTTCAGTTGTGTCCAACTCTGTGTGATCCCATAGATGGCAGCCCACCAGGCCCCCCCGCCCCTGGGATTCTCCAGGCAAGAACACTGGAGTGGCTTGCCATTTCCTTTTCCAATGCATGAAAGTGAAGTCGCTCAGTCATGTCTGACTCTTCGAGACCCCGTGGACTGCAGCCTACCAGGCTCCTCCGTCCATGGGATTTTCCAGGCAAGAGTACTGGAGTGGGCTGCCATTTCCTTCTCCAATGCATGAAAATGAAAGTGAAAAGGAATTTGCTCAGTCATGTCCGATTCTTAGCGACCCCATGGACTGCAGCCTACCAGGCTCCTCCATCCATGGGATTTTCCAGGCAAGAGTACTGGAGTGGGGTGCCATTGCTTTCTCCGTCCTACTTGCTACTCAACATCAAATACCTGTTAAGTACTTACATGCTGGTTCCTTATATTCCTACTGTGCACATGTGCAAGCTGACTATAGCCCTGTGTCTTCCTAGAATAATATTCTAATTTAAATGCCCACAATCTAAGTTCTTTACAGTATAAAACAAAGGAAACTAGATTTATCTATGTTCTAGCATAAATATTTCATATAGCTCTCATTCAAGACAATTACAAATAGAGGTATAACATGCTGATCTACATCCAGTTTATCAACTATATAAAGTACAAAGATGCAAAGGATTTGTTTTCTCTCCTAGATTTCAGAACCCAGAAGGAAATCTAAACTCTTACCACTCCAAGTGCTATTCTTTCCACCTCTATGGTCTTGACTTTGGCCTTTCTCTCCAGTGTAGTACAGAGAAATGGATCGCCCATCTATCTCTGTTCCCTGCTTTTCTTCCAAGGTTTTTTCTGCATCAGCTTCTGTCTTAAATTCAATATAAGCAATCCTACAAAAAAGGGGAAAAAAGTAAAGAACTCACTCCGTTTTAATTCTCTCTTAATCTCAGCAATATGACTTTATTGCAGACAAGTAAAATAAAAATGCCCTTTGTTTTATACTAATTGAAATGTTCAAGGTTTCTGCCATTTTCCACTTTTCAACTACAACTTTCCTCCCACTACAGAAAGCTTACCCAATACTTCAGGAAAGCTAGGCCTTAGGTAGTACTTTATGTCAGTTTATAATAAAATTACTCTGAATTAGGTACATTATCCTCACTTGTACAGATAGGAAACTCAGGTTATAGAATAATTTGCCCAAAGTCACAAACATAGGAAAGTTAAATCAACATTTTTTCTATAAATTAAAGTGCAGTAATTTTAATGTAACATTTCAGTAGACACAAAACATACCCTTTACTCTTTCCATCCTTGCTGACTAATCTGATCTCCACAGCATCTTCAAACACTTCTTTTAATTCATCCTGAGTAACTTTGTAAGGCAGATTTTTAGCCAAAAGTGTTCTTGCATCTCGGTCTAGATTTAAAAAAATAAAATAAAATAAAAATGAACTGAATGGCTTAAAAGACCCTTCTTGTCCCAAAGATCAAAGACTGACCAATGTACAAGTTCTTGCTGAAATTTTTATGGACTTCTCTGGCAGTCCAGTGAAGACTGAGCTCCTAATGCAGGAGCACAGATTTGATCCTTGGTTGGGAAATTAAGACCCTGCTTGCAACAGGGCACAACCAAAAAAATAAAGATTTTAAAAAATAATAATTTTTAGATTTCATAATGTAAAAGGTGCTCTGCTATTATGTATTATGGAGATATAGCAATGGCTAAACAAACTGCTTTCACAGCTGACAGCTAACTATGTGCTGAATACTTAAAAAGAACTAAATATCATATGCAATGTATATAAAGTAAGTGTTCAGTATGTTTTAATTTAAAAGACTATGGGAAAAAAAACTAGGGAATTCCCTCATGGTCCAATGGTTGGGACTCTTGTGCTTCCACTGCTTCAGGGGGTACGGTTTGATTCTTGGTCAGGGAACTAGGATTTCACAAGGTATACAATGCAGGTGCCCCCAATTTTTATTTTAAAAAATTTAAAAATAGAGAAAGGTGATGAACACAGCCTGGAAAGGTGACAAGTATCTATAAAAAGGTAAAAGATGCAAAGGGAGTAGTTAGGAGATCTGCTCAGGTCCAGTGAGGCAAAGACTATTAATTTAGATATACTGAACCAGTTATTTTTTGATTAAGTCTAGCAAACAGTGCCAAGCACTGATGTAAACATTTAACATTCTAATTCATTTAATCCTCAACATATGAGGAAGCCAAAAGAAAAAGGTTAAACTACTTACCCTGGCTTGTCTACATTAGATTAGATACATAGCTATGAACAAGCTATCAGTATCAGTTTTACCTAAAGCTTTACATACCTTTCTTACTGTCTTTTCCCTTTGGTTTTTCTAGTTTAATTTCATTGCCAAAGACTTTTAAACCAGTGAGTTCCAAGGCTTTTTCCAGGTCTTCAGCAGATTCAAAATCCACATAGCCAAACTTCCTTTAAAGTGAAGGGACAAAAATTTTAAAAATTACAGGTCAGGGCGTGGTGGGACAAACCCCACAAGAGTCACAAGGAACAAGTACTCTGGGTAAGCAGTAACACTAACATGATAGTGCAAACAAAGATTAAGAAGCACCTATACTATTAACAAAATTAAGTTAAGCCCTTTAAGATGGGGCTACAGAACAGATCTGTAAGTATCAAGACCTAATGATGCAAGTTCACCCCTGAGATCTCCATTAGCTACACTGCTGCTTAACAACTAATAGCACATGATAAAAGAACCTGTTTAAGCACTAAGAGAATCCTGTTTAAAAGCATTCACTATTACGGCTTTTCAGGTCTAAGAAATACTTAGTTTGTGTTTTATCAAAAGTTAAGGGGAATTATGAAAATTTCAATTTGGGGGTTTCACAATTTGATAATCAAATTATTTAATTCAATAATGGCTAATCTTTGAAGACTTTTAGATATTCATGTTTAAGAGTAATGAGCTAAGGTCCTAAAATTGAAAGGAAAAAGCAACAGCAGACCCACAATGTGTGATGCTGACACAGCGCCCCCATACTTACCTAGACACACCAATTCTGACATCGACAACAGCAAGATCATTTTTAGCAAAAAGATCACTGATACCCGTTTTCAATTCAGGAGCAGATTTATTGAAGTTCAGGTTTCCAATAAAGAGATTGAAAGACGTAGTTGGTTCTGTGCCTGCACAAAAATTTTCTCAAATTAGTTAATTTTCCAGTATACTTAGATATTAATCAAATTATTTCTGTACACAGCACATCAGCACATTGAAATATAACATCAGGTTTCAGTATTAAGTCCCTTTATTGTTCATCACTTGTGCTATGTGGTGTTATTTCCCACCCCCCAATTCTCTAAGTTACCTTCCACTTTTTGTTTCTTGGCTTCAGGAGCTGCTTTTTGTTTGGCCATTTCCTTCTTTCGTTTTCCAGGTGCTTCTTTGACAGGCTCTGGACAAGAGTTCAAACAATCTATGTCATCCACACATACTCAAGTACCTCCTTTTAAACAAAACTCACGTCAATGTACTTGAGAATCCAACTTCATTACCTTCTTCCTCTTCCTCCTCTTCTTCCTCCTCCTCCTCCTCCTCTTCCTCCTCATCGTCCTCCTCCTCTTCGTCATCGTCATCCTCTTCCTCCTCCTCGTCATCATCATCCTCCTCCTCATCTTCATCTTCAGCAGTGCTCTTAGCTTTCACAGGAGCAGCTTTTACTGGAGCTTTCTTTCCTTTCGCTGGTACAATCTCCATAGGTTCTTCTTCAGAGTCTGAAAGAGAAGCCACCTAGTCAAAAACTGAGTTCTATACCAGTTGTATGGAGACCTAAAGGAAAATAAATGTAATCTTATTCATGCCACTGTGCTTAGAGCTATGGTAAGTAAAATACAGAATAAGCTATCTGAAGCATCTTACTCAGGAGCAGCTATAGTCTGTGGGGTTGCAAAGCATCAGAAGGACTGAGCAACACAAGAGGCAATCTTGCATGGGTACCAATCTAGTGCATCACAATCAGTCCAGAGAATCCCTGGGATGATCCTCATCTAACCCCCCAGGTTTTCAGCAGTATGTAGTTTTTACCACCCACACCTCATCCCTAATGTACCTTGCAAACAGGAGTCCAGGAACTACCAATACAATGCCTTACCATCTTCGTCGTCGTCCTCCTCATCATCATCCTCCTCCTCCTCATCATCATCGTCATCGTCATCCTCGTCATCCTCATCATCTGTGGCAGGAGCAGCACCAAAAGCAGCAGCTGCCTTCCTCACTGCTGGTTCATCCTCCTCTTCATCATCATCGTCTTCCTCTTCACTGTCATCTTCATCTTCTTCATCACTGTCTTCCTTCTTGGCATTCTTGCCGTTCTTTGCTCCCTTGCCTGGGGTGGCTGCTCCCTTCTTACCAGAGGTTGCTACCAATGCTTTGCCTGGGGTTGCTCCCTTTTTGCCAGGTGTTACCACTGCTTTGGCAGGTGTAACTGTCTTCTTGGCTGGCATAGCTGCTGCCTTTTTGCCAGGGGTGACAACTGCTTTCTTTGCTGGTGTGGCAACTGCAACCTTTTTTGTTGGGGAAACCACCATCTTCTTTGCTGGAGTTGTGGTAGCCTTCTTGCCTTTTTTCTGAGGGATAACAACCTTTAAGAATAAACAAAAAAAAACAACATAAGCTTGTTTTCAAACTCTAAGAGTTGTCCCATAAATGAATGCTCAATTCTAGCGCTGTCTCAGTTCAACACCACATGCACCAGATGTGAGCAAGTTAAAAGGTAAGGTCAAATTAACATGCTCTGTACACTTGAAGTCACAGTCTTAATCTTGCAGGAAACTCTAATACAGACCTTGAAAATAGACTAGATGCCACCGCGTAGGCTTAGACAAAGTTTTAAAACTTAATTTTAAGCCTCAATAGTTTTCCCATCTGAAAATAACTGTTGTTCAGTCGCTAAGTCACGTCCAACTCTGGACTGCAGCCAGCCGTCCCTGTCCTCACCATCTCCTGGAGTTTGCTCAAATCCACGTCCACTGGGTCAGTGATGTTACCTAACCACCTCATCCTCTTCTGTCTGCCCTATTCTCCTTTTGCCATCAACCTTTCCCAGCATCAGGGTCTTTTCCACTAAGTTGGCTCTTTATACACGGCTTTAAGGATTACAACTTGACACACACATATATATATATATATATATATATATATATATATATATCAAAAGCCTTAACACATAGAGAAGACAACCTGTTAAGCGTTATTAAGTCATTTGGGGCTCTCACAGTAGGTGGAGGTAGGAAGTTCACTGGATGCTCATTCTTAGGACCAAAGAGAAAATGAACATCAAAAAGGCAAGTGGGATAATCAATAGTGGCAAGGTTAGTAAAGAGCACATTAGCTTGATAAAAACCATCACTTGCCTATATTTAAAGTTACACTCAGAACTTTTTGTTAACTATTGGTTTTATCAGGTAATGTGTGCCAAAATAAAACCTTCATTAAATTCTAAATAAGAAATATGAACAAAGAAGCAATGAGTCGTCTTTACAGTGAGCCAACAGTAGCTGGGAGTTCTAAAGTGGTAATACAATGAAAGGTGACAACTCTCAAACCACACCACTTTAACAGTGATTAGTATTATCAAACTCACTTAGGGTAACAGAGACCAATTGATCCTACTTGGAAGCTAGAACAATCTGATAAGGCTAACCTCAGACCTGAATATAATGCTCAGAGCTGCCATTTGCAGGACAGCTAACTGTCCACCCTGTTTATCTGGTATGTAGAACTCACTGTTTATCTGGTATATCAAACAAACTCATTGAAAGTGGAAAACTAGTGATTTACTACAATATATCACACCGAGCCCTGAAGAAGGTGTGCATGCATGTGCGCACACACACACACACCTACAGATCTTTCCTCTCAAGTTCATTCAAATATTCTTGTGCCATCTTGACAGATCAATACAACTTTGTGAAATGCTTGACTGTTACAACAGGTCCTATGTGAATTAACAGAATCCTGGTTTTTCTGCCAATATTTTCCGACATCCAATACACATTGAACTATATACAATTACCTCTTCTCCACTGCTCTCATCGTCTTCATCTTCTGACACTTCCTCATCTTCACTATCTTCTTCTACCTCCTTTGGGGGAGGAGCCATTTTCTTGGAGTCACCTTGATTTTTACCGGCCTAAAACAGACGTGACACATTACACCCTCCCTCATTTCAAGCCATTCTTCATGGCAAAACGGCAGTAATCTCCCTTAGTACTCCTTCTTCATACTGTTAACTACAATTTACATACAAATTATCCTTCATACCAATGTTAACACAGGGCTTCCCAGGTGGCGCTAGTGGTAAAGAACCCGCCTGCCAATGTAGGAGACATAAGAGACGAAGGTTCAAACCCTGGATCGGGAAGATCCCCTGGAGGGTACGGCAACCCAGTTCAGGATTCTTGCCTAGAGAATCCCATGGACGGAGAAGCCTGGCGGGCTACAGTCCACGGAGTCGCAAAGAGATGGATACGACCGAAGCGACTTAGCACTCAATTTCCTACGTATTTTCTCCAAGTTCTTTAAAAAAACCACCCTTTGCTTTGAATAAAAAGCCTACTCTCTTCTTGCTACGTTCTTTAAGCACACCCGTTTAAAAAATTAAACCTCCAGCCAGAATCGAACCTTGCTTCACCGCACCGTTTCTTAATGCGGACTACAACTGGACCAATATAACTGCCAACAATTCAAGGCCCTTCACGTGAGGAAAACCACCTTGAAAAAGCCTTTGAGGTAAACTGTGGCACCAAATTTCACCACCATTGTCTGAAGGCAGCTTTAAAAAAAAAAACACGTCTTAACCCGTCGTCTTCTATTAAGACTTCCTTTCCCAGGCTACCAACCCCGCCCCTGTCAGCCCTGGAAGGGCCACGTGGGATAAGTCGCAGACCACCACGTGCGCGCAGCCCGGCGTAGAAAGCATGCGGCAGGGCCTCCTGCTGGAGCCCCGCTCTCGTCCGCCCACCCCGCTGGACCTGGACCGGAGACGAGGCGCAACGCCGCCCTCCCCCCAAGGCCAGGTCCCTCCGCAGGCCGCACACGGCGCGGCCCACGTGGCGAGCCCCGCGCCGCGGCACGTGCGTCAGGAGGCGGGGCCCCGCTCCGGCCCGTCGCAAGAGTTTCGCCTCATCAGTCCGAGGCCTTGCTCCCCCTCCCCGCTCTCAGCCCCGAAGTCCTTCCCCGCCGCATTCACTACCCGCGCGGCACCTGCCGAAGCTCTTCACTTCGCTACCAAGCAGCTAAAAACGCGAGACCTCCCAGGTAATCGCGCGAGATTTCCCACAGCATGGCGCCCTCGAACGCGCCCGGGACGGCGCGCAGGCCCTCCTCCTGGCGGCGCAGCGCGCGCGCTCCTCGAAAAACGGGCCTTGATGTCCGTGCTCGTGTGGGCAAAGCCTCTTACCTTTGCGAGCTTTACCATGATGGCGGCTTATGACGGTGGAGTGTGTGGCGAGCGAGTGGCGCAGACGAGCCCAGAGGAACCTAAGCACCGTCGATGGCGGCCACTAATCCCAGAGCGCGTACGCTTGGCTGCCAGCTAGCGCTCGAGACTGAGGCGAAAGACTGAGCCTGCCCAGTAATCGCCTCTGGAAAGGCGACGACGGCACCCTCGTGACTCCGCCTCGACCAACCAGATTTCGCGTCCCTCTCATGAGCCAATCCCGAGCCTCTAGCTGCGACCTGAGCGGGGCGGGGCGCGAGCCGGAGTGGGCGGGCCGAGGCCGCCAAGGAAGGGGGAGGGGATTCGTGGCGGCGGCCTGGGGCGGGACTCGCTTTGTGCAAAGCCAGCTCTGATTGGGCCATTGGCGCGCGGTACCCGCAGTGCCCATCCGCGGCCCGCGCTCGCGGCGCCTGCGCTCTGGGACGGACATTTTGGCGCCGCGTGTTCGGTAACTCCCGAGTGGTGGATACCCGTGGCCTCTGATTTTTCCGTCAGGGTCTTGTCTGCCTCGGAGGGCTTGAGTTTCCTGAGAGGCTTCACGGGCGGCCCCGGTCCACGTTTTACACAAAGCCTCCTGGAGGCAGTGCAGATAAGAGTTTGTCCCGTTTCCCCTCTAAAGAGCCTGAGAATCGGGAATTCAGACTCCACCGCGTTGAGCGCCCACCTTAGTTCCCCCTGCTAATGAACCGCGCTAAAAAGTAGCCTTGTCTGCTGGTGACTCCCCCGAGGCGCCTTCTCAGAAACTGCCTCCTGAGAGCTGCTGATATAGACAGTCTAGTATGTGAGGTTTACAGTGAGCAGCGCACAAACAATATTTAATCTCAAGAAACCTCATGTGCTAGGTATTTTTCACAGTAGGCAACACCCTGGTGGTCACGGGATAACTGCGGGCTGAGGAGAAGAACTTGGGTCAGGCCAACCACAAAGCAGGGCCTTTGACCACTTAAAAGTTCCTTCTTTGTTATTTGGGACTAAAGCACCTACTTTTTAAAAACGTTGGCTGCTAAGTCAGTGTCAGATGGTCCGGGAGTCGGTCAAAAGAGTGAAGGAAGGTTCCCTGGACGGAATAGAAGATTGGCTTTGCGTTGTGCTTTTGCCAGTTATTCAGATGGATCACTGGCAAAACTTAATTGGTGTGAAACTCAACCCAGAGCACTTTCTTCAGTTTAGAGCTGCCCAGGTAGGAGGTTATATCCCTGGCATCTGGTACCTGGTACAAAACTAAGGTATCTTCCGCTATGACGATATTTCCCCAAATGAACTAATGTTCAGAATCACCTCTGGGGTTCCTAATTAAGAAGGTGTGGGGCTGGGCCCAGGGTTTTGAATTTTAACAAGGGCTGGTGGGGATTCTCTGAGCCATCAAATTATTTTGCAATTCTTACTAAAACACTCCTGTGACTGAGTGAATAGGAAGCCCACAGCTCCCCACTGGGGCTGTCTGATCAGGGAGGAGACAGGCCCATGGTCTGGTCTGCACCCTGCTTTCTGATATCTGGCGAGCATCCTAAGGAGGTTTTCATTTTGAACTCTGGGATGAGGCCAAGCGGACACGTACTGGGTGACTGGGAACAGAAAAAAACAGCATAAGCCAAGGCGTGGTAGAATAAAACCCCAGTGTTTGCAAGCAGTTTGGCACAGAGCAAGCTTTGGACACTCATGGGAAGAGGCTAGGGAGATAAGCAGGGAACATGATCAAGTGACATGGATGAGTTATAGAAATATTGGCATGGCTGACTTGTCAGTTCAGATCTCAGCTTATATCACCTCTTAAGAGGCCTTCCCCCACCCTTCAGTGAAAAGTGCCACGCAGAGGCTTACTACCACACCACCCTAATGGAGACAGGTTCTTTTTTTTTTTTTTTTTAAGGCAGGTTCTTAACCACTACCTAGCATTTTTTTTATCTGTTTACTGCCCGTTTGCTTTTTCCCCAGCCTCAAAGAATACAGCGTTTGTTCTCTGCTGTATTCCTGGTGCCCTAAGCATTGCCTAATACAAGTAGTGGTGAAAATTTGTTGAATGAATGAAGTATTTAGGTAAAGGGAGCAGTAGAGAAAGTCTGAGTATATGAGTGTTCAAGTGCTTTGCTTTGGAGTCCGCCTGAGATTAAAAAAAAAACAGTAGTAATCACTGATACTTATATAATAATTATGAATTTCTAAGCAGTATTTCAGTTCTTTATACCTCTAAAAATAAATTACCACTGTTTTACAGAAACTGAGGCAAAGAGATAGATTAACTTGTCCAGGGGCACATAGCTAGGGACTAGAATTTATTTTTTTGAGCATTTATTTAACCACTTTTACGTGGTCAGAGGCCCTGGTTTGTGGCTGGCCTGACAAGTTCTTCTCAGCCCGCAGTTATAACATCCTGCGACCACCAGGGTGGTTCCTACTGTGAACAATTCCTAGTACTAGAGGTTTCTTGAGATTAAATATTGTTTGTGTGCTGCTCACAGTAAACCAAATAAATTTTAATATTTTTACATATTTATTAAATATTAACATAAAATAAGTAATATCAATAAATTTATTGTTTATTAATAACATTAAAATCCATTTATTTTCATATTTATATATGATATATCTTTAAAATTTATTAAAAATAAACATTAATACTTATTCAAGGTCTTAGTTGCAGCATGCAAACTTATTTGTGGCAGGGGGGTCTAGTACCCTGACCAGGGATCAAACCTGTGCCCTCTGCATTGAGAACGTGGAGTCAGCCACTGGACCACCAGGGAATCCTGGAACTAGGATTGAAATAGACCCTACTCTGTCATCCCAGTTTCTTTATAAAATGGGTATAATAATAGCACCTGACTTTAGGGTTGTAACAAGTATTAAATGAGATGTATAATAAGCCCTCAATACTAGTTAGTCTTATTATTGACGGACTTGAATTATGGGCTTCCCTGATAGTTCAGTTGGTAAAGAATCCACCTGCAATGAAGGAGACCCCAGTTCGATTCCTGGGTCAGGAAGATGCACTGGAGAAGGGATAGGCTACCCGTTCCAGTATTCTTGGGCTTCCCTTGTGGCTCAGCTGGTAAAGAATCTGCCTGCAATGCGGGAGACCTGAGTTTGATCCCTGGGTTGGGAAGATCCCCTGGAGAAGGGAAAGGCTACCCACTCCAGTATTCTGGCCTGGAGAATTCCGTGGGCTGTATAGTCCATGGGGTAGCAAAGAGTCGGACGGACAACTGAGCGACTTTCACTGCACTTCATAGAGAGAGATAAAGGATCGTTTATTTCCGTTACCTCTTGAATGTGTGTATGTAAGTGGAGTGACACCAACAGGGCTGCAGGTTTGGGGGGAAGCTCCTGAATTCAGTGTTGGACATGCTGCGTGCATGATAAATACCAGTCACTTTAGGAAATTGGCTCTGAGAAGGTGGCCGCCTGGCTGCAGACACAGATGACATGAGGGACCAGCCTAGAAGAGCAGACAGAATGAGAGGAGAAGGCTGGGCAGACCCAGGTCCAGTGGTGGGAAAAGGCCCAGAGTCAGAACCCAAGTTAGGAAAGGGGAGTTTTGGAAGCCAAGGGAAGAAAGAGTTTAAGAAAAAGGGAAGAGAACAGTGTCCAGTGCCTCCAGAAAAGTCAAATAAGGTAAGGCCTGAGAGGGTCTACTGGATTTGGTATTAAAAGATATCCGAGGTTTTGGCAAGTGTGATGGGATAGCAGCCACACTGCTGTGGATAGAGAAGTTGTAGGGCCCCTGTGGGAAGCGCCCCTGGGAGAGGGAGTGGTCTCAACTTAAGTTTCTCCATAGCTTATAGCCTATGGGGAAGGAGCCAGTAATGGGAGACTTGGAAGCTCAGGAAAGAAACACGAGAAGACGAGACTGAGGATTGTCAAACCAAGGGGCTTCCCCTTGGTCCAGACCAATTTGACGCTAAAGGTAAGTGTACCTGTGTAACTGACACAGATGGCTTAATGCCTCTTAAGTGTCCAGACAGTTCCCAGTGCATAAAATAATTAATAAGTGTCCATTCAATGAATGGAGTATGGGCATGAAAATTAGGATAATTCCCGTCTGCTGGTGTCTTCTTTGGGAAGAATCGGAGGCTGGAGGGGCAGTTGGGCATGTGCTTAGTCACTCAGTCGTGTCTGACCTCTTTGGGACCCCATGGACTGTAGCCACTAGGATCCTCTGTCCATGGGGGTTTTCCAGGCAAGATTACTGGAGTGGGTTGCCATGCCCTCCAGGGGATCTTCCCAACCCAGGAATCAAACAAGGGTCTCATGTATTGCAGGCAGATTCTTTACCAGCTAAGCTACCAAGGAACCCCAGATGGGCATTTACAAGGCATCAACTGGCTGGAGAAAAGGAGGGAACACTTTCTTAAACGCCAGAAGATTGATTTAAAAGTAATGGAATGTAAATTGTTGCAGCCACTATGGACAATAATATGGAGGTTTCTCAAAATATTAAAATAGTATTGCTGAAAGATATCTGCACTCTCATGTTCATTAAAACATTATTGCAATAGCTAGGAGGTAGAGGATATGGGGAGAAGTTGGTAAAAGGGTACTAACTTTCAGTTATAAGATGAATAAGGTCTGGACTTCCCTGGTGGTACAGTGGATAGGAATCTACCTCCCAGTGTTGCAGACAGTTCGATCCTTAGTTTGGGAAGATTCCACGTGCCGAGGAGCACCTAAGTTCACGCACCACGATGACTGAGCCCACATTCTGCAACTACTGAAGCCCTCACACCTAGAGCCTGTGCAACAACAGAAGCCACTCCAATGAGAAGCTGGTGCACCGCAGCGAAGAGTAGCCCTAGCTTGCCACAGCTGGAGAAAGCTCGGATGCAGCAATGAAGACCCACTGTGGCCAAAATAATAATGAATGAATTTTTAGAAAAGATGAATAAGTTCTGAGGATCTAATGTAAAACATGGTGACTATGGTTGCTAACACTATATAATATAACAAATTTGCTAAAATAGTACAACTTAAATATTCTCACACACAAAAAAAGGATAAAAATGTGAGGTGTTGAATGTGTTAATTAACTACTTGGGGAATCCTTTCACAGTATGTAGATTTATCAAATCACTACAATGTATACTTTAAATATCTTTAAATATTGTATGTCAATTATACCTCAAAGCTGAAATTTAAGCAAAAAAACAGCATCTAAAAATAAATTTAAAAAATAAAAAGTATATATAAACATCAAATGAAGTAAATCGGCTACAGTCAGAACAGGGAAGAACAGAATATTGCTTTGAACGAAATGATGTCCCTAACAAGTGCACAAGACTTTGCAGGAGTGGAAAAGGTAAGATGTGAACCTGCCCTGACATGTGGTGGGTGGGCAAACATAAAATGTTGCTTCTTCATTGTGTGGATTTCTGCCTCCCTATTTTTCATCTATTAAATGAAGGCAGGAATACCTGTTCCCTTTTGCAAGGATATGCTCAGGTACTAGGAATAAGGCAGAGTTGGTTCAATCCACATCCTCAAGCGACCTGAGTCTGAGAGTCTGGAAGGGAAACGGGTGGCTACCCAAATACTCAGATGTGTAATTAAGGCTTCTCGTTGTTCAGTCACTAAGTCGTGTCTGAATCTTTGCAACCCCATGGACTATAGCACAACCAAGCTTCTCTGTCTTCTATCTCCAGGAGTTTGCTCAAATTCATGTTCATTGAGTCAGTGATGCTATCTTACCTATCTCATCCTCTGCCATCCCCTTCTTTTGCCTTCAAACTTTCCCAGCATCAGGGTCTTTTCTGATGAGCTGGTTCTTCGCAGGTGGACAAAGTATTTGAACTTCAGCTTTCGTATCAGTCCTTCCAAGGAATATTCAGAGTTCATGTCCTTTAGGATTGACTGGTTTGATCTCCTTACAGTGTAAGGGACTCTCAAGAGTCTTCTTCAGCACCACAATTCAAAAGCATCAATTCTTCAGTGCTCAGCCTTCTTTATGGTCCAACTTTCACATCCATACATGGCTACTGGGAAAACCATAGCTTTGACTATATGGACCTTTTTCAGCAAAGTGTCGTCTCTACTTTTTAATATGCTGTCTAGGTTGGTCATAGTCAGCAAAGTGATATCTGCTTTTTAATATGCTGTCTCAGTTCAGTTCAGTCACTCAATCGTGTCCAACTCTTTGCGACCCAACAGACTGCAGCATGCCAGGCCTCCCTGTCCATCACCAACTCCTGGAGTTTACTCAAACTCACATCCATTGAGTAGGTGATGCCATCCAACCATCTCATCCTCTGTCATCCCCTTCTCTTCCCACCTTCAGTCTTTCCCAGCATCAGGGTCTTTGCAAATAAGTTAGTTCTTCACATCAGGTGGCCAGAGTATTGGAGTTTCAGCTTCAGCATCAGTCCTTCCAATGAATATTCAGGACTGATTTCCTTTAGGATAGACTGGTTGGATCTCCTTGCAGTCCAAGGGACTCTCAAGAGTCTTCTCCAACACTACAGTTCAAAAGCATCGTCTTCGGTGCTCAGCTCTCTTTATAGTCCAACTCACATATCCATACATGACTACTAGAAAAACCAAAGCTTTGACTAGACAGACCTTTATTGGCTAAGTAATGTCTCTGCTTTTTAATATGCTGTCTAGGTCGGTCACAGCTTTCCTTCCAAGGAGCAAGCATCTTTTATTTTCATGGCTGCAGTTACCATCTACAGTGATTTTGGAGCCCAAGAAAAGAAAATTTGTCACTGCTTCCACTTGTTCCCCATCTATTTGCCACGAAATGATGGACTGGTTGCCATGATCTTAGTTGTTTCAATGCCGAGTTTCAAGCCAGCTTTTTCATTCTCCTCTTTCACCTTCATCAAGAGGCTCTTTAGTTACCTCCAGCTTTATTCTGTTGCCATCAGAGTCCTCCCAACCCCCCATCTCCAACCTGTAACCAGGACCACAGCACCTGTGCAGAGTAGACTGGCAGGGGTGTAGGAGGTTTGTTTCCAAATCTGCCTTTTTTTTTTTTTTTTTCAGTTTTACAAAAGTGAATTATTTGTTGAGTTTTAAAGCACACCAATGGCACAAAGTTCAGAAGGTTCAAGAAAATACACAATAAACTATCTCCTCCCTCCCTGTCCTCTAGCCATTCTGTTCTAGGACAGGGCCAGCAGCAGTCTCTCTATCCTTCCAGATTCACCAGTGTGTTTACAATTAGATATATGTATTATATTTCATACAAATGCAGTCATACTATATATACTGTGCTGAACTCTCCTTTCTTCTTCAGTAACTAGGTTTATGTCCTAACTCATTCCACATCAATGCACGCAGAGCTGCCTCATTCTTCTCGATAGCTACAGAGTGTTCCTGGAGTGGAAGGGTCATTTATTTAACCAGTCTCCATGCTGGATATTTAGGGTTGTTTCCTATGTTTTGTTATTATAAGTTTCACAGTAAATAATCTTAAAAAAATTTTTTTAATCATTTATTTTGTTGTGGCTCATGGGCTTTCTCTAGTTAGTGGCACACAGGTACCAGTTCCCTAACCAGGGATCAAACCTACATCCCCTGCACTGCAAGGCAGATTCGTAACCACTGGACCACCAGGGAAGTCTCCTCTTTTATTAATACTTTTTTTTTTTTTTTTTGCCACTCCATGTAGCATGTGAGATCGTAGTTCTCTGACTAGAGATGGAACCCGTGCCCTCTGCACAAAGTCATAATCACTGGATCACCAAGGAAGTCCAATAAACCTTTCTACATACTTCATTTTGCACATGTGCAAGTTACACTTGTAGAATACTTAATTGTAGAACAGTTGGATCAAAGGAGACGGCCTTTCATATTTTGATAGATGCTTTCTTAAATGCTGCCTTTGGCTGGTTTTTTGGGCTTCCTTGGTAGCTCAGATGGTAAAGTGTCTGCCTGCAATGTGGGAGACCTGGATTCAATCCCTGGGTCGGGAAGATCCCTGAGTCAGGAAGATCCTCTGAAGGAACTGGCAACTGACTCCAGTATTCTTGCCTGGAAAATCCCACGGACGGAAGAGCCTGGTGGGTTACAGTCAATGGGGTCGCAAAGAGCTGGACACAACTGAGTGACTAACACTTTCACTTTCACTTTGGCTGGGTTTTTTTGGTGGCAGTTCCACCTGAGAGTGATCCCACCTGTCCTGGCTGGCTGGGGTTATCTGCTGGCCCAGAGCTCTATACCCCTTGGTAGAGGAGGGACTGGGTAGGGGAGAGGTGGGAGGCTACCATAACCCCTAGAGGCATCACTCTAGTTCTTTTCCCTGAATTTTCACACTGGAGACTTTGACCAGCTTCTGACACCAGCCCAGAGCCCCAGAGATACTTGAGTAGCTGTGGGCCACCTCTTCTGTTTGTGGCCTGGCACAGCCGCACTGCCGTGGCCTAGCCAGCTCCCAGTACCCACTGCCTCTGTCTGCCCTGAGGCTCCCACTCTGGGCACCCGTGGGCAGTTCTGGACCCTTCTGACCCACCCAAACACAATGGGCTTCATGTGAATGTGAGGGTCTCCCAGGCCCCTGGAGGAAGTCTGCTGATCTTCAGAAGGGTTAATGCCAGTTCCCAGTTCCTGGCCTCCAGGAGCCAAAGGCCTCCATTAGGCTCCAAACATCAAAGAAAAATCACATCAGATATTTACCTATTTTTAAATATTTATCTGGCTGCTTTAGCTGTGGCACACAGGATCTTCCTTGCATCATGTGGGCTCTAGAGCACTTGGGATTAGTTGTCCCACAGCATATAGGGTCTTAGTTCCCCAACCAGGGATCAAACCCCCATCTTCTGCATTGCATGGCATATTCTTCACCACTGGATCACCACAAAAGTCCACATCAGGTATTTAAAACAGAAGGAGTTTGGGAATTCCCTGGCAGTCCAGTGATTAGGACTGTGCTTTCACTGCCAAGGGCCTGGGTTCCGTCCCTGGTCTGAGAACTAAGATCCTGCAAGCAAGCTGTGAGGCATAGCCAAAAATGAAAAAATGGAAACAGGAGTTTAATGCAAGGAATTGGTTACCAGGTTGATAGGATTACTGAGAGGCCAAATGGAATGTCATGCACACGCTGTGATCCCCGGAAGGCTTGTCCACTGAAGGTAGGTCCGTAGTGGGAGGACCAGAGCTGCACCCAAGGAAGCTGCCCAGGGGACCAGTGAGCACCCCTCTTCGCCAGGAGAACAGTTCACAGCCTGAAGTCCAGTGCTCAAGCCAGCCGGAGCCCAGAGGCCTGGGGTGTCTGCTGTGAGGCTGTAAAGATCATCAGGTTCCCTTGACCAACCCATCCTGCTTCTGTCTTCTGGGGCATCCCTGAGGCCTTGAGATGCTTTCCAGAACTTTCAGCCAGATTTCTGAAGAGGGATCCTAAGCGCTTCCTTCCCTGCCAGGCCTTGCTTGGCATTTAGGCCAATGTTTTCACGCTCAAGGCAACTTGTGCCTCTACTGCCTGTGGGGCTCAGATATCCGAGTCAAAAGACCCAGCATTTGTCTTCCCAAGAGCCTGAGAAGCTTCATCTGCCAACTCGGGGGTCAGCCCTCAGCTCCCCAACCACACAGTGCCCAGGAGGCCTCTGAGCCTGATGGAGAAGGGCTGGCAGTTCAGGCCCTCAGTCAGCTCTCCCGTCTCCTACATCCCGGAGGTTGACCACACTGGGAAGAAATCTTGTAATGACACAGGTCGGGAATCTCCAACTGTTCCGCCCTCAGCAGCGGCTTAGGAAGTCCCCCAGGAGCTCGCATTCCCACCTCGCCAGCATCTGTTCCGAGTGTCGTCTCCCAGGAGGCTCCTCACCTCTTCCCCCTCCCCCTCCCCTCCCTCTCCACAGTTACCCCACCTTCTTCCAGGAGAAAAACAGACCCTCCCCCAGGGCATTCCACTTTCTCATTTATAACAGCCCTAGGCCCTGGCTCTCCACCCTCAAGGCCCAAGGGAAGCTGGAATCTTCCCTAAAACAACACCTTTCCTTGGGGCCAGGAGCCCCATCCCCATGCCTTCTGGGGCCTACTCCATAATTGGCCTACTCCTACTCATCAGCCACACCTTTCATTTCAGTATCCTTCCCTTCCTTGGTCCTTTATAGGAACTAGCTTCCGGCAAGAGTGGAGAAGGGTTGCTGCCAGACCCTACCCTGCTCCTCTAGCGCTCTTCCCTGGGAGGACAAGGCACCCTCTTGGTGGCCAGTCCAAAGGACACTTTCTGACCTTAGCTTCCTGGACTCCTTTCTCTTGACCGCATCTTCCCTGGGACTTCTCGGCTGCTTCCTTCCTCTTTGCCTACCTTCTGTCTGCTCCCTCTGTGCTCTCCCCCTGGATGAGCTCTTTGGCCCCGTGACCTCAACTCTCTTCTGTCTATACCCCCACCTCCTGCCCTCTGCTTGGGGCACCCTCTCTGGTTTAGGCTCCACCTTTCAGGGACAACTGCCCCCGTGATGGCACCCAAACAGGGTCTCTGCAGGAGCCACCTTCCTCCTCAGCTCCAGGCAGCTCCCTTTAGTGTCCTATACATCTTCAAATTCCAAGGGTTACAAAGTCAGTTTCTTCCTCCACTCTGAACTGCCACCTTGCGTACCTCCATAAATAAGACACAGCAACCAGTCCTTCCAGGTCAGAGGCGGGTGTCTTAGACTGCTCTCTCCCCAAGGCAGGGGCTTCCCACAGCCTGGCCCTCAGGGGTCTTTGGAGTCCTCCCCCTACTTTTCCCTCTGCTTCTCTCTTACTTCAGGCTTCATCATCCTGCCTGGATTAAAGCAGCAATTCTGAACTGGCTTCCCTGACACTGGTCTCTCCCCTGTAATTTACTCTATCTGTAGCCGCATCAATGTTTTTTTTAATCAATGGACACAAGCGTGTTCTAATAATTAAAAGATTTCAATGACTTCTAGCCACCAGGGTGACCCTCCAGTGCCTCAGCCTGAAACCATTTACCACAGATTGGGACTTGAACCCACATGGTTTGGACTCAAACCCAGCCAAAACCCAGTTTGGGACTCGAACTCACATGACTGGGACTCACACCCAGCCAAAACTCTGCTTGGGACTTGAACCCCACGTGGCTGGGACACAAATCCAGCCAAAACCTTGCTTGGGACTCAAACCCAGCCAAAACTCTGCTTGGGACTTCAACCTGAAGGAGAAAACAGACAGAGCTGGATTCCATCTTAGGCTGGCTGCGAACATTAGGCTACACGCACGGTCACCCTCCCAATGGACTCTGAACTTTGTGCCCGCTGTCTATAGAAATGGCATACCAATGGGAAACCAGATTCCCCAGATAAAAGAGCCTCAGGACTTGTACTTGGACTCTCCATTGCCTAAAAGAATATGCTAATTATCTCTGTAACAGAACAAAGTGGTAAATTCCATTATGTTTATTGGGATATGACCGCAGGCCTCTTAATATATGTCCACTGTTTAACTATCTAGGCTTATGACACATGAATCATGGGTTAACTTTGATTGTATCTCTTTTACCTTGTCCAGACTACTTCCAAGGAATTTGGGGAGGTGGGTTTGAGCAAGTGCGCTTAGGGTATATAAGGTTTTCACAAAAACTGGTTGGGGTCCTTGGCTAAGAGGAGACTCTGCCTTGAGCCCGCTGGTGTAATAAACTGCACTCCACTATCTGCATTGTCCTTCTGAGTGAGCTTGTTTCCCAGAACGCGTGGCTACAACAAACCCATGTGGCTGGGACTCAAACCCAGCCAAAACCTTGCCTGGGACTTGAACCCACGTGGCTGGGACTCATACCCAGCCACAACCAATGGTACCTGGTTTCCTGACCTCATGAAGCTCAGTTTCTTGATGTCTCATCACAGAAAGAATTCAGTGAGAGACAACGTGATAGGGAAGAAGTAGATTTATTCAGATTCAATGAGAACCACACTCCACAGATAGAGTGTGGGCCACCACAGAGGGCGAACGCGGCAGCTGCGAAATGTGGCTTGGTTAGTTTTTATAGGCTGGGTAATTTGATATGCTAATGAGTGGGAGGAGAGGGGGCGGAGATTTCCAGGCTGGGGCCACCACCCACTCCTAGGTCTTCTAACAGTGCCTTGGAACTGTTGTGGCACCCCTGGGTGTGTCATTTCACTTGCTGATTGAGGAGCAAGGCCTGGTCTTGTCTGCCATCGTGGTCCTATTTGATTCTGATCAGTTTATGTTGTGTCCATGGGTTATGTCATTCTTCCAAAAGTTGTGTGCCCTGCCCCTTTCCCTCCTGTTACAATCCCACCACTGAAAGCCCACTTCCTGCTGCAGAGAGGGGATTAAAGTGTGCCACCCAGTCCTGGTCCTATACTCAGCAGTGATCTCCAGGCTTCCGCCAGCTGGACCACTGACCTTCCCTGAGTGGGCCCTCTGGGCTGTCCCACCTGCATCCTTTCTTGCATGCCTTCCCCTGAGACCACCTCTCCTCAGCCCTGCCTCCTGGGCAACCTTCCACACTCAGCCACCTCTTCCTGGAGAGACCCCTGTTATCTGCAGACTGGCTCGGAAACTTCTCAGCACCATCTGTCACAGTGCCTGTGGAAGCACAGTTTGCTTCCACATCTGTTTCCCTACTCAGTAGTGAGCTTTTGGAGGTCATATGGAATTCATTCTTTGAACCCTGGGCTCTGCAATGTCAGCAAACAGTTGGTGTTCAATAAATGTTGATTCTGTGAATGATGTCCACATAGGTTAGAGCTGTTGGAGGAACTTGCGATTAGCCAGAGAGTACTCAGGAGTTCTCATGGATATTTCTGAGTGTGGAGATCGCAGATACTCCAGAGAACAAGGCAGCTGCCTCCAGGCCCTTCAGTCTAACGTCAGTCTGCGGCCACCGTATCTGAGCCCTGCCTTTCCTGAATCCTCACTCTCCCCTACTGGGTCACCACCTCTATTCCTATCCATTCCTCCAGTTGTCCTCCTGGATCTGGGAGAGTCAAACCTAGACCTAGGGCCCTACCTTGTGTGGAGGATTGAAAGACGGTGAGATTGGAAGTAGTTGAGGGTCTGGATCTCAGTTTTGTAGATTCAGAAACCTGAAATTTTTAAAAGATAATTTATACTTCATGTCTATTAGGATGAGCTATTACAAAAAAAAAAAAAAACAGAAAACAACAAGTATAAGTAAAGAGGTGGAGAAATCTAGAACCCTGTGCACTGTTGCTATCAATGTAAAATAGTGCAGGCATCATGGAAAACAATGGCCCTCAAAAAATTAGAAACAGAACAACCTTATGATCCAGCAATAACCCTGCTGGGTATATATCCAAAAGAATTGAAAGCAGGGTCTGAAAGACTTTTGCACACTCTGTTCAACAGCCACGTTTAGCTATTACAATAGCCTAAGGTCCCAAATGTCCATCAGCGAGTGAATAGATAAACAAAATGGAAGGAAATTTTAATGCATGCTATGACATGGATTTCTTTGGAAGGTGTGATGCTAAAGCTGAAACTCCAGTACTTTGGCAACCTCATTCGCAGGGCTGACTCATTGGAAAAGACTCTGATGCTAGGAGGGATTGGGGGCAGGAGGAGAAGGGGATGACAGAGGATGAGATGGCTGGATGGCATCACTGACTCGATGGACGTGAGTCTGAGTGAACTCCGGGAGTTGGTGAGGGACAGGGAGGCCTGGCGTGCTGCGATTCATGGGGTCACAAAGAGTCGGACATGACTGAGCAACTGAACTGAACTGAACTGATGACATGGATAAACTTTAAAGATATTATGCTAATAAGTGAGTGACAAAAAGCAAATACTGTATGATTTCACTATATGAGGTATCTTGAGTAATCAAGGGCTTATTCCCTGGTGGCTAAGACAGTAAAGAATCTGACTGCAATGCGGCAGACCTGGGTTTGATCCCTGGGTTGGGAAGATCCCCTGGAGGAGGGCATGGCAACCCACTCCAGTATTCTTGCCTGGAGAATCCCATGGACAGAGGGGCATGGCGGGCTACAGTCCATGGGGTCCCCAAAAGGTCAGACACAACTGAGTGACTAAGCAGAGCAGAGCAGAGCACAGCGCAGAGGAGTCAAACTCATCAGTAACAGGAAGTAGAAAGGTGGTTGCCGGGGGCTGGGAGGAGGGGCAGCTGGGAGCTGTTGTTAATGGGTATAGAGTTTCAGTTTTGCAAGATGAAAAGGTTCTGGAGTTTGCACAACAATGAGAACACACCCGCCGCTACTGAACTGTAGGCTTAAACGTGTTCAAGATGGTGGAATTCACAGCGGGCTTATGTTGCCATAATTTTCTAAAAGAGAATTTCATTTTTGAATAAGAAATACATGCAGGAAACCAAAAAAAGAGAAAGGAATACACAGTAAGAAGTCTCCCTGTCTCCTGTCTCCCATTCTCCTGGTTCCTATTCCTCTACCTGCTTTTAAAAATGTATTAACCATAAAGGACAGAAACCATATACTGGGCTCTCTTCAAATAGCACAGGAAAAGCATTTCACAAAGTCCAAAACCCTTTCACGATAAAAACACTCAGCAAAGAAACAGCAGGGTACTTCCTCAATCTGATAATGGGCATCTACACAAAACTCACAGCTAACATCATACTCGAGGGTGAAAGATTGAAAGTTTTTTCCCTTAAGATTAGGGACAAAACAAAGATGTCTGCTCTCACCGCTTCTATTCAACATTGTACTGGAGGTTATATCCAGGGTGACTTTGGGGAGAAAAAAAGTCATCCAGTTTGAAAAGGAAGAAGTAAAACTCTGTGTTCAGATGACATGACCTTATGTATGTAAAATCCAACGGAATTCATAAAACAACTAACAGAGCTAATGAAAATTTCAGCAAGATTGCAGGATACAAGATCAATGTGCAAAAATCAATTATATTTCCTATACAATAACAATGAACAATCAAAAATGGAATTACTTCTGTTTACACTAGCATCAAAAGGAATAAAGCACTTAGGAATAAGCTTAATGAGGATTTTCCTGGCAGTCCAGTGGTTGAGACTCCTTGCTTCCAGTGTAGGGGGTCTGTGTTTGATCCATGGTTAGGGAACTAAATCCCACATGCCACATGGCCAAATTAATAAAAAATAAAAAACCTGTAGGAATAAGTTTAAGAAGAGTAAAAGACCTGTACACTGAAAACTACACTGAAAGAAATTCTGTGTTCATGGATTGGAAATCTTAATTTTGTTAAGATGGCAATACTCTCCAAATTCAACACAGTTCAGTTCACTCGCTCAGTCGTGTCCGACTCTTTACGGCCCCATGAATTGCAGCACGCCAGGCCTCCCTGTCCATCACCATCTCCTGGAGTTCACTCAGACTCACGTCCATCGAGTCCGTGATGCCATCCAGCCATCTCATCCTCTGTCGTCCCCTTCTCCTCCTGCCCCCAATCCCTCCCAGCATCAGAGTCTTTTCCAATGAGTCAACTCTTCACATGAGGTGGCCAAAGTGCTGGAGCTTCAGCTTTAGCATCATTCCTTCCAAAGAACACCCAGGACTGATCTCCTTCAGAATGGACTGGTTGGATCTCCTTGCAGTCCAAGGGACTCTCAAGAGTCTTCTCCAACACCATAGTTCAAAAGCAGCAGTTCTTCGGTGCTCAGTCTTCTTCACAGTCCAACTCTCACATCCATACATGACTACTGGAAAGACCATAGCCTTGACTAGATGGACCTTAGTCGGCAAAGTAATGTCTCTGCTTTTGAATATGCTATCTAGGTTGGTCATAACTTTTCTTCCAAGGAGTAAGCATCTTTTAATTTCATGGCTGCAGTCACCATCTGCAGTGATTTTGGAGCCCCCAAAAATAAAGTCTGACACTGTTTCTACTGTTTCCCCATTTATTTTCCATGAAGTGATGGGACCGGATGCCATGATCTTCATTTTCTGAATGTTAAGCTTTAAGCCAACTTTTTCACTCTCCTCTTTCACTTTTGTCAAGAGGCTTTTTAGCTCCTCTTCACTTTCTGCCATAAGGGTGGTGTCATCTGCATATCTGAGGTTATTGATATTTCTCCCAGCAATCTTGATTCCAGCTTGTGCTTCACCCAGCCCAGCGTTTCTCATGATGTACTCTGCATAGAAGTTAAATAAGCAGGGTGACAATATACAGCCTTGATGGACTCCTTTTCCTATTTGGGACCAGTCTGTTGTTCTATGTCCAGTTCTAACTGTTGCTTCCTGACCTGCATACAGGTTTCTCAAGAGGCAGGTCAGGTGGTCTGGTATTCCCACCTCTTTCAGTATTTTCCACAGTTTATTGTGATCCACACAGTCAAAGGCTTTGGCATAGTCAATAAAGCAGAAATAGATGTTTTTCTGGAACTCTCTTGCTTTTTCCATGATCCAGCGGATGTTGGCAATTTGATCTCTGGTTCCTCTGCCTTTTCTAAAACCAGCTTGGACATCAGGGAGTTCACGGTTCACGTATTGCTGAAGCCTGGCTTGGAGAATTTTGAGCATTACTTTACTAGCATGTGAGATGAGTGCAATTGTGCGGTAGTTTGAGCATTCTTTGGCATTGCCTTTCTTTGGGATTGGAATGAAAACTGACCTTCTCCAGTCCTGTGGCCACTGCTGAGTTTTCCAAATTTGCTGGCATATTGAGTGCAGCACTTTCACAGCATCATCTTTCAGGATTTGAAACAGCTGAACTGGAATTCCATCACCTCCACTAGCTTTGTTCGTAGTGATGCTTTCTAAGGCCCACTTGACTTCAATCCTTATCAAAATACCACCTGCCTGTTCTGTAGAAGTTGACAAGCTGATCCTAAAATTCATACAAAACTTCAAGAGACCCAGTATAGTCAAAACAATCTTAGAAAAGAACAAAGATGGTAGACACACTTTTTCATCTCAAAACTTACTACCAATCTACAATAGTCAAGACTGTGTGATATTGGCATTAGGAACAGACACATAAACCAGAGGGATAAATCTGAAAGTCCAGAAATAAATCCATGCTTTTACGGTCAACTGATTTTGACAAAGGTGCCAGGATAAATCAATGGGGAAACAATCTCTTCAACAAATGGTGCTGGGACAATTGGATATTCACGTGCAAAAGAATGAAATTGGATGCCTGTCTCCTACCACTGACAAAGATTAACTCAAAATGGATCAACAAATGTAAGAGTTACGACTGTAAACTCGAAGAAGACAATGTAGGCAGAAATCTTCCTGATCTTACAGGAGGCAAGGGTTTCCCAGATAGAACACCAAAGGCATAAGTTACGAAAGAAAAAAGAGACACACTGGACTTCAGCAAAATCAAAAAAATAAAAAAAAAACTTCTGTGTTGCAAAGGACACCATCAAGAAAGTGAAAAGATAATAATATATACTGCGAGAAAATATTTGCTAATCATTCATCTGATAAGGGATTAACATCAAGAATGCACAAAGAATTCCAATAACGCAATAACAAAGATGAAAACAAAACACCCAGTTAAAAAACGAGCAGAGGGTTTGAATAAACATTCTCCAAAGAGATATGACAAATATTGAGTAATGAAGAGATGCTCAACATCATTAGCCATCAAGGAAACGCACATCGAAACCACAAGATACATCTTCACACCCACTGGGATGGCAATAATCAAAAAGTCAGATAATAAAATGAATTGGTGAGGATACAGAGAAATTGGAGGACTAGTATACTACTGATGGGAGTGTAAAATGGCGCAGCTGCTTTGGAAAATGGTCTGGTAGTTCCTCAAATGGTTAAACACAGAGTTACCACATAACCCAGCCAGTGCACTCCTAGGTGCATATAGCCTAGAGAAATGACAGTGGATGTCAGGAGTTCCCTGGTGGCCTAGTGGTTAGGATTCCAGGCTTTCACTGCATTGCTTGAGTTCAGTCCTTGGCTGGAGAACTGAGAGCCTGGCAAGCCATACAGCACAACCAAAATGAAAAGAAGGAAGGAAAGGTGAAAAAAAGAAAGAAAGAAAATGTTCATACAAAAACTCACACATGAGGAACTTCCCTGGTGGTCCAGGGGTTGAGAATTCGCTTTGCAGTGCAGGAGATACGGGTTCAATCCCTGGTCAGGGAACTAAGATCCCACATGCCACAAAAGACCCCACTTGATGCAATTAGACCCGATGAAGCCAAATAAATATTAAAAAAAGAAAACCTTACACCAGGCTGTTCAGAGTAGCATTATTCCTACCAAAAAAAAAAAAAAAAAGAAAGAAAACAGCCTAAATGCCTAACAGCTAATGAATGGATGAATGAAATGTGTTCTCTCCAGACACGGCATGTAATTCAGCAATAAAGAGAAAGTACTTATCTATGCTACAATATGGATGAATTTTGAAAATATGTTAAGTAAAAGAAGATGCAAAATACCATGTGCTTTATGTTTCCATCCATATGAAATATCCAACATCAGCAAATCTTTAGAGACAGGAAATAGTTAGTTCCCAGGGACTAAGGGAAAAGGGAAATGGGGAGGGGACTGATGATGGCATAGGGCCTCTTCTGAGGTCACAAAAATGTTCTAGAATTAGATAGTTGTGATGGTCACACAACTTTGTGAAGATACCAAAACACAAAAACAAAAAACCCAGCTCACTAAATTGTACACTTTAAAAGAGTATGTATTACGGTATGTGAATAATATCACAATTTAACAGTCCATACACAAATATGTTAACCTGTAAATATAAGCTGGGAAGAAATACAGCTCTCGCTGGGTCAGGACCAGCTTATTTGCCGATCTACTATGGAAGCTGAATCAGCAGGTTGCTTGGGACTTCCCTTGTGGCCCAGAAGCTAAGACACCACACTCCCAGGGCAGGGGGGCCCAGGATTCCGTCTCTGGTTAGAGAACTAGATCCTGCCTGCCGCAACTAAGAGTTCAATTGCCACCACTGGTGGCTCAGATGGTAAAGGATCTGCCTGCAACACGGAAGACCCGAGTTTGATCCTGGGTTGAGAAGATCCCCTTGGAGAAGGAACTGGCAACCCACTCCAATATTCTTGCCTGGAAAATCTCATGGACAGAGGAGATGGGGTTGAAAAGAGTTGGACACAACTGAGCGACTAACACACACACACACACACACACACACACACACACACGAAGATCCCACGTGCTGCAACCAAGAGCCGGCACAACCAGATAAATAAATTAAGAAAGGAGCTTGGCAAGCACAGAAAGTCAGTTGACATCACAATATATCTAGAACCCTAACCCTCCTCACCACTGCTGTGCTCCTCCAACTCCCTGACCCAGCTTTGCAGTCTTACTGGAGATTCACCCAGTCACACTCCCCCTTCCAGGTCCAGGTCTCCTCTTCTGAGGACATATGCATGACCCTCTGATTCACACTGCAGCACCTCCGGTGTCCCCTATGTGGCTGGGGGGTGATGGTGTGGGGGCAGGGCGGGGGGAGGGGCCTAACCTGGTTCCTGGCAGAGCGGAAACTCAGCATGTGTTTCTAGAGTGAATCAGAGTTAGGAAGAGCCTCGCTGAGGAGGTGCCTTCTGGGCTGGGACCTTAAGTGCCCAAGGAGTCTGTCAGCTAGATGGGGAAGGCAGAGTGCCCTGGGCAGGCATAGTAGCCTGTGCAAAGGCCCTGGGGAGAGGAGCCCTGAAAGAGGGGCCTGGTGCCTTTGAACACTCAGGAGACTGAGGGGCTTAAGGTCTTCTGATCATCACAGATGGGGCTAGACACAGATGGAGGTTAGAAGGACTTTTGCATTAGACACGTTTCCTCGTAAGTAGCTGCTCAGAACTGTTTAAATATGCAAGGAGATTCACTGGCTCTCAGCATTACAGAGTGCTGGCTGCCCTGACTCTCAGCTCTTCAGGGCTGGCTTGACCCAGCAGCTCATCCTGTACTTGCTTCTTGCTCTTTTTTCCCCCATTTCTCCATGTCAGTTTCATTCTCAGAACAGCTTTCATCCTGGTGGCAAAACCTCTTCTTGCAGTTCAAACAGTGATCCCCATGTCTACACATCTTAGTCCAGAGGGAGCGAGGAAACATCTTTTCCAGCAGCTGCAGCCAAAAAGAAGTCCCCTCCACCGTCCTTGGGTTCGAGGCCCACTCCTGGGCTGACGCTGCTCTATGAGGGGCTGGGCCGCCCGTCCCAGCCCCAGGTGCATTTCATACCCAAAGAACCGTTAGGGAAGTGCCCAGACAAGAGGAGGGTCATAGGAGACAACCACAGTAGCCAAGAAAGTCAAATTCTCTTTTTCTTTTTATTATTTATTTGGCTGTGCTGGCTCTCAGTTGCGGCATGCAGGATCCCTGATCTTCATTGCAGCAAGAGGGATCTCTTAGTTGTGGGACCTTTTTGGTTGTTGTTGTTCCACATTCCCACTCTCAGTTGCAGCATTTGGCATCTAGTTCCCTGACCAGATGTAAGTGACGCAGGTTCGATCCCTGGGTCAGGAAGATCCCCTGGAGGAGGGAATGACAACCCACTCCAGTATTTGTGACTGGAGAACCCCATGGACAGAGGAGCCTGGTAGGCTACAGCCCCTAAGGGCACAAAGAGTCGGACACAACTGAGCGACTCAGCACAAGATCATCCCTGACCAGAGGGCTTCCCAGGTGGCGCCAGTGATAAAGAATCCACCTGCCAATGCAGGAGGGATGTGAGACTCTGGTTTGATCCCTGGGTTGGGAGGATTCCCTAGAGGAGGAAATGACAACCCACTCCCAAGCCCCCTGCATTGAGAGTGCAGAGTTTTAGCCACGGAACTACCAGGAAGTCCCTCAAATTCTTAATTTCCTTTCCTCATCTGCATGGGGGTATATCAGCTCTATGTTACAGGTTCAAGCACGACAGTTCTGTGCTGTGGCCAATGCGACCTGGGGCAGAATATCCCCTCCAAGGCTGTTTTCTTTTCAGTGAAAGTAACGGCTGAGTCACCTGGTGATCAAGCCGCTTTTCCTGTTCCACCCAAGGTCCTTTTCTCTGAAAGGAGATGCAATGGCCAGATAAGACCAGCAGATGGCAGTCCTGAGGCATGCTCTGTTCTGTTAGAGCCTGGGAGCCGCAGCTGCAGAGCCAAGCTGGGCCTCTCCAGCCAGAACCTGTGGTCTCCTGGGCCTTTTTGGGAACCCAGCTCTCAGGTGGCAGCCGGGCCAGCTTCATGAGCATGCCACCCACACTTAGAAGGGCCCTTGGACTGGTTTCATGCCCTGCCGCCTTGGAGTCTTACTAACTGTTGAACAGGAGCCCTCACTTTCACTTTGCGGTAGGCCCTAAATTATGGTGCTGGGTGGCAGGATTCACTGCTACTTCCCAGAGATGGGGTGGGCCTTTCCCCTTGCTGTGCCTTCCATCAGCCTTCCTGGGGCTCCTGATTGTGCTGGTCTCCTCAGCTCACTGTCTGATGGGAAGCCTAGAAAGTGTAAGGGCCCAACGTGGGGAGGATGAAGATCCCAAGGGGGGAGGATGGGGACCCCAAGGGGAAAGGACATTGACCCCATGTGGGGAGGGCTGGGACCCCACAGGGCGAGGATGGAGACTCTAAGGGGAAGACAGGGACCCTACATGGGGAAGACGGGGACCCCAGGGGGGAGGATGAGGACGGACCCCAAGGGGGAAGGACAGAGACCCCACGTGGGGAGAGCAGGGACCCCCATGTGGGGAGGTCGGGGACCACAAGGGGAAAGACAGAGACCCCACGTGGGGAGGGAGGGGACCCCGCGAGGAGAGGATGGGGACCCCACGGGGGAGGACGTAGATTCCAAGGGGGAAGACGGGGACCCTATGTGGGGAGGACGGGGACCGCATGGGAGAGAGGATGAGGATCCCATGGGGGAATACAGAGACCCCACGTGGGGAGGGCGGGGACCCCATGTGGGGAGGGTGGGGACCCCATGTGGGGAGGGCGGGGACCCCACGAGTGAGGACGGAGACTCTAAGGGAAAGACAGGGATCCTATGTGGAGAGGACGGGGACCCCAGGAGGGAGGACGAGGACTCCAAGGGGGAAGGGCGGAGGCCCCACATGGGGAGAGCAGAGACCCCATGTGGGGAGGGCTGGGACCCGATGTGGGGAGGGCAGGGACCCCATGGGGGAGGATGAGGACTCCAAAGGGGAAGACAGAGACCCCACATGGGGAAGACGGGGACCCTACAGGGGGAGGATGGGGACCCCACGTGGGGGAGGAGGATGGGGATACCAGGTATGGAGGATGGAGACCCACGTGGGGAGGACGGAACCCCACATGGGGAAAAAAAATCCTCTTTGGTCAAGGTCATCAATGGCCTGGTTGTGGGCCTCGTCTTACTTGTCCCCTCTGGTATCTGACACTCAATTCCTCTATTCCATAGTGTCTCAGGGCTCAGTTCAGGGGCCCCCTCTCTCCTCTGAACACTCCTCACTCACTGCCTCACAGCCATCAGAGTCCCCTAAGCTTCCTACCACTTTATTAGAAAGTCACTTATTGAGGTGTAATTTACACACAGTGAAACTCACCCTTTCGGGTGCACAGTTCAAGGAGTTTCAGTAAACACATGCAGTCACAATATAATCCAGAGTATTTCCACACCCCCAAGATTTCTCCCAGGCCCTCACTCCAGCCCCCGGCAATCACTGATCCATTTCCTGTCTCTCCTGTTTTACTTTTTCCAGAATGTCATATAAGTAGAATCATACAGCCGGTAGCCTTTTGGGTCTGCCTTCTTTCATTTAACATCATGCCGCACTCTTTTGTTTTGTTTTTTGGCCACACTCATGGCATGGAGGATCTTAGTTCCCCAAGCAGGGATCGAACCTGAGCCCCCTGCATTGGAAACTTGGAGTCTTAATCACTGGACCACCAGAGAAGGCTCCCACACCCGCTTCTGAATCTCATTTCTTGGTATTCCATGTGCAGCCATCGTTTAAGCACCACCCAGAATTCCCTGGCTTCCATGCTTTCACTGCCAAGGGCCTGGGTTCAATCCCTGGTGAGGAAACTGGGATCCCATAAGCCAGATGGCGTGACCAGAGAAATAAATAAAAATAAATAAAGCACCATTTTCTGTGATGTCACACACCCTCTACCATGGCCCTCTAACAAGCTCTGCCTGAAACTCAATGAGGCTCTCAGGTTCCCTCAAACCAGATCCTCTGCCTTCACTCTCTCCCTTGGTCACCAAGCTGGAAATCCGGGAGGCATCCGTGCCTCTGTCTGCTGTCCCCACACCTCCAGATGTCGCCCTCCCCAGTTGGCCCCTTCCCTGCACCTTTTCCGCCTCGGTCCAGGCCGACGCCACTGCAGGGTCTCCTGGCTGGTCTCCTTGCCTCCTGGCCCTGGCCCTGGCCCTGGCCTCATCCCAGTCCATCCTGTGCCACTTCATGAGGGCAGCAAGCAATCTCCTTGGCCAGGATCTGACCCTGCCTGCCTCTCCAGCCTGACCTCTCTCCACAGCCCCTTCTAAGATGGGGACACTGTCGACATGAACTGTTGGTGAGTAAGCAGGGTCATAACATAATAGCCCCAAATGTTTACTAATGGTTGCTAAGAAACTGCAAAGTGAAAAAAGCAAATGCAAAAGTGATCTATTTCTTACCTATCATGTACAGAAGGGGAACTAGAAATTATACACATGTGCAAAAAGAAATACGGTAATAAATGCAGATAAACCAGAAACCAGTGAGATTGCTTACTTGCAGAAGGGGCAAGGTATGAAGAACCAGGGACCAGGGAGAAGGCGTAGGGGAAATGACACGTCTCTGTGTATCTCTGTGTAGTTCTGACTTTGTTGTTACTTTTGGGCCATGCTGTGTGGCCTGTGGGATCTTGGTTCCCTGACCATGGATGGAGCCCGCACTCCCTAAGATGGAAGTAAACTGCGAGACCACCAGGGAAGTTCCAATTCCAATTCTTAGAATCATTACTGTGTTGCAAAAATTAAACAAAATTTTAATCAACAGGCAATTGGGAATAGGGGAGTGGAGACAACCCAAAGTGGAATATAAACAGGAACAAAGGAGCCCAGCTGTACAACAGTGGAGGCCATCACGACACTGAGGACACTGGGGGACCCTCAGCTGAGCGACTGCAGAAAAGAGCATTTGACCATCTACTCTGGGGAAAAGCAGAACAGCATGCACACTGAGTAGCAGGTTTGTTTTTCACAGAGAGGAGTTAAAAATTCAGAAACTGCTTATGTGTATTCTAGCACTAAGCAAGTAAGTAAATACATGGTGACTAATAAAAGCCAGATTTCTCACTGTCAAAAAAACAAGTTAGAAATAAGGAAGAAGGGGCTTCCCTGGTGGTACAGTAGATAAAGAATCCCCTGCCAAGGCAGAGGATACAGGTTCAATCCCTGGTCCGGGAACTAAGATCTTGCATGCTTAGGAGCAGCTAAGCCCATGTGCCACAACCATTGTGCCCAAGCTCTAGAGCCCTCAAGCCACTACCTCCAAGCCCACACACTGCTACTGCTGAAGCCCATGTACCTGGAGCTGTGTGTGCTTCACAAGGGAAGCCACCACAGCAAGAAGCCCTCGCACCACAGTGAAGAGCCCCTGCTGAAAGCAACAAGAGGAAGCCAAGCAAAGCAATGAAGACCCAGCAGAGCCAAATAAAAAGAGGAAAGAAGGAATGAGGGTAGTCTACAGTGAACACCATGGTGGTGCCCTGGAACTGGGGGCGCCAATGCGAACTCATGGTTTTCAGAAATACATATTGGTGAGATAGAGAAATAGCTTTGGATGAGAATGTGTGTGCATATATGCTTCCTAACTCTGACCACTGAGATGGCTTGAAACTCATATTGCCCAACACCAGTGAACTCACCCAGCTCCTAGATTTGGCATCTAAAGCTATTCTCCAATAACAGGCACCAAGACTCCTTGGAGAAATGGCTACTTCCAGGGCTGTGACAAGGAAAGTACAAGATGAGCCTTCAACATCTTATGGGGTCAGAAGGGAAGGAAGAGCTCAAAGAATAATGGGGAACATACTGGGACATGTCAATAGACACAAGGAGGCAACCCCAATGTCCTGTCCCCATGCCAAACCAGGGACAATACAACAGATGAAATAATAGTGATGGATGATAATCCATAGAATAAGAACCTACAGAATAAAATAAGAATCTGTGAATCCATATCAATATAAATATTTGAATGAGTGATGAAATAAACAAATAAAGGCAGCAGAATTCCCTGGCAGTCCAGTGGTTAGGACTCCATGCTTTCACTATGAGGGCCCAGGTTCAATCCCTGGTCAGGGAACTAAGAGTCCCACAAGCAGAGTGGAGTGGCCAAAAAATAATAATAAAGTAAAAAATAAAATAAAGGAGGGTGGAGGAAAAATCCTTTCTCATGATAGATTCTAACCCATAAATGTAAAATGAGGAAAACTGAAAACCACCGCTTGGCAAATACCCTGGTAATAACGGTGTCAGCACACTAAAAAGCAGAGACATCACTCTACCAACAAAGGTCCATCTCGTCAACGCTACGGTTTTTCCACTGGTCATGTATGGATGTGAGAGTTGGACTATAAAGAAAGCTGAGCACTGAAGAATTGATGCTTTTGAACCGTAGTGTTGGAGAAGACACTTGAGAGTCCCTTGGATTGCAAGGAGATCCAACCAGTCCATCCTAAAGGAGATCAGTCCTGAGTGTTCATTGGAAGGACTGATACTGAAGCTGAAACTCCAATACTTTGGCCACCTGATGCGAAGAGCTGATTCATTGGAAAAGACCCTGAGGCTGGGAGGGATTGGGGGCAGGAGGAGAAGGGGACGACAGAGGATGAGATGGTTGGATGGCATCACTGACTCAATGGACATGAGTTTGAGTAAATTCTGGGAGTTGGTGATGAGCAGGGAGGCCTGGCATGCTGCGGTCCGTGGGGTCACAGAGAGTCAGATACAAGTGAGCAATTGAACTGAACTGAAGTGTGTCAGGCAAGAGTTAGTGACAGGTGCTAAGGTGAGTTGTGGGGGCAGGGGGGGAAGTAGGATAAGAAATAGGATATTTAGAGAGTTGCAAAGTCTCTCTCTATAAGATAATTAAAAATGAGTAATTTAATTTTAAAATATCAATTTATTTATTCAGCCATGCCAGGTCTTCGTTGCGGTATGTGGGATCTAGTTCCCTGACCATGGGTCAAACTCAGGCCCCTGCATTGGGAACGTGGAGTCTTAACCACTAGACCATTAGGGAAGTCCCTAAGCAAGTGATTTATAATGAAGAAACCTGACAGAAATCATCTTAACCTAACGACCCATGTGAACATGGCCTGGAAAGGGGCAGACGGACGACACATGCCTCCTGATACGATGCGCTGAGAAGGACGGAACATCTGGGGGGTAAGAACATCGCCTGAGTGAAGACAGAACAAGGAGTGACGAGGCAGACCAGGTGGAGGTGGTCACTGGTCAGGGGAGGCTTCTCTCAAGCGGCAACACTTAAGCTCTGATCCACGTGTCAGCGCTGGAGAGAAGCACTCCAGGCAGCAGGAACAGCCATGTCAAAAGACTCAAGGCGGAGAAAGGGCAAATATCTGGTGTGCCGTGGGGAGTGAAGTGGGGATCAGAGAGACAGGAGAGCCCCTATTACATGGGGCTCTGTGGTCCCATGTTAGGTGAGAAGTTTGCGGGATTCTTCCTTAGATTTTCTTTATTGTAAAATACACACAATAAAGTTTACCGTCTTAATTTTCTTCAGTGCAGTTTGATGTTATGAAATACGTTCATAATGTTATGCAATTATCACCACCATCTATCCCCAGAACTCTTTTCATCTTATAAAGCTGAAACTCTATACCCATGAAACAAAAACTCCCCAGCCTCCCTCCCCATAGACCTGGCAATAACTGTTCAACTTCCTGCTTCTATGATTTTTGACTACTCTCAGCATCTCGAATAAGTAAAATCATGCTGGGTTTTTTTTTTTTTTTTAGTCAGGTTTATTTCACTTAGCATCATGTTCTCAGGTTTATCAATTTATAGCATGTGTCAGAATTTCCTTCCTTTTTAAAGGATGACTAATATTCCATCGGATGTATAAACCACATTTTGCTTATCCATCAATCCATTGAGAGACACTTGGATTTTAGTTATTGTGAACATGGGTGTACAAACAACTCTTAGAGACCATGCCTTCCCTGGAGGAGGAAACGGCAATCCACTCCAGTACTCCTGCTTGGGAAATCCCACAGACAGAGAAGCCCGACAGGCTAGAGCCCATGGGGTAACAAAAGTGTTGGGCACGACTTAGCAGCTAAACCACAACAACGAGCAGTGAATGAGCTTAGAAGATCCCACACCAGGGCCCCTGGCACTGGGAACGCAGAGTCTTAGCCACAGGACCACCAGGGACGTTCTCCATGGTCATGTCTAATTTCGGTGGAAGGAGCCAGTGCCAACAAAAATCCCAGAAATACAGAAAGGTAGAGGATGGAGGAAAGCCCTAAAGAGGCAGGGGATGGAGACTGGGGTGCAGTGAGGGGTGGAGATCAGTCAGGGGCAGGAGGAAGGCACCTTAGGAGGGGAGGAGGCTGCAGATGCACGAAGAGCGTCCAGGTGACGAGAGGGGTCCTAAGGTGAGTTGTGGGGGCAGGGAGGGATACCATGGCTTTATTTAGTAGGTGATGTTACCAAACAAGAGGGAGAGAACGGTCTGGCTTCGGGGGAGAAGAGGGGGTCACGAGGACAAGAGAAATGGAAGACTTCTGGAGAGCACTGATGGCCCAGCCAAGACTGGAGCCATGGGTTAGATCTGTCCTAAAGCCTCCATCCCCCTTTGCTCCGCGGTGACTGTCCAGCTGAGTTTCTCCTCCTTAGTGGCCAGGGCCTCCACTGGAAGGCTGTCCTGAGGGTCACTGATGCCATCTGCCTCTCCTTCCCTGGACGACAGGGTGGTTCTCTGGCCTTCTCAGAGCCTAGCAGAACGGAAGAGGAATCCCACCCCTGGAAATCAACCTTGTGGCTCATGTGACGCCCAGAGAATTTACTCTGGTGAAGGCCCATCAGTGCACACCTGGCCTGAGCCCCTCGGTCAGTTTGGTATGTCTGTCTTCCTATGGGACAAGGCTGCACAAGGTGTCTAAACATTCTATTCTTCCAGCTGACTCCCTGGTTCACATCCCTGGTTCACAAGCACCTTTAAGGAAAGTATGGCTGCCTTTAGGGCAGAGGTTTATAAATTTGAATAGTCTAAGTGCTAGAAAGGCAAAGTATAGAAGAAAATAAACTGCCAGGATATAATCAAATGTTATTTTTATATCTTATAAGGTACAAATACAATGCCAGAGATTGCACTTTAAATTTGACATTGAAAAAAAATGTAATTTGGAAACAGAAATAACTGTTCAAAGTTCCATAATTTATTACTCTTCAGCTTTGAAATTAAAAATCTGACATTCCTTTCTTACTCCACAAGATGTCAGTCAACATCAGGCTGTGGACCTTGCATTGCAACACACAGCAGAGAATTCATCCTTGAATCTTTTAACTGGGAGCCACATTTAGGTTTTCTTTAGTTTCACAGCAGAGAATAGCTGCTTACAAACATAAGTACTTCCAAACATGGACAGAATCTCTGCACAATGGTGTTTATATTTAGGGTAACCATTCCCAAGATGTCTGTAGAATTCAGGAATCTCAACATTGTGGTATTTGGCTTTCAGTGTAGTATTGCACTGCAGTTCACTAACTTCCATTTGTAGCTCTTCATTCACATTATGAGTCCTAATTGAGAAAGGGGAACGGAGCAGTATCAGTTCATTCTCATAAAGTGTGAAATCGGAGAACCTTTTTTGGAATTTAGTCTTCAACTCTTTAATTTGAGAGATGTAGTGCAGGCCATCATTTTCATTTTTGGAAACTAACTCCAGCACAGGAAAGTGGGCCAGGTTGTTCTGTGCCAAATGAGTCTCCCAAAGACACAATTTCACCAGGAATGAGTCAGCTGAATTATACAGTTGTGCCAGCACCTGTGCATGCCTTTCTAGAGAAATAGCCAGCATGGTTAGGTGTGTCATAATGACAACCAAAAGGCGAAGTCTCTGACCCAATCTCTGCTCGTGAGCTGAGGCACAGATTCTCCTCCAGAGGACATGAAAAACTCAACTTCTTCCACCAGTTCCAAAAACTGCCTTAGGACTACACCACGACTCAGCCACTTCAGTCCCGTGGAGCAGAACATGCTTCCATGTTGGGCATCTAACTCATCAAATAAAGCACGGAACTCTCTGTGGTCTGAGCCATGGGAGCGGGTCCAGGCTGTGGTATAATGCTGGGAAAGACTGAAAGCAGAAGAAGAGGGTGACAGAGGATGAGATGGTTAGACAGCATCACCGACTCAATGCGCATGAATTTGAGCTAACTCTGGGAGATATGAAGAACAGGGAAGCCTGGTACGCTGCAGTCCATACCGGGATCTTCCCTCATGGCTCAGGTGGTAAAGAATTCACCTGCAATGTGACCTTCCTCTTCCTCCCAGCCTTTGTCATCATCCTCATGATCCTGATCATTTTCCTCCACCCCCCAGGGAAAGGCTCATCTCCCCTTGGCCCGTGTAGGACACAAGGTTTCTTTTCTAGAATCTAAATGAAAACCCACCTAATCAATTACTACTGCACAGACTAGCTGAGAATGAAAATAACAAATTCATCTTTGGGAGTAACTGCTCCTAAGTCTGACTATATACACACATCTAAGACAAAAAAATTCACTGTCATTTCAAACTTTTATTTTGAAATAATTAAAAATGTACTGCCACTGTATTTTAATACCAATGCTGAGAATTACTGCTTTGGAAGCAATACCATTTAAAATGTTACACAGATGCCATTAGGATAAAAGAATCACTGAGAGTCAAATCTAGGGGACAATTAACCTGGTTGGTTTACAAGCACAAAGAGAGAAACAAATAATATACAATATTCAAAGATAAAACTCTGAATCTGGTCATGTGGAGAGAAGAAGCCTAATGTCCACTGGGACCCCTCAAAGCAAGTCTGGGGAATCGGCCAGGGGTGCCAAGGGTGGTATTTCCACAGAGGCCCTCCAAAAGCCATGTACCATGGCACTGTAGTCACCAGCAGGGACGCCCCAAGAAGGGTCTGTTTACCTCTCTCATACTGATCCAACTCACAGTTTTTACCTTCTTCCTCCCCAGAGTTCTCAGCCCTCTTCTCACGGTCCTCGAGCTTGGCAATCCTGCTGTCTTTTGGAAACTTGGCCCCTTCCTGTGTGGTGATTTTAACTTCTCAGCAAATGGCTCCGAGAAACTTTTTTTTTCTTATTTTATTTCCTGGAGCAGTAGTAATCTTCCTACTATTCTTCTGCAGGACAACAACCTGGAGGAGGAAAGTGAAAAAGTGAAAGTGAGAGTCGAGTCCAACTCTTTGCAACCCCATGGACTGTCCATGGAATTCTCCAGGCCAGAATACTGGAGCGGGCAGCCTTTTCCTTCTCCAAAGGATCTTCCTGACCCAGGAATCGAACCAGGGTCTCCTGCATTGCAGGTGGATTCTTTACCAACTGAGCTAGAGAAGAGCAACAATAAAGAGATATCTCCCCTGTGGCCAGGAGGTGGCAGTCACACTGCACAGTCAGCAAGTGCAAAGTCTGCTCAGGCCCACATGTTAGCGTCCACGCTGATTTCTCCAGGATGAATTTCTCAGTGTGCAATAAAAGAGCTCCCAGCCCCAGGATCACCTGGCATGCTTATCTAAGAAATAAAAAGGGGAAAAAATTTCTTGGGACTTCACTTAAAACTTTCAAATCAGAATCTCTACAGGAAAGGATCTAGGTTTCTAAAACCTATGCAAGATACCACCTAAGAAAACACACCAAATCAACTACTGTCTAAGTGGCTCCATGTGCCTGTGGAGTCCCAAATCTCGGCACACTAGTAAAACACTAAAGGGGGGCTTCCTTGGTGGCTCAGCAGTGAAGAATCCACTTGCAATGCAGGAGATGCAGGCTCCATCTCTTAGTTGGGAAGATCCTCTGGAGTACTCCAGTATTCTTGCCTGGAGAAGCCCATGGACAGAGAAGCCTGCAGGCGTACAGTCCAACCGTAGAGTTGCAAAGAGTCAGACACGCTGAGCTCTGCAAAACACAAGAGAGGGCCCCACACTGGCACCTGAAACATACACAAGAATGAGAGCCAGGCCCCTGAAGTTGGACCTCGTGCTTCCCAATTACACCATCAATCCCCATCCAGAGCCACTAAAAACTGGGCATGGTATTACAAAACTCAATGACTAAAGATGAAAATTGTAGCAGAACACTCACTGAAGACTCACCATATACAAAAATGAAGAACTATGGGCAGTAGATGACCTTGTGAAAACACAGCCATAGATCAGATATCTGCATGCCAAGGTGAGGTGCGGCAGAAGCAACCAACCTGCCAGCAACTTGATCTTTGCCGTCTGGCCTCCTGAACTGTAAGAAAGTAAATTTCGTTTTTTTTTCAGCTAGCCATACATCTGTGATATCATGGCAGACCCAGCAAAACATAAAACATAACTGATTACACATACAGATCTCAACCCACATCACAGGAAGAGATGCGTAACTACAATATGATGTGACTAGCATTACTGGTTCTGAACAAAATTTATAGGCATAAGATGAAGGACCAGTTCACTGGCCATAGGAATGACATGGGATCAGGGAAAGCATGTGAAAGGGACCATATGCTGCACCAATCAAAGGAAACTGTCACAGGCAACACATTTTAAAGAGGAACGACCAAGGGTTGCCAGTGTGAACAGTCTACAATCATACCACGTGCATTTCAGTTTAAGAAAAGTATAATGTGACTACTCCTATTTTCCTCTGAGCTAATACAGTCTGGGTTTCAAAACAAAAAACACTCATCAGGAAATGTTTTGGCTCTGACTGGTATAGAGAGTTAATGCACCATACTGTGGACACCACAGAACAGTAGCTGCTCTCCTATCTTTGTCCACTTAACTACGTCACACCAAGCTCCGTCTGTGAAAGGATTAAATGACCAATTCCAAACAAGAGTTACTAACTTGATACCTGGGAGATGCAAAGCATGTATGGCTAATGGGCTACTACATGGTACTCAGTACACCTAGGCATTTCTGTCCCCCATGAGCAGAAATAATCTTTAATAAGCTTCAGCTATCTTTGCATGAAAGCTTGTATATGACCAGTGTATTACAGTTTCAATTACATAATAAATTTCATATAAACCAATAAAATTAATCCAAAAAGTTATCGAATCTATGAAAACAAATTTGAACACTTTGGACACACTTGATAATGCTTAAAAACTGCAGTCAAATTAGGTGTGGGTGAGCAACCATAAAAGAATGGAAAAAACTGTAAAAATGTAGATGTAGGAGTCTGTATTCAAATTGCTTTCTTGGGTTGTTTTGTCAGTTTTATTTTGCCTTAAAGAAACAAATTTTAAAGACAAGGCCTTGCAGAAGATACACTCTGTGTATACTTTATACAGAGAAGATAAGCTCCTGCAACAGTGAAGTCAAAGACAAGGCCTTAGTCCCACATCAAAAGACTAACAAATGAATACACATTTTTTTTTTAAAGACTTTTTTATGTGGACCATTTAAAAGTCTTTATTGAACTTGTTAAAACATTGTTTCTTTTTTTTTCAGCGTTTTGGTTTTTTGGGGCATAAGGCATATGGGATCATCTCACCAACCAGGGCTCAAACCTGCACCCCCTGTATTAACCACTGGACTGCCAGGGAAATCTCCTGAGCACACATTTAATGTGTTTTCAATTACAATCAAAGGTGTGTATGGATAATTTACTTTTTTGAAGTATTGATATTACCATACAATATCATGTTAGTTTCAGATTTACAGCACAGTGCGTGCTGTGCTTACTTGCTCAGTCATGTCCGACTCTTTGCAACCCCATGGACTGCAGCCCACTAGGCAAGAATACTGGAGTAGGTCGCCATTTCCTCCTCCAGGGGATCTTCCCAACCCAGGGATCAAACCCAGATCTCCTGCATTGCAGGCTGATTCTTTACCATTGAGTACAATGCAGTGATTTCATATTTTTACAGATTACACACCATATGAAGTTATTACAATATTATTAACTATATTCCCTGTGCTGTACCCCTGTGACTTTCTTATTTTATAACTAACTAGTAGTTTCTACCTCTTAATCCCATTCACCTATTTCAACCACCCCCCTACCCCCTGGATAATTTGCTTTCCATTCACTAACCCTATTCAGTCTACCTAACAAGGTCACTGTGAGGATGAAATGAGATAGTGTATCAAGTCCTAACACAGTGGCTGCACAGAGGAGGCATTCAATATTCTTTAGCTGTGTACCCAGTCACCCACCTCAATTCTTCTAGACCCAACTTAACCTATCTATGTTCAAATATTAATGAAGAGGCTCTCTTGTGGCTCAACTAGTAAAGATTTCGCCTGCAATGCAGGAGACCTGGGTTCAATCCCTGGGTTGGGAAGATCCCCTGGAGAAGGGAAAGGCGACCCACTTCAGTATTCTGACCTGGAGAATTCCACGGACTGTATAGTCCATGGTGTCACAAGGAGTTGGACACAACTGAGCGACTTTCACCCAGCCAGAAGCAGAACATTCTAGGGATCTAAATACCTGCCAAAAGGATAAATATGGAAACATTATGTTTGGTGGGCATGCAAACTAATGAAATTTAAGGAAGCAATTTTAAGAATAAAGAAACTGTCTTTCAAACCAGTATCTCTAGGTAATCACTATCACTTTTCAAACAAAGAACACTTTTACCAAATAAACCACACTTAGTCACAATGCATCATCCATTTTACATAACACTGATGCTCAGTTTGCTAACATTTTGTTTAGAATTTTTGCATCTATGCTCCTAAGAGTGGTCTCCAATTTTTTTAAAAATGATTTTGTTAGATTTTGGTATGGAGTTTACAGTGGGCTTGTGAAACTAGTTGGAAGTGCTCATAAAACCACTTTTTAAATTAAATAGTGCAGTTTAAGTGCTTTACTCTGGATTTTGACTGTTGAAATTAATGTTAGTTACTCTGCTCCACACTGTACATATAGATACCTCATCTCTACTGCCACTGTCCTTATCTTCTGACATCTCATCCTCCCCATCTTCTATCTCCTTTGGGGAAAGACTCATTTTCTTCAGTTTCACCTTCATCTGTGTTCCTGCTTAAAAAGGACAAGACTATCAGGCATATCACAGGGCCTTCAACATTTCATGCTATGTACCTCTTGCCTCTAATATTTGCCTTGTTTCCATTTGGAATAAATCTGTTAGGCTTCACCCTAGTTATTTTCATTCGGAATCTTTTACTCACACCAGCTAATATCAAAATGGATTGCAAAGATTACTTTTGGTATATGTTTGTAGGTTAGGTCTCCCAAACTTTCTCTCCTTCGCTACCATCTATAAACGGAAACTCCTCAAGATAAAAAAGGAATTCCTCCCCTTTCCTCTCATTCTGCTCCCTTCACCACACGTTTTCAGACAACTTGGATGTTCTTAAAAATTTGTAACTTCATTACCAACTGCTCAAATGGAAGCCCTCACAGCGGAACAAAATCAGTACCTACAATTCAAGTGCCTTTAACTCTCCAGACTGAGAACTCATTGTCCAGGATCCTTAACCATCACTTCCAAAATTAACCCGCACAGGGTAGTCACAGAAGCGTTCTCCTCGCCTTAAAACGACCGCCCGTGTGGGGCCGTGCCCACTGAGCCCAGAGGGCTTCCAGGCGCGGCCAGCTGGGACTGCACGCCCCCCGAAGAGGCTGCCGCACACCGCAGCTGCAGACGAGCCGAGAAAGCGCTCCCAGCCACCGCTCCCCACTCCATACCCTGGCGGCACACAGACCGGAAGAGAATGGCGCCCTCGTGGCTAGGCCTTGCCCAATCAGAGCCCGTGCTACCTTTAGGCCCCTCCCCGGCCGCCCTAGGAGGGGCGGGCGGCTAGCAAGACTGGGGGTGGGGTCACCAGCCGGGGGGCAGCACGTAGTGCGCCTGCGCTCAGGGGGCCATTTGGTCTTGGCGGGCCCCTTCCACAGGTGAATGGTCTGTCGGTCACCCGGCGTGAGTTCGAAGTTGCCGCCGCCGCCGTTGCGGGCGGCAGCGCGTGGGGTAAGCGGAGTAGAGTAGGCGAAGGTTCCCATACTTGCGGGGACCTGGCGGGCGGTCACAAGCTAGGCACTTACTATTGGTGGAGCTGTGGAAAGCAAACACGGGTCATAGAAACAGCCACTCTTTGCAGGCTGGTGAGCCAGGGGAGGTTCCAGGAGCTCACGTCCGTTAATCCGGTTAGGCAGCCACCTAGTCACTGCGGCGTGGTCGTATTATCCGCCATTTTCAAGCCTAGAAGGAGGCAGGGGCCTAACGCGAGGCGGAGTGGAGACCCCCCAGACTGGCAGTTGGCCTCTTGACCCTGGAGAATTTTCCCTCGCTGCCCACCAGCGTCTGAAGCTGCCCTCAAAGCAGTTAGGGACAGTACTGTAACCGAAAGTGGGGTTCTGCTTGCTGCCCAAAAGCCAATGAAGAGGCAAGGTTGGTGGAAAGAAAACCTTGCTTTATTTTGGATGCTGGCAAGCCGGGGAGGAAGAGGAGGAGGCAGATACCATTCAAAGGCTGACCGCCGCCCCCCTCCAGCCCCCCAGCACAGCACCGCACCCCACCCCCTCCCACCTCTCCGGGCACCTGCCTCTCACCACCCCCTCTAGCCCCACAAGCAGTCAGGGGGCAATAGGTTTTATAGACAAAGAGAGGCTTATACATAGAAACAGAGACAGTCATCTTCGAGTTGGCTGTTGGTCTGACCGTGCTCATCTTCAGTGTTTTAAGTAGTCTTTAGTTCCAGGGTCAGTCGGTTGCTGTTTCAGTGAAACCAGTTCTTGAAATTGTGGCAGCTTATATTCTCCTCGGAGAAGGCAATGGCACCCCACTCCAGTACTCCTGCCTGGAAAATCCCATGGACGGAGAAGCCTGGAAGGCTGCTGTCCATGGGGTCGCTGAGGGTCAGACACGACTGAGCGACTTCACTTTCACTTTTCACTTTCATGCATTGGAGAAGGCAATGGCAACCCACTCCAGTGTTCTTGCCTGGAGAATCCCAGGAACGGGGGAGCCTGGTGGGCTGCCGTCTATGGGGTCACACAGAGTCGGACACGACTGAAGTGACTTAGCAGCAGCATATTCTGGGTTCCCTTACCCTACTGCTCTCCACCCGGGTGCCCTCTCCCAATAAAATCCCTTGCTTTGTCAGCACATGTGTCTCCTCGGACAATTCATTTCCAAGTGTTAGAAAAGAGCCCAGTTTTGGGCCCTGGAAGGGGTCCTCCTTCCTGCAACAAATGGCGACTCTGGTGGGATTCTTCTTCGCTGAGACTGACATCCTGACAACTCGGGGTACTCAGGGGTCAGCTTGCCTGTCAATAGACCAGACCCACCGGCCACAACTGGGACCCTTTTGTCCCTGGTCTCCTCCTGACGTGGACAACTGGCCAGAGTGCCCCGACCGGTAAGAAACAAGAGACTTTATTGAGCTCTTTCTCCTTCCCTCTCTCTTTCCTCTCCTTAACCTTTCCTATCCTTCCCTGTTTTTCTAGTCCCACGGTCCTGGATGCAGGAATCTGGTCGAAGGGCCCTCAGCCTGAGCTGAGGATTGGAGACTGATCACCTCCTCTTGGCAGAGAACTCGAATTCTGGTTCTGGTCTGGTCTGATTTCTGTAAGGGCTGAGTGTCAGTCCTCCCTTCTCTGGAGGCCCAGGGAAAAGTCCCATAATGCCTGGGTATCTGTAGGTGGCCAGAGACGTCTGTAAGGCCACCCCTTTTACCCCGCCCCCCACCTCCTCCCCCTTCTTCTTTCAACCTGGCTTCCTTTTCTCCCTTGAAATCTTTGATGTTAGTTCTTGGATTCTTGTTTTTAAGGGCTTCCCTGGTGGTGCAGAGGTTAAAACATTTGCCTGCAAAGTGGGAGACCTGGGTTTGATCCCTGGGTCGGGAAGATCCGCTGGAGAAGGAAATGGCAACCCACTCCAGTATTCTTGCCTGGAGAATCCCATGGACGGAGGAGCCTGGTGGGCTAGAGTCCACAGGTCGCAAAGAGTCGGACACGACTGAGCGACTTCACTTTCACTTTCTTTCACTTTCATATCATGGGCACCATGTAGTTAACTTCCTCCACCTGGTGGGAGGGTTTCAGTATTTATAAGATGGCTCACAAGATGTGGCTCAAATGTTAATCCCTTGAGAAGGAGCTAAAGGTCCTTGACTTTGCTTAATGACTAAACTATTATTATTTGGTCTCTTTGACTGTTTTCCTTTGTTTCTGCATTTTCTGACTTTTCTGATTAAAATTATTCTTTGTCTAAAGTTTTTCCACAGATGAAAGGCAGGCAGAGGACATGGAGGGCAAGGACCATAGCGTTCTGCTCTGTTTCAGTAATGATCACAGCTAAAACATTAATACCTGTATGTGTGCCAGGCACTGTACTGGTTGCTTTTCATATAGTTTATCATGGGCTTTTCAAAACAAATCTGTGACTCAGAATCTTCAGTTCAGTCTCTCAGTCGTGTCCAGCTCTTTGCGACCCCATGAACCGCAGCACATCAGGCCTCCCTGTCCATCACCAACTCCCGGAGTCCACCCAGACCCATGTCCATTGAGTCAGTGACGCCATCCAACCATCTTATCCTCTGTCATCCCCTTCTCCTCCTGCCATCAATCTTTCCCAGCATCAGGGTCTTTTCAAATGAATCAGCTCTTCACATCAGATGGCCAAAGTATTGGAGTTGGTTTCATTTTACATTTAGGGAAACTGAGGCACACAGAAGTTAAGGAACTCATCCAAGGCCATTGATTTACATCCTCAGTTGCTTAATATGATCTCCTAGTTTCTTTAAGCCATTTTAATATGTGCTTTGTCAATAGTCATTTGCACCATTAGGCCCTGTAGTTCAGTTCAGTTCAGTTGCTCAGTCGTGTCCGACTCTTTGTGACCCCGTGAATCGCAGCACGCCAGGCCTCCCTGTCCATCACCATCTCCCGGAGTTCACTCAGACTCAGGTCCATCCAGTCCATGATGCCATCCAGCCATCTCATCCTCAGTCGTCCCCTTCTTCTCCTGCCCCCAATCCCTCCCAGCATCAGAGTCTTTTCCAATGAGTCAACTCTTCTCATGAGGTGGCCAGAGTACTGGAGCTTCAGCTTTAGCATCATTCCTTCCAAAGAAATCCCAGGGTTGATCTCCTTCAGAATGGACTGGTTGGATCTCCTTGCAGTCCAAGGGACTCTCAAGAGTCTTCTCCAACACCACAGTTCAAAAGCATCAGTTCTTCGGTGCTCAGCCTTCTTCACAGTCTAACTAACTCTCACATCCATACATGACCACAGGAAAGACCATAGCCTTGACTAGACGGACCTTAGTCAGCAAAGTAATGTCTCTGCTTTTGAATATACTGTCTAGGTTGGTCATAACTTTTCTTCCAAGGAGTAAACGTCTTTTAATTTCTTGGTTGCAGTCACCATCTGCAGTGATTTTGGAGCCCCCCAAAATAAAGTCTGACACTGTTTCCACTGTTTCCCCATCTATTTCCCATGAAGTGATGGGACTGGATGCCATGATCTTCATTTTCTGAATGTTGAGCTTTAAGCCAACTTTTTCACTCTCCTGTTTTACTTTCATCAAGAGGCTTTTTAGCTCCTCTTCACTTTCTGCCATAAGGGTGGTGTCATCTGCATATCTGAGGTGATTGATATTTCTCCCGGCAATCTTGATTCCAGCTTGTGTTTCTTCCAGTCCAGCGTTTCTCATGATGTACTCTGCATAGAATTTAAATAAGCAGGGTGACAGTAGTAGTAACGGATCAAAATTTTAGGAATTATACCCACAGCGGGATTTAAAAAAGAGAATCTTGAGTCATGTGTGTGTTTTGGGGAGTGAGAAAGCATGGCCCTGGATAAGGGACCCTGCCCTTGTCCTAGCTTCAGAAAATCCCAAATAAGGGGAAAAAGAAGAGTAAGAAAGACTTGCCTACATATTTTAGATTTGGTACGTGACTTAGTGACTAAACAACAACTTGACTGAAGATAGTAAAAGAATGTTGACCAATAGTATTTCTCTCTGAAATGCAAGATGTTTCAAGTAAATCAAGGTCAAACTAACAGACTAAAGGAAGAAAATACCATATTATTTTAGATAAACCATGTGTGTGAAAATGTAAGACAAACATTTGGGAGCAAAAAATTAAGCATTCTTATTAAAATCCATGATCAGTTCAGTTCAGTTGCTCAGTCGTGTCCAACTCTTTGCGACCCCATAGACTGCAGCACAGCAGGCTTCCCTGTCCATCACCAACTCCCCAAGCTTACTCAGACTCATGTCCATCGAGTCAGTGATGCCATCCAACCATCTCATCCCCCGTCATCCCTTCTCCCACCTTCAATCTTTCCCGGCATCAGGGTCTTTTCCAAGGAGTCAATTCTTCGCATCAGGTGGCCAAAGTATTGGAATTTCAACTTCAGCATCAGTCCTTCCAATGAGTATTCAGGACTGATTTCCTTTAGGATGGACTGGTTGGATCCCCTTGCAGTCCAAGGGACTCTCAAGAGTCTTCTCCAACACCACAGTTCAAAAGCATCAATTCTTAGGTGGTCAGCTTTCTTTATAGTCCAACTCTTACATCCATACATGACTACTGGAAAAACCATAGCTTTGACTAGAAGGACCTTTGTTGACAAAGTAATGTCTCTGCTTTTCAATATGCTGTCTAGGTTGGTCATAGCTTTTCTTCCAAGGAGCAAGTGTCTTTTGATTTCATGGCTTCGGTCACCATCTGCAGTGATTTTGGAGCCCCGAAAAAACAGTCTCACTATTTCGTTTCCCCATTTATTTGCCATGAAGTGCTGGGACTGGATCCCATGATCTTAGATTTCTGAATGTTGAGTTTTAAGCCAACTTTTTCACTCTCCTCTTTCACCTTCATCAAGAGGCTTTTTAGTTCCTCTTCACTTTCTGCCATAAGGGTGGTGTCATCTGCATAAGAACTAGGGATGTAGGTGTCACTCAAGACACAGCAAAATTATGACAGGGCAGAAAAATTATGACGGATTTGGTCATGTTACAATTTAAAACTTTGGATGCAAGATAGCGTGCATAAAAAATTTTAAATATAAGGAACAAATTGGGAAACAAATACTTGTAACATAATAAAAATTGAGTATCAGAATATGACAAAACTATGGGCTTCCCAGGAGGCTCAGTGGTAAAGAATCTGCCTGCCAAGCAGGAGACGCTGGTTTGATACCTGGGTCAAGAAGATCCCCTGGAGAAGGAAATGGCAAACCGATTCAGTATTTCTGCCTGGGAAGTCCCATGGACAGAGGATCCTGGCAGGTTACAGTCCATGGGGTCACAAAGAGTTGGATACAACTGAGCAACTAAACAACAACAGATGAAAAACTATCATAAGAAAAAGGCAAGGAAATAATGGGCAAAGGATATGAAAAGTAGCTTTCAGAAAAAAATGTAGGTAGCATAAAAAGAATGAAGAGGTACAACCACCAGGAAAACATCATTTAAAACAATTACACGCTACCATTTTATCCATCAAATGAACAGAAATTAAAATATCAACAAGTGTTTAAGGATTGTGGGAAAGCTGGTGAGAAGGTAAGTTGTTACTGTAAGAGGAGGAAAAATATCTACCTGTCAAAGTTTTTAGCTGGGACCCTGTAACAAAAGGCAGATTAACAAGATAATACAGATTTATTTAAGTTTGATGTGGCCAGGAGCCTTCATAATGAAATGACCTGAAGAATTGGTTAAACCTGAGTGTTTTGCTATGTTTGATGAAGAGTGGAGGGTGTGACCAAATGTGACAGGATGGAAAGGAGTATAAGTGTGTCACTAGCGGAAACGGCAAGGCCTCTGTGTTCAGATTCCTCTTGGTGTTCCTCAGTCTTGGAGAAAACATACTCCTTCCCTCTGGGCAGAGGGAGGGCACCTCTCACATGAGAGTTTTATGACCTGCTTCAGGGGAAGGTCAGGGAGTCCTTTCTGCACCTGCTGATTTTCCAGTGCAGTTGGCTTAAAATATTCAGCATGCCAAGGTGCTTATTTTGGGGTAGACTATCCTGAATCCCTGCATTACAAACACCTGGAGAAAATTTTGGCGATTTCCTGTTGAGGTAAAAATTCTCCTTCCTTAAATTTAGGAATTCCATTTTTCTCACCTAGAGATAAGGGATCACACTGAGGAAAACACAAAGTGTGTCTTTATTGCAAGTTTAAAATTTATTCTGGGGAATTCCCTGGTGGTCCAGTGACTTAAGACTCGTCCTCCCAATGCAGATGGCCTAGGTTTGATTCCTGATCAGGGAACAAGATCCTACATGCCACAACTTAAGAGTCCATATGCTGCAACTAAGACCAGGCGCAGCCAAATACATTTTTCAAACAAAGTCTTATGGACATTTTCAAACATACATTATTAAGTAGAATATATAATGAATCCCCTTTTACCCATCACCTCAACCACTTCAATATTTTTGCCACTCTTTTTTCAGCTGCTCCCTGTCGCACTTTTTTCCTTTCCTTTTTTTATTTTTTTGGCTTGAGTATTTTAATATGGATTCCAGGCATCCTATTATTTCACCTATAAACACTTTATTAAATATTGCTACATGCTGTCAAGATTACTCCAGTATTCTTGCCTGGGAAATCCCATGGGCAGAGGAGCCTGGGGGTGCTGCAGTCTGAGGTCACAAAGAGTTGGACGCGACTAAGCAACTAAATGACGACAATAGCAATATCTAGTCTGTGTTCAGTTTTCTGCCTCAGAAGTGCCTTTCTACCTTTGGCATGTTTGAATTAGGATTCAAACATTTCCACTCATTACATTTGGTGGATATGTCTTCTCTTACTCTGTAATAGAAACTCCCTTTCATTTTATCTTTAGGTCTTTGTTGCTGCACGTGGGGGCTACTCTTCATTGCCGTGCACGGGCTTCTCCTTGAGGTGGTTTCTCCTGCTGTGGGGCACACGCTCTGGGCGTGTGGGCTTCAGTAGTTGTGCCCAGGCCTAGTTGCTTGGTACATGCAATCCTCCTGGACCAGGGATCAAACCCATGTTTTCCTGCACTGGCAGGCAGATTCCTATCCACTATACCACCAGGGAAGTCCCAGAAACTCCCTTTTAAATCCCATTTATTTGTTGAAGAAACCAAGGCTTCTTCAAATTTTTACAGAATTTGTCCTTATACTGGATTTGGCCTGCATCATTGAGGTGTCTTAAGCAGACTCCACCATCCTCAGCAGTCTTGTAGACTGCCAGTTAGATCTGCAGGCTTTCTTTCTGCTTCGGTGGGGTGAGGGGGAGGAGTTGGTTTTGTGTTTTTTCTTTTTTTTTGCCAAGAGTTAGGGTTGGTGTACTTCTTTTTCATCCCTCTAGGGGTCACACAGAGTCGGACACGACTGAAGCGACTTAGCAGCAGTAGCAGCAGCAGGAGGCACTTAACATCTGGTTAAGTGACCACTTCTAGTGATGGTAACACTGTTTAGACAGTTTGGGCATTGTCAGCTTCATCCAGCCATCATAACCATGGAGCTTCTACCAGATGGCTCTAGGCAGTTCTCTTATAAAGCAAATGATTGAAAACAATCTTTTGGGTTGGCCAAAATGTTCCTTAGGTTTTTCCATAAAACCCCAAGGAACATTTTGGCCAACCCAATATTATTCATTGACGAGGGAGAGTATATGTGCGGAAAATGACAGAGATCAAATTGCAAAATGTTAATAGTGATTAATTTAGGTGTAGGGAATAGAAGTAATTATTTGTGTAATTCATTTTTTCCCAAATTTAATAAAATGGGAACAAAAAATAATCCTGCCTGTGCCTGAAGGCCAGACAGACAAGGAAACAGACTGGAGGGAAGGTTTCAAGTCCAAATTCCAGGAAGAGCAGCCAGGGAGAGTCCAGAGAATGAGAGCAAAGAACTTGGATTGCCGTCAGCTTTGCTATTCTTTTTGCCTGTCCAGTGTCCATTCCTCCCCCTGTTCCATTTAGGGTCCCCCCCCCATGAATTCTGTTCTGGTGGAACTGTCACTATAGATGCTCCACCCTTTCCTGGTTACAGGTCAAGGGCCAGTCAGCCCCCTTCTCCCATGGCTTTTGAGCATTGAGCAGCTTCGCCCCCTCCTGGAAGCCCTCCCTCCATGGGGGCAGCTGCCTGTCTTCTGTGCCCCAGAGTTCCAGCTGTCAGAACCCTTGTATTCCAGTGCCTGTATGCCCACCCCACCCCCCAGCCTCATGCAGTGCCTGGCACATGGTACTCAGTACTTAGCTGAATGAATGAGGCCCACGTTGCTTAGAGCTGATGAAGGTACTTGAATGTTAGATTAAAAGATCCCAGGTAGAGACTTCCCTCGGAGAAGGCGATGGCATCCTACTCCAGTACTCTTGCCTGGAAAATCCCATGCTCAGTCGGACACGACTGAGCAACCTCACTTTCACTTTTCACTTTCACTTTTCATTTTCATGCATTGGAGAAGGAAATGGCAACCCACTCCAGTGTTCTTGCCTGGAGAATCCCAGGGACAGGGGAGCCTGGTGGGCTGCTGTCTATGGGGTCGCACAGAGTCGGACATGACTGCAGTGACTTAGCAGCAGTAGCAGGGACTTCCCTGACTCTGAGCTTCTAATGCAGGGGATGCAAGTTTGATTCCTGGTTGGGGAACTAAGTAAGATCCCACATGCTACAAGGCATGGCCATAAAAACCAAAAATTTTTTAAAAATGAAGATCTCAGGTGCTCTTGTAAATGTTCCAGAAAATCTGGCAGCAGCTTCCTGGCCCTCCCGTCTAGTCCTAGCTTGTGACCACCTCTCCGGAGTCAGGGAACTCTTAGCCAGGTATGGCCTTCCCTGAATCCCCACTGTCCCCCAGTTGGGCCGTGGCCTGTCTTCCTGAGCAGCCCCCCAACAGTCCCCCTCTGCCTGTGCAGAAGCTTGAAAGGTGAAGCTGAGCTGTTGCACTTAAAGAGGCCACACAAGGGGACATGGAGTAACTACCATCCTCAAACTAAACCTCGTAGACTTATGGACCTGGACACCGGAAGGATACAGCAGTCAGTGTTGGCCTCTGAGTCTCATATGTGTACAGGCAGGTTGCACACCGTTTTTTTGAAATGTATCTTCCAATCCAGACTGACTTTGGCCTAACACCGATTGACTTTTTAAAATTAATTAATTAATTAGACTGCATTGGGTCTTAGTTGAGCTACATGGAATCTTCGATTGCGGCATGCAGGATCTTTAGATGTGGCATTTGGAACCTTGTTCCTTGACCAGGGATTGAACCCAGTCCCCCTGCCTGGGGGGCAAAGAGTCTTAGCCACTAGACCACCAACCACGGAAGTCCCCAGTCTGACTTTTGAGTCAGGATTCAAACCCAGGCAGCCTAACCAGAATCCTTGCTCACCACCTAAACCTTATTGCTTTGTCAGAAGAAGCATACTACAGTGCTTAGAAAATGTAAACGTGTTTCTAGAATCAAATTCCTTAAGCCTGTCCTCATCGTTACTGCCTCTTAAAAAAAAAAAGTGTTTTAAAAATAGAGTGAGAAGGAGAATGATTAAGTATTACAGACTGCAGTTTGGGGTTTTAGAACAATCAACGATAATAATTGCTTATCTTAAGGATATGTAAAGACAACCACTAGTAGAACAGAGTCTGTACCCTTCACAGCAGGGGTGGATGGATCTGTTAAGGTTCTTGGTTACAAACAATGGCAAACAACTCTGACCAACTTAAGCAGAAAAGGAATTTACTGAAAGGCTCTTGGGAGCTCATAACAACAGCTCTTGGAAAACCTGGCAGAGCAAATGGGCAGAAGCCAAGGCAGGCTGGGCAGCTGGAGCCCCAGGGGCAGCTGGATGGGATGCTGCTATTAGCACTGCTGCCCTGTGCTGCCCTGCCGTGGGTCTTAGCATCACGTGCTCCCGACGTGGGACCCTCCAGCTGCCTGAGTGCAAGTCATGGGTCACAGTGATGCCGTGTCCAGAATGCTTTCAGTTTCTGTATTACTAGTAGGAGCCTGGGCTTGGTCTCCCACCAAGAGTCACACACTGAGGGATTACCCTCAAATGAGCTGATAATGCAAATACTAGGGAGCCCTCCAAGAAGGCAGCTCCTCTCTACAGGGAAGACTTGGGACAAAGAACGCCTGGTGGATCTGTTAGAAGACAAGAATGAGGAAGAAGGAGACACTGAGAAGTGTATGAAATGAGATGGGCTCCCAGACATCAGGACTCATCTGGAAATGCCATCTGTCTACAGAAGAATGGATGTGAAGTGCTGCACACTATATTTCCTGAGCAGATACTGTAACAAAAGGAAGGGTGGGCAAACGCAGCTTTGTTTGTTGATGACACCCATCTTGGTGAGTTCCCAAAGAAAATAAAACTTTTTTTCTGAGAAGGAAAGGGTGATCACCTCGGCCTTCAGAAATACTTTAAGAGAGGGTTGTGTGTGATGAACCGTGGGATCTGGGACCCTCAGAAAGGAAGTGAAGAGCAGAGGCAACTGATGGACTGGGAGAAAGAAGAGCAGCTGAGAACCAGGAAGGTTAGACGTGTATAAAGAATAACTACCACTTATAGAGCAACAGAGCTGGAACGAGGCAATCATGGTCAAGAGCTCCCACATCCAGACATGGAAACGCTCCTGGGGGTCCTGGGAGTGAGGAGGTGACCACGGGACCAAAAGGCCGGGGTGGAGCAGAGTGTCCAAAGCTGTAGGAAAGACCAGGAGCAGATGCCAGGGTCGCAGAGGACTGTCCATGTGGGCTTCAGCATCACCCAGTATCACAGCAGGAGAGGAGGAGACGGGAAGCAGAGAGGGCCCAGCCTCTTGAACAAGGAGGAGGAGGAATGTGTATGACTGTGGCCAGGACAGGAGGTGACTCGAGCCCCAGAGGAGCCAGCACTCCTGTCCTGGGAGTAGCACTGGGCACTTGGCAATGCTGCTGCGCACCCCACCTCCCCTACCAGCCTGACCATGCAGAAGAGCAGAGCAAGCTGCAGAAGACCCTGCATCCGGGAGAGACTGGGATCTTGCTGGCTGGCCTTTCCACCTCCACTCGTTTCTCAAGGGCTGAGCCCAGAGCGGCTGTTTCCACTTTCCATGGTAACCAGTGACTCATGACAAATGGGACCTACCCACTGACGTGTTATGGAGACACTCGAGAGACATACATGGAATTTACACTAAGAGCCGAGGTCTTCTGATAACTCACCTCCCCTATGTTCCCCCATCTGCCCAGGGCTTCTCTGCCCATAGTTGGCCCTTCACAAATACTGACCAAAGCCTCAGGAGCACGTCAGCTCTGACCGTCACTTAAGAGAGGCTCCAGGGAGTCCAGTAAGTCTGTGGGAACAATAGCAGGCTCCAGCCTGAAGTCTGGCGTCGGCCGCCTCCCCGAACGCCACCCCAAGGCCTCCGGGGAGCTCATTTCAGAGACGACATTGGGTCCTCGTGGCTCTGCACAGCCTCTTTACACAAGCTCCCTTCTCAGATTTGCCCATCCTGTCTTATATATGGTGGTTACCTCTGGAGAGTAAAGCTACAGGTGACTTTTTTTTTTCTTTTCCTTTAGGCTTAATCCTTCCTTAAAAAAAAAAAAAAACTGTAGTAAAATACATATACAATTTACCGTCTTAACCATTTAAGTGTATAATTCAATATTATTCAAGTATATTCACATTGGTTTGCAACCAATCTCCAGAACTTTCAAACTGAAACCCTGTACCCATTAAACAACTATTTCCTCCTCCCTCTCATCCCCTAGCAAGGGTGGTTTTTAATTACTTTAAACTGCTTTCGTTTTCGCTCATTTGTAATTGCCAATTTTCTAAAATGAGTATTGTTTTTACAATTGAATTTCAAAAACCCCAGAACATTTTGTACAATCTCCTCCACTTTGCAGTCAGGGGGCCAGGGGCCTGAGCTGGGGAGAGTCTGCAGGGAGAGCCCCGTAGCGCCCGGGGGCCCTACAGCCCCTCGCCAGGGAGGCCAGGGTTTCTCCTGCTGCAGTTCCCCCTCTGGAGGAGGACGGGCCGGGCACTGTGGCAGGACAAGTTCTGGCCATGAACTGAGTCCTGGCTGAGCACCCAGCGATCCACGGGGATTCAGGATGAGCTTCATTTCAGGACTTAGCCCGTCTCTCTTCTCACCTCAGGGCTTTCCTAGTGGCTCGGCAGGAAAGAATCTGCCTGCAGTGCAGGAGATGCAGGAGACACCGGGTCGATCCCTGGGTCAGGAAGATCCCCTGGAGGAGGGCATGGCAACCCACTCCAGCATTCTTGCCTGGAGAATCCCATGGACAGATGAGCCTGGTGGGCTACAGTCTGTGGGGTCTGAAACAGTCAGATACGACTGAGCACGCATGCACCCTCTTCTCACTTCACTGAGCCCCAAGCAGTTCCCACAGGGCACCCTTTGTCCTTGGGTGGCCCATGTCTCTTGTCCCCAGAGATCCTCTGGCCAGTCAGGCCCAATGCTCCGCTCATCTCAGGTCCCCAAGCCAGCACGTGAGGAGGTGAGAAAGGAGGCAGGCAGGGGCCTCTGCTCACACACATGGTCCCTCAGTCGGTGCCAAGTCTCACTTTCTCTAGGACAATCAAAGAATGTTCTTTGGGTGGCTCTGGAGGAGGTGGGGTGGGGAGCTTGTAGGGGTCAGGGCAGGAGTAAAGGTTGAAGGTAGTGAGGATGTGAAGGGTAATTTCCACCTTGTTAATCTGAGGGTATCTGTTACCAGCAGTGACTTCTGCACCCACACAGAAAACCAGCTGAAGTGCCAAAGTGTGATGCTCCAGAGTGTCAGGGTCTCTTTTGTTTTGCAAATAAGGGACCCAGGCATGTAAGGAGAGGCAATTTGCTTGATGCTGGGCGGCAGGGGGGGTGGGGGTAGGGGGGGGTGGTGTTTGCGCAGGAGGTGGCAGCACAGCTGAGATTGGAAGCAGGTCCCTTGGATCCCAGGCACACCTGCCACCTAGCGGCTCCACCAGGTGGAAATCCCAGAGCAGAATAAGTCAACTGGGGCTGGGGAGGGCTTGGGTCAGAGGAAGGGCACAAGTTCCCAGGTGCACCAAGAGCTAGAGGGGGCAGAGTGGACCAGAACCGGAAGCTCAGCAAGAAATGGAAAGGAAAGGAAGGACCGCCCCGGAAACACTTCAGAAACTGGGGGTGGGTGGGGGAACCCCCAGATGGAGTCTTCCCATGCCCAGTTAACCAGCCATGATGTTCCTACCAGGGCAGGGCTGTACCAGGAGGCCTAGGGGCCTGGAGGGCAGACAGCAACCTTATAATTGTTCCAATACGTGGGTGGGGGCAGTAGTCAGGTGTCAGTCAGAGTTACTAGGCCCAAGTGGGGAAGAGGGACAGAGGATAGTCTGCAGAAGAGGCAGGTGTGGCCCCCCCAAAGCTGGGTGTGACCTTCTGGCCCCTTGGGGTGAAGCAGCATGAGGCTCCTCTCAGGAGGGGTGCGTCCCTTGCTGGCCCCCTGGGCCACTGTTCTCAGCCAGAGGCTGGGCCTGGCTGCCCGGGGAGCCCATGTCACCCAGGGTGCTGCCCGTGGTCACCCTGCTGAGGCTGTAGGAGCTGTGGTGGGCTCTGCGGCCGCGGCACTGGGTCCCTGGGCACAGGGCCTCCCGGAAGGCGTCCCGGAAGCGGGTGGACATGAGGCTGTAGAGCACAGGGTTGGCGGCCGAACTGAGGTAGAAGAAGACTCCGGAGATGACATGCACGTACTGGAAGGCCAGGAGCAGGCCCTCGGTCCAGCGGGACACGCAGCTCCACATGAGGCGGTCGATGTGGAACGGGGCCCAGCAGATCCCGAACACCACGACCAGCACAACTGCGGGCAGAGAGGGCACCTGTTATCACCTCCGTGCCTCTCCCACAGGCCACCCATGCCCACGGTCCAGCTGGAAGCTTCTGGAAGTCTGTCTGCCCTGACCACGCGCCTTTAGGAGAGGCTGCTCTCGAGCCACTGCCGCTGACTGACCAGTGGGCTGTGCCCTGGACCAGCCGTGGACACCCGAGCCAAGCCTGGCCTGGTCCGGTTCTCTCGCCATGGAACTGGAACTGAGTGTGTGACACAGTGCGGCTAAGGACCCCTCTGGTGACACTCGGGAGCCCATGCGTGCTGATGCATAAGCAGGGAGAAGCAGGAGAATGGGGCCTGTGGTCAGAGGACAGTACAAACATAGACACACTCACACACACACACACACGATGAACACTGGCCCCCATACACGCACACACAGACACACACACACACGATGAACACTGGCCCCCATACACGCACACACAGACACACACATACACGATGAACACTGGCTCCCATACACGCACACACAGACACACACATACACGATAAACACTGGCCCCCATACAGACACACAGACACACACACAATGAACACTGGCCCTCATACACACACACACACAAACACAGACACACAATGAACACCGGCCCCCATACATGCACACACAGACACACACATACACGATAAACACTGGCCCCCATACACGCACACACAGACACACACATACACGATAAACACTGGCCCCCATACACGCACACAGACACACACACAATGAACACTGGCCCTCATACACACACACACACAAACACAGACACACAATGAACACCGGCCCCCATACACGCACACACAGACACACACACAATGAACACTGGCCCTCATACACACACACACACAAACACAGACACACAATGAACACCGGCCCCCATACACGCACACACAGATACACACATACACGATAAACACTGGCCCCCATACACACACACAGACACACAGACACACACACAATGAACACTGGCCCTCATACACAGACACGATGGAACACTGGCCCCCATACACACACACACACACGATGAACACCGGCCCCCATACACGCACACACAGACACACACATACACGATAAACACTGGCCCCCATACACACACACACACACGATGAACAGTGGCCCCCATACACACACACACACACACACACACACGATGAACACCGGCCCCCATACACGTACACACAGATACATACACACAATGAACACTGGCCCCCATATACACACACACACACACAATGAGCACCGGCCCCCATACACACACACACACACACACACACGATGAACACTGCCCCCCACACACGATGAACAGTGGCCCCCATAAACACACACACACACACACACACACACACACACACGATGAACATCGGCCCCCCTCACACACAATGAACACCGTTCCCCATACATGCACACACACACAGACACATGATGAACACCGGCCCCCATACACACACACACACACACACACGATGAACACTGGCCCCACACACTCACACGACAAACACCAGTCCCCATACATACACACACACACACACACACGATGAACCCTGGCCCCCATACACACACACACACACCCACTTGCCTGCCTTGGCCCTAGAAGCCTTCGAAGCCCCAGCCCCCAGCTCTACCGGGCTCAGCTCAGTATTCTTCCTGCACAAACTCCCTTTCTTTGAAAGGTCCCATCCCACCCCCAGAAAAAAGGCAGGACAGGCAGCCAAGCCTTCACTCTTTCTCCGGAGCATCCCTCCAGCCCTGGTCTTAACCCTGCCCTTCCTTGGGTCTCTGCCATCAGATCTGCCTTGATTTCTGTGCCTTGTTCCTCATGTTTGCTTCTCCAACTCACGATCCTTCCCCCGCAGTGTCTCCCCCTCTTACGGCCGTCTGTGGCCTTCCTCATAATCTGGGATTTCAGTCAGAACATGGCTTACAACATCCCCAGCACACGGCCTGGTGTGTAGTAGGTCCTCAGAAAGTGAAGACAGGAGGCAGAGAAGAAAGCCAGAGCCCCAGGCCAGCAAGCAAGGCAGCCTTAAGGAAACACCCCACTTTCCAAGGCAAGAGCCACCCCAGAGGCAGAGACTCGCCCCCAGTGGGCAGGAAAGCAGGAATCAGCAGGGGCAGGTGGTCTCTAGTGCAGGGGTGAGCACAGAGCTCCAGGTCGGGCCCACCTTAGGAGGCGGCACAAGTGACTGCGGGATCTGGGACACTGTTCTTGGGGGTGAGAGGAGTGAGTCCCTCTGTGGAAGCAGGGCAGTCCCCAGTTCGCTGGATAAAATCCCTTCACTTTGACCAAGGTCTCACCAGCGCCATCCTGTCCTGGCTCATCCCACCTACCTGATTCAGACCCTGTGGAATAGGGCACGGTGGGGAGAAAATCAATGACTGGGTGAGCATCAGTTTGCTTGTTTTCCCCAGGACCACTGTTTATGAGAAAGTGCTAGGCCTAGGGCCATCAAATCATTACACAACTGTCAGATCAATTGGCAACCACAACTTAGGGGGATGGTATTATTTGTTTAGGAGTCCTGTGTTATGTGCAGAAGCTGTCAGGTCCTGGAGGACGGTATGGCAACCCACTCCAGTACTCTTGCCTGGAGAATCCCGTGGACAGAGGAGCCTGACAGGCGACAGTGCATAGGGTCACACAGAGTTGGACATGACTGAAGCGACTTAGCATGCATAGGGCCACAGTAAGATCCAGAGTCTCAAGCCAGCTGAGTGTGCCCTAGTCAGCCCCAGCCCCCACTTTTGTCCTGATCACATAGCCCCTCACAAACATGCCTCTAATGACCTCTTTTTTTCTCTCACCTTTTTTTTTTTTGGCTGTACTGTGCGGCATGCGGGATCTTGGTTCCCAGACCAGGGGTCAAACTTGCGCTCCCAGCATTGGGAGTGCAGAGTCCTAACCACTGGGCCACAGGGAAGTCCCACAACCTCTTTCAAATCATGGCCACTCGTGTGGTCCCCAGTGAGCTGCAGACATGGCATGCAGGAAATTCACCACCTTGCCTTTCCAGCACCCCATCCCCTTTTGGGAATTTTGCTCCCCCTGATCCCACCACGTGGATCTGTGCGGGCTGCTCACCTCAGCATCCTGCCGCTCTGGCCCCGTGGCAGGCCATGACCTAAGCCCACCAATGAGAATCCTTCCCTGGGATTTTCAACTGCCGCTAAGGGAAGAGGACAGTTAGTTCCGCAGGAAAGGGGAACTCTGTGTCTGAGGTCATGCCCCCAGGCTGCTCAGGGAAGGACAGAACCAAGACATATTTGGGAGCAAAGATGAGAGACCTGGGGGATCCAGAGCCCATGACAGCTCGGTCATCCTGGAGCCCAGCTTCTGCCCTGTCTGCCTTTGGTCCCATGAGCCGGCTTCACGGTGATAGACCTGTGCGTTTGCACCAAGCCCTGACCTTAAAACGGTCAAGACAGCAGCTCTACTCTTGCTGTCTTAAGGTTCTTAATCATTTTTTCAACAGGGGACCCTGAATTTTCATTTTGCATTGGGCTCCACAGATTATGCAGCCGATTCCTGCTATGAACCATTCACGTTTATCCTTCGTGTCAGTTTCTCACGAGTTAGTCTAAAAGAGTATGCACACATGTGCACGTGCACACGGGGGTGGGGGTGGGGTTACTCCCCTCACTAATCCCCCTTCATAAATCCAGACATTCAACCCCTTCCCCCAGGCCTGGAAAACCCCCAGCTCCATGCCTAGCGCCTGGCTCAGTCCCCCTTCCCAGCAGCAACACTTACACAGCATCTTGGTCACCTGTGTCCGACCCCCATCCTTCAGCCCCCGGAGCCTGCGGCTGTCGCTTGTCCTGGCCCTGCCCTTGGCCTCCTGCCTGGGGATCAGCTGCCTCTCATGCCGCAGCCGCAGGCCGATGAGCAGGTAGAGCACGCTGATGGTGGCCATGGGCAGGCAGAAGAAGAGCAGCGCAGTGGCCAGCACCACCAGTTTGTAGATGGCTCTCGGGCGCACCACAGTGCACACGGCCGAGCCGGGCACCAGGCCCCGGCAGGGCACATCTAGCTGCCGGATGCCGTGCAGGCTGGTGTTGGGCAGAGAGCAAAGCACGGCGAGGCCCCAGATGGCCGCGAGCACGCGGCGCACATGGGCGTGCGTCACCACCGACCTGGCCCGCAGCGGGTGCACCACGGCCACGTAGCGCTCGACGCTCAGGGCGGTGACGTTGAGCACTGAGGCCAGGCAGACGGTCTCAAAGAGCAGCGTGCGGAAGTAGCAGCCGCCGGCGCCCAGCAAGAACGGGTAGTTGTTCTGCATCTCGTAGAGCTCCAAGGGCAGGCCCACGAGCAGCACCAGCAGGTCCGACACGGCCAGGCTGAAGAGGTAGTAGTTGGTGGGTGTGCGCATGGCCCTGTGGCGCAGGATGACGGTGCAGGTCAGCGCGTTGCCCACCGCGCCCACTGCGAAGATCAGCAGGTAGGTGACACAGATGGGCATGAACAGCTCCGTCTGCTGGGGCCCCAGGTACTTGAGCCTGAGCTCTTCGTCGGTCAGGTTCAAGTCCTGGGGGTCCAAGGGCCCCAGAGCCCTGCTGCCATTGCAGGACACCCGGCTCCTTGCACCCAGAGACCTGTCTCCAGGGATGATGGAGCAGTTGAAACAGAGAGGAACCTGTGAAACGGAAGAGAGAGACACCCAGAAAGTCACTCAGGGAAACTGGCTCTATCCTAGTTCCAGCTAAAGGTGCCGTTGACACCAAGAGGGCCATTATTTTTTGTGCCACTGAGAAAGGAAAACTCTGCCATCCATTGTAAGACCCATCACAATTTCTTCTTTAAAATGTACATCTTAGGGATTTTCCTGATGATCCAATGGCTGACACTCTGTGTTCCCAATGCAGGGGGCCCAGGTTCCATTCCTGCTCAGGAGACTAGATTCTGTACGCAGCAACAAGGATCCTGAGTGCTGCAACTAAGACCCAATGCAGCCAAATAAATAAAAAATTTTAAAGAATTCCCCCCAAAATATACATCTTAAAAATGATTTTTTTTAAAGTGGGACTTCAATTTTTTAAAGATTTATTTATTTATTTTCTTCTGGCCTGCTGGTCTTCCCTGCTGTGCAATGGGCTTTCTCTTAGTTTCAGGGGGCGGGGGCCACTTTGTTGCGGTGCTCAGGCTTCTCATTGCAATGGCTTCTCTTGTTGCCGAGCACAGGCTCTAGGCGAGTGGGCTTCAGTAACTGTGTCTGGTAGGCTCAGTAGTTGTGGTGCATGGACTTAGTTGCTCTGCAGCATGGGGGAACCTCCCAGCCCAGGGGTCAAACCTAGGTCCCTTGCATTGGCAAGCGGATTCTTAACCACTAGACAACCAGGGAAGCCCCGGAACTTTAATATTTAATTTCACAAGCTACTGAAAACTTTGGTTAGTGATGGAAACTCTGAAGCGTGCGCTATGCCATCAGCAGTCCCTGTCAGTCTCTCCCCTTCCAGGCCATGGACTTTGGGAGAGACACTCAGTTTGGGCACCTGTAAAACGGGCACAGTGCACAGTATCACTTGGTCCTGATGAGCAAGGAAGGGTTCTGGAAACACCTGCTTAGATTCAAATCTAGCCTCACCAATTTCGAACTGTGGGACCATTTGCATGGTAACCTCTCTGTGGCTGTTCCCTTATTACAAGGATCCAGAAATTTAATCCATGAACGGTATTAACACACTGTCTGCCTGACACACAAAAGGGCCTCATTACATGACCTTGCTGGGAGGACTGGGTCACTGGGGATCAAGCAAGGGAGTGAAAGGGCCCAAAACTATAATGCTGATCCAAAAGTTAGTGCTTACTTCTGTTTTCTATTCCCTGAACCGTTTGAAGTCGATTTGATACCTTTGATGCTGCCAGTTCTGAGGTTCACTCTCCTCCCTCTGGCTCCCCATCTCTTTGCCAGCCCACCAGAGAGAGTGGGGCTTCCCAGGCGGCACTAGTGGTAAAGAACCCTCCTGCAACTGCAGGAGACATAAGAGACTCAGGTTCGATCCCTGGGTTGGGAAGATCCCCTGGAGAAGAAAATGGCAACCCAGTCCAGTATTCTTGCCTGGGAAATCCCCTGGACAGAGGAACCTGGCAGGCTACAATCCATATGGTCTCACAGAGTCGGACATGACTGAAGTGACATAGCATACAGATAGAGTAGCTAAGGACCTGGCTATGAAGCTAAACAGACTGGCCGGGGATCAAGTGCCAGGTCCGCCATCCTCTTTTGTGACAGGACCTCACTGTGCCTCAGTCTCCTTATCTGTAAAATGGGTAAGTAGGTACAGCCTCCCTCCTAGCTAGTTTCTGGGAAGAGTAAATGAGAGAATTAAGTTCTCAGGAATGTGCCTGATAAATTTCAGGTGCTCAACTCCAATGCATAGTGACATGCTCCTTACTTCTCACCCAGCAAATGAAGGACAGTCTAAGGGACATGGGGCAGGGGCTGAACGGGATTCCTCTGGTCCTGAGGCTTGATGCGAAAGACTGGGAGCTGCCCACCTGAGCCTGTTCCTCAAACCGGCCACCACCACCTCCCCTCCCTGCTGAGCAACCGCCGATTTTCCGGCTTGTTTCCTGGATCCTCTCCCTGGATCCTCGCTCCAGCTCCATTTCCTCTTCTCAGATGCGGGTTCGGGGCTCCCCTTGCCCACGTACCTGTGTACCCACCATCCAACTTTATTTTTCAGGTCCTTCTCTCCCCTAGATCCCAAGTATTCTTCATCCCGAGTATCTTCTCACCAAAGCCTCCACCCAGAAGCCTCCCCCAGCCTTCCTGCCTCTCTGACACCGAATCCCCGCATGTTGGGATGGAGGGGCATCTTTATCCCCTCAAAAGTTCCTCCCGCCCCTGCCGCCCCCGCCCTCCCTACCGGTGTTGCTGCGAGAGCTAAGCCGGGACCGCAGCGATGAGCTCAGAACGCTTAGGCGCCGACCCGGGTTCGAGAGAGAGGCTCCTACGAACCCGGGGAAAGGTCGCCGCACCAGAGACCCCATGCCTCGCGGCGCGCAAGGCCGGCGAAAAGACAGATACACCCAACGAGGCTGCGAGTCCTCCGGAGAGCGGGGCTGCGGGGGAAGCGTCTCAACTGGCCCTGCGATCCCTACCGCTCGGGGGCGACCCTGCGGGCGCGCCCTCCCCGCCGCGCCCACATCCCGCGCACCTACCATGCCGCCTGCGCCCCGCGAGATCCCAGGGGCCGGGAGCCCACGCGGCGAGCGCGGGCCGGGCGTCCTCGCTCTTATCGGCAGACGGACGCGGCGCCAGAGCCGGCCAACTGGCCGTCTGGAGGCAGCCAGCCCGCTAGCAGCCCGCCGGTCGCCCCGCCCGTCGGGGGCCAGGGGCGCTCTGGCTCGGACAGCCAACAGAGGGCAGTGGCGTCCCCTCAGCTCAGCTTAGCCCCCCTCAACAGCTGAACCCGGACACACTTATCTGGGGGACCCCGAACCCCCAAACCGTAGCGATTGTGTTTCCAAGGGTTTGGTGGGGGACGCTTCCAGGAACACCGGAACCCTCACAGCAACCCATTTTACAGATGAGCAAACTGAGCCTCAGAGAGATGCCACTGGAGTGATCAGGGTCTCATATCTCTGTCCTCATGTTCCAGCATGCTGACTCTTTACATAACCCTTCTTATGGTGTCCCTCCAGATCCCACCTTCTCCAGCCCTGCCTTTCAAACTTACCCCCAAGGACATCCCACCAGCCCCTCCAAATCAACAAGCCCGAAAGGGTCTCATCCCAGGCTCCTGGGCTTCACATGGGATTCCTCCCCTTCTGTCTATCTCAGTCCCTGGACAGCAGTCTCCACCCCCTCCCCCTTCACTCCTTTGCCTTTGGGTCCTCCAGCCCCTAAGTCCAGGGGGCTGTGCCTGCCCCTCCCCCAGGACTGCTGTAAGAACCTCCACTGTCTCTCTAGTGTGGCCTCCCACAGCCCAGCCATCTTCCTGAATCCCCCACAATGACATTCCACTCCTTGAAAACCTTCTGTAGGGCCCAACACTCCCTTCTGACTAAGAACACTGAAGTCTAGCCTGGTACTGGACTTCCCCACTTCCGCTTGACTTCCTGATCCCCCTACCCTGGCGCACCAGCCCACATCCCCATCAGCATATTCTCCCACCCCAGATACCCCAACTAGCTCCCAGCCATTCAGATGTTCCGCCTGCTTCTCTTACCCTACCACAGGGTGTCCACAGGAGGGAGAAAACTGTAGAGTGGAAAGAGCCATGGATCCTGGGGTCTCCTCCCACTCCCTCAAACTGCCCACTGGTAAACCCAGCAGGGAGCACCTTCTGGGCTCAGCCCCCCTCCTCCAGCCAGCTCCTTAGCTGAAGGAACTCGCTCGGGAGTTTAGCAACATGGATCTCACAGTCGGAAATGCTGGCTTCTGGGCCTCTTCCCAGGGTCTGATTTCCTTAGTCTGGGCGAGATCCAGAAATCCTCAGATTTGACCCAGAGGAACCTCGGCTCCAGAACCACACTGTGAGAAGCACCAGGAAGGGTTAAGCACAAAGCCCCAGGCCCCAGGGAGGCTGTGAGCTGTATGAGGAGAAGAGACACAGACCCTCTGTACCATCCTTGCCACGATCCTGTGGCCTGCCGTGAGACATGACGGTGAAGATTTTGCACAGGGCTGGCACTCCGCCAACACTCAAGAATGTCGGTGGGATTTGAGTGGGATTATCTCTGCCTAATGACAACTGGAGGCAAGACGTTCTACCCTTAGACTCTCTCTGCCCCCTCCTCCTCCCCATGAGTCACCTTCCCAGGAATTCCACACGTAAACACAGCCCCAGGCTCAAGGAGGTTGTGGGCAGCGAAGAGACACAGGGTCCCCGTGTCCCCCAGAGAAAAGATTCTGGCGTATCCCTGATAGCTACTCAGGCCCAGATGCATGAGCCTGGCTGGTGCCTTCAAGATCAGGGCTGCAGTCATATCAGATGAGCAGTGAGGGGCAGAGGGCATCGCTGGGAACAGCCCACCATGGGGTCACAGACAGCACTTAAACATGCAATGAGCTTCGTCAAGCCCTACCCCCCTTCCTGGAACACACTCGCACACACAACTACCACCACTTCACTCAGACTCTTGAGCAGCCTGAAACCCACTGTGGACCCTCTGGAGGTGCTCAGAGCCCAAAAAAGGATGGGGAAGGACCTTATCTCTGCCTTGTGTGCGTGCATGCTAAGTCACTCGGTCATGTCTGACTCTGTGCAACCTCATGGACTATATAGCCTGCCAGGCTCCTCTGTCCATGGGATTCTTCAGGAAAGAATACTGGAGTGGGTTGCCACGCCCTCCTCCAGGGGACCTTCCTGATCCAGGAATTGAACACGCATCTCTCACATCTACCTGGATTGGCAGGTGGTGCCACGTGGGAAGCCCTATTTCTGCCTAAGAGAGGCAGAATGGCTCCCACCCACTAGGAATTCCTACAGCTGGCTGCATCTTTCATATAGCATTGTTGTTGTCCAGTCGCCGAGTCATGGTCGTCTCTTTGCAACCCCATGGACTGCAGCAGGCCAGGCTCCTCTGTCCTCCACTATCTCCTGGAGCCTGCTCAAATTCATGTCCATTGAGTCAGTGATGCTATCTAACCATCTCATCATCCGCCACCCCACCATTCACAGCGTGATCAGCCATCAAAGACCACGTGAGGCTAAAAGGATGCCCTCCAAAAGGAGAGGCCCAGTGGCCATCATGACTGTAGCACTGTCCAGAGGGCCCTGGGTGTCCTAGCCTCTGGGCCAGAGCTCGAGACCTCCACGGCAGCATGTCCCATCAGAACCCCCGACATCCACTGCCTCCCACCCCGTCCTGAGGTGGCTTCCCCACGGCCTTGTCTGTCTGGGACTCCCGCAGAGCTGAGGCCTGGACTAAACGGATGTCAGGTTCTCTGGGTGTGTATCTCAGTCTCAGGAGCTTGGATGGTAGACATCTACCAAGGCTTGGGTGCTAAGGGTCCACCTCCACACAACAGCAGTTCTGCCAGAGGAGTGCTACTGGGACCTCCAGGAGCTGGTGGGCCCGCCTCCCAGGTTCTGACCCACCCGCAGGGCTCGCTGGGCCTGAGGCCTGTGATGAGTCCCGTAGCCTTCCTCACCCTGGGGACTCCTGGAAGGCCCAGAAACCCCCACTTCCACCCTGCTTTACTACCCCCTGGGGATGAGACAAGGAGAGTGAGGTGAGCCTGGGGACGCTGAGGCACTGGACCAGACGGAGGGGCTGTTCTGAAGCCCAGGCAGTGAAGACAGCCCAGGAGCCGCCAGTAATCAGGCTCGGTAAACATGGAGAGCTGGGAAGAGCGAACGTTGCAACAGGACAGTCCAGGCTCAGCTGGGTGCCTCCGTGGTTAGAGCCTTTTCCACCTGGTTTGCTCAGCTGGGCAGTTAGAGCCTTTTCCACCTGGTTTGCTCAGCTGGGCCTGAGTAGGCCATGGCCGGGAGGAAGGAAAGGTCTGGGCCCCATGATGGAGTCTGAGATACATCTTAGGAAGCCGTGTGGCTTCAATAGTCACCCACACTCCACACGCTGCCAGGCCTGACTCCTTACAGAAACTCGTTCACTCTCATGAAACGAGAGGGTATAAGAAGTCAGGGGACAGTGGGGCCTGGATGAGAACCCCCAACCCACCCTCCCACCCCATCCACCTGGGCTCTCCGCCAGAGTTGCTGTTTAGTCGCTCAGTCGTGTCCGACTCTTTTGCAACCCCATGGATGCTAGCCCACCAGGCTCCTCTGTCCATGGGATGCTCCAGGCAAGAATACTGGAGTGGGTTGGATCTTCCCTACCCAGGAAGTGAACCCAGGTCTCCCACTCTGCAGGCAGATTCTTTACCGTCTCACTTACCAGGGAAGCCCATTAAGCTCAATAACATTGGTTAAAAGACTTAGGACTGAGCCACTCAGGAAATGACGTTCATAACTCTGCTCAGAATTCTCTGGGAGATACTGGAAAACTTCCAGGGGTCAGGGCTGGGGGTGCATCATTCTGCCGGTTGGGAGGGACAGGTCCCCAGACAGCTGTGGCCGGAGAGCTGGCCCCAGCAGGAGGGAAGGAGAAGACGAAACTAGGGGGAGCATGACCACAGCTCCGGCAGGCTGGGCCCTGCAGCTGGACCCCGGAGACCTCCGCCTCTCCTCCCCATGGAGAGGCCTGCTTGAGGCCGTCTGGCCCTTGCCACCCAAGGGCCAGGCAGCTGGTTTCTGAACTACCCCAGTCTGTCAGGTCCCCGAGGAACTGAAACCCAGAGGGGTCACCCACCTCCTCCCCCAGCACCTGACAGGTGCCCCAGGCTTCAACCTCCACTGGTGGCCATGGTCCCACAGCGAGAGGACCAGAAAAAAGCCTGGACCGCTCTCATCCTGAGCCTGTGTGTCCCTCATGCCTCCTCAGGGTGTGTGTGTACCTGCGTGCTGCACACCTTCCTAGCTAAGACACTGTGTTCAGAGGCAGTATAGAGACCACTCCTTAGACTGTCCCTTTTAGGAATGCCCACGGTTACTTCAGAACCAAAGCTCCGCCAGTGAATGAAGTCAGACTTGGGAATTCATTAGTTCACCATGGTTCACTGTGTCTACAGTAGAGTTTTTGCTCTTCCTTTTAGTTTCTATTTATTTGTGTATGCTGGGCTGGGTCTCCGTTGCTGTGCAGGCTTTCTCTAGCTGTGGCAGGTGGGGGCTCCTCTGTTGCGGAGCACAGGCTTCTCATTGCAGTGGCTTCTCTTGTTGCAGAGTAAGGGCCCTGGAGTGCTCAAGCTTTGGTAGCTGCCACTCTCAGGCTCTGCAGAATGTGGGAACTTTCCGGACCAGGGATTGAACACTTGTCCCCTCCATTGGCAGATGGAGTCTTAACCACTGGACCACTAGGGAAGTCTCTCCCTTTTAGCTTTTAATATTGGCACAATTTCACACTTACAGACAAGTTGAAAGAATAGAATCAACAATTCTTATACGTCCTCCACACAGATTCACCAAATGTTAAACTTTTACATTTCTTGAATCCTTTTCTGTGTGTGTGTGTGTCTGTGTGTGTGTGTGTGTGTCTGTGTGCTTAGTCGCTCAGTCCTGACTCTTTGTGACCCCATGGACTATAGCCCACCAGGCTCCTCTGTCCATGGGATTCTAAAAACAAGAAAACTGGAATGGAAAAAAAAAAAAAAAACTGGAATGGGTTGCCATGCCCTCTTTCAGGAGATCTTCCCAACCCAGGGACTGAACCCAGGTCTCCTGCATTGCAGGTGGATTCTTTACCTTCTGAGCCAGCAGGGAAGCCCTGTGTGTGTATGTGTATATGCAATTTTTTCTGGACTGTGTGACAGTCAGTCGCAAACCTTTACCACTTTAATACTTCAGTTCTGGTTCAGTTTCAGTGTGTTCCATGAATATCAGTTCCATGGGACTGTCTTCCCAGAGGCAGTGGCGTACCAAACGGTGAGGGTAGAGGGAACAGTCAGCCTGGGAGGAGTAATCTCTTGCCACTCAGCATTGTGATTACAGACAGTGGACCACTCCTAGCTGGTCTGATAACCACTTTACTTTTCTCCCCAATTATTGCCATTCCCAAGGCAGACTGCTTCCACAGCCAGTAGATACAGAAGCAGTGAATAGTCAAGTGCCAACAACAACAAAAAACAGGCCCAGGACGACGAAGGAAATAGCATTAAGTTGGAGAAAATAAATGAAAGAGCCCAGAAGTAGTGAAAAAATGACAATTGTTCGTGCATGTGGGTGAATCTTTCTAAGGTTATCACAAGGTGAGAAGTGCTGGGTGTAGCCACCAGCAGTCGTTAGACTTGGGGAAGGGTACAAACACCGGACGCCGAGAGCGTGTGGTGGGGAGTTAGGCATCAGTGCGGGCACAGTTGTCGCAAAGTTAAAGATGGCCAGGAGTCTGAGCACTTCAAGGCAGGATGCTAGAAGATTCTATGACTGAAATTCTTTTTTTTTTTTTTTTAATGAAACAAAGCTTTAATTTTTATTTTACCTATTTATACATAAAACTTCTAAGGAACCCTCTGAATCCAACAAAATGTTAATAGCACATCTGAAAATAAACCTCAGGTAGTCAACATCCACAAAATGTTGAATACTGATTAAAATATATATATGTAACGGAGAACTACAACTTCACTATGAGGCAAGCACGCACTTATTTGACTTGGATAGCACCGTCATTTACAGTTTTTCTTTAAAACTACAGTGAAGATTGACAGCAGTCAATGGTAAACTACTGCTCCAAGTCAAAATCTCTAAACAAATAAAAATAAAGTTTAAACCCCTCTCTTGGATTAACCATGACTTGTGGTGGTGTAAGTACTGTACATTTTTTGGTAAAAATATAAATTCTTGTAGCAAGTGATGTGGGCTCCTGTGCCAGGTGAGGATCTTGGTTTGCAAATATCAATACTGGCTCTGGCTGATTTAAGCATGATTTCCTGAAGACTAGGTAGCTGAAGACCTCCTGCAGCTGAAAGGGCTGGTGGTGCGGCAACATGAGCCCCAGGCTGGGACCCCATCCCTACTTCTTTGAGGCACCTGATGGACCCCTGCCCAAGGTGACATGCCGGATGCTGTGAAGTTGGATCCTAACTCAGCACTCTCACTATTTGGGAAGGGGAGCCTTCAGGCCCTCTGCAATGGAGAAAGGAGGATTCCCCATGCAATGGGGCAGCTACAGCTCCTGGCAGACAGTACAGGTGCCAAGCAGCCAAACAAACCACACAAGTAAGGAAATACTCCGGTATTCCTGCCAGAGTAAGCCCATGGACAGAGGAGCCTGGCAGGCTACAGTCCATGGGGTCGCAAAGAGTCGGAGGCGACTTAGCAACTGAACAACAAATCTGCCAGTCAGGGCTTCCCAGGGAGCTCAAGAATCTGCCTGCCGATGCAGGAGACTCAGGAGACTTGGATTCAATCCCTGGGTTGGGAAGATCCCCTGGAGAAGGAAATGGCAACCCCCTCTAGTATTCTTGCCTGGAGAATCCCATGGACAGAGGAGCCTACATGGAGGGCGGGCTACAGTCCGTGGGGCTGCAAAGAGTCTCATGCGACTGAGCAACTAACACTACTACTATCTGCCAGCTAGGGTTCGAGGGCTCTTCAAATGCACCAGCTTGAGAGAGAGGGGCTGGCAACCCAGCAGAGCCTGCTGCTGGGTGTGAGTGGCTTGCTCCAGCTCACAAGTGTCAACGTAACCTTTTTGGAAAATGATACCAAGGAGAACATGTGTCTGCCAAGAAGAAAAGAAATTCCAGTTATTCAAATAGGAAGGCCCAGGTCACACTCCTATTTGAGGGAAGCACATCTGGGAACTGAAAGTTTAACCCTTTTTATTAGTTCATTTGGATTCAAAATAGCAGACTTATAAACAGCCTGCCCTCAGGAAGAGAATGTCAGTTCTCCTCCCAGCTGCCTTGAGGCGGAGATTATAATGAATTGACTTTTAACATGTGGAAGCAGGGAGCCCACAATTTTCAATAACTTGCCCAAGGTCCCCCAGCTCAGCGCTGGAGCTGGGATTTGACTCTATGTTTATCTGAGTAAAAACTTTCCCTTTTATTCTACATTTCTGAGTCTGGCTCTCCCATTTTTAAAGCAGGTCAAATTGCAAGAGTCTAGGCCTAAAACAAAAGTTCATATGTATATTTACCCGCTCAGAGACTACATGTGTATAAACACGTCTGCCATAGTTTCCCTCCTTTTTTACAAAAATATTTATTCATTTATTATTTATTTGGCCATGTGTGTCAGGCCTTAGTTGCAGCTCACTGGCTTCTCTGGTTGTGGCATTAGTTGCCCCGCAGCATGTGGAATCTTCCAGGTGCGCCTGCTAAGTCGCTTCAGTCATGTCCGACTCTTGGCAACCCCATGGACTGTAGCCCACCAGGCTCCTCTGTCCATAGGATTCTCCAGGCAAGCATACTGGAGTGGGTAGCCATGCCCTCCTCCAGGGGATCTTCCCAAGCCAAGGATCGAACCCCCATCTCTTACATCTCCCGCATTGGCAGGCAGGTTCTTTGCCACTAGTGCCACCCACAAAGTCCTAGTTCCCCTTCTGAAGCCCATTTGCCTTTCCCTCACTGGGCTACGAGTTTTCTCCAAGAGCTACCTGGGTGCATCAGGGTTCTTTAAGGCTCTGAACTCATTGGGGTGCCAGCTGCCATGGGCTAGCCTGTCACCATTTAGCCCAGGGATAGTTGTTCCGTGGGGACAAGCCAGGCCACTAAGTGCCTTTCTCCAGAGTGTTGGTACCCAGTTCACTCTGGAACTTTTGGTAAACATTCAAACTTTCCCTAGTTAGGGCTTGATGCCTTCCAAGGGGTTATAATGTGTAGTCCCAGCTCAGAGAGGCTGTTAGATGCATTTCCAGGGGTACAAGTTGTTTTATCTTCATCCTTTGGCTGCTGGAGATATGATGCTTAGGCTCTCTATGCCTCAGTTTCTTCATCTGTAAAATGGGAATGACAACAGACCTGCTTCATAAGGTTATTATGGAGATTAAATGAAATAAAGGATGCGGAGTTTCCGGGAAGGCACCCAGCCAGCTTTTGATAACTGTTTTTCAAAATAAATCAGGGTAGGTGCATGTCTCAGAAACTTCGTACATTTTCTGAACACAAAGGAAGTGATTTTTAATATTTTTTTTTCCAAGGCACTGAGAGAAAATAATAAAGAGGTTTCTCTCTTTGTTCCCTGGCAAGAGGGGCTCGTGGAAAGTGAAAGGGAGGGACACAGAAGCTACGGACTGGAGGCAGGCCCCATCGAGAGGCACTCCCCACCCTCAGGTGGTCTCTCTGGGATCCTGCCTTCCTGTGAAAGCTCTCAAGTTCCCAGAAATCTCTCAAGTGTGTTTGTGTGCAGGCACTGTAAACAAGGTCCGGAAGAGTGGGCTGCAACCAGCAGGGCATTATTAGGGCATAACCACTTCAGTCAGGCTGAACCCCTGCCACGGGAAAGGTTTCCAACCTCACCGGGCCCCAAAGGACCCAGGAGGACCCCAGCAGGAAGGGGGCAGGGCCTTTTCTGTAATGAGGGAGGGCAGCTGCAGCGAGGGCAAGGAGAAGCTGTGGACCAGCTCAGTGGCCTTGGGTAAGTCCGTTCGCTCCACCAACTTCAGTCTCCTCGTCTGTAGAATGGGGACATGTATGCCCCTGGGGAACGAAGCAGACGGGATCCATCCCAGGCACTGAGCAGTACTCAATTCTGAAGCTGACCGTGGTTATCTCCAAGGAGCAGATTAGGGTAATTGTTTGTTTTCCAATCAAAAGACTCTTTTTCAGCAGTCAACATTCATCCATCCTATAATAATATATATATATAGATGTATTTTTCATTTTACTTTATTTTTTAAAATATTTGTTTATTTATTCAGCTACATTGGGTCTTATTTTTGTTGTTCAGTTGCTAAGGCGTATCTGACTCTTTTTGACCCCAGTGAACTGCAGCACACCAGACTTCCCTATCCTCATCATCTCCTGGGGTTTGCTCAAACTCTTGTCCATTGAGTCGGTGATGACGTCCAACCATCTCATCCTCTGTCATCCCCTTCTCCTCTTGTCTTCAACCTTTCCCAGCATCAGGATCTTTTACAGTGACTCAGTTCTTTGAAGCAGGTGGCCAAAGTATTGGAGCTTCAGCTTCAGCATCAGTCCTTCCAATGAATATTCAGGGTTGATCTCCTTTAGGATGGGCTGGTTTGATCTCCTTGCAGTCCAAGGGACTCTCAAGAGTCTTCTCCAGTACCACAGTTTGAAAACGTCAATTCTTTGGTGCTCAGCCTTCTTTATGGTCCAACTTTCACATCCACACATGACTACTGGAAAAACCATAGCTTTGACTAGATAGACCTTTGTCAGCAAAGTAATGCCTTTGCTTTTTAATATGCTGTCTAGGTTTGTCATAGCTTTTCTACCCAGGAGTAAGCATCTTAGTTGTAGATTTTTTTTTTTTTCCATTTTAAAAGGCAGGTCCTTTCTTAAACTTGACAGCTTGTCTCTGCTCAAGCCCTTTGTTCAAGCCATCATCAGGGTCATGGCTAGTCTGGTGAGAAGTCTTTGAAGGACAGCTCAGGAAAACTTGGACACAGTAACGCCCTCCAGTTGGTCACATACCCTGTGCCCTCGAGGCCCCTCCATATCGCTTCCGTTTTGTCACCCCGACTGTCATGCCTCCCCTATGTCGCCCCTGCTGCACACCCAAGTTTCCCAGGTCCTGTGTGAGAAGCCAGGGGCTAGGCACCTGGTCTGCACTCCTCGCCTCCAGGTGTGGCGGCTTCTGCCCTCTGGTCCTGGTGCAGGGGCCAGGATGGAAGGGCTCCCTCTGCCCAAAGCCCATGAGGGGCACACAGGAGCCTCCGACCAGGAGCCTGGACCAGATCCTGCCCCCTGTGTGGTCCCCAAGCGGGCACAGGACCCATCACGCCTGACAGCATGGTCCTCTGGGCGCTTAAAGGCTTCAGTATCATTTCTGTGAGGAGACATCACTGGCTCTCCCTCTCCCTGCTTCTCACTCCCCCTGCAAAGCCCTGATCCTGACGGACCACATTCCTCACCAAAAGACCTAAAAAGACAGCGCAGGCCTGGCTGAATCCCCCACTGCCCCAACTGCCTGTGTGAGTCCCAGGGCCTCATTCCTCTCATCCATCAAGTGGCTGCTGCGAGGATTAAGTGAGATAATTCTTATAGACTCTGGGGAACATGCAGCATTTTTAACAACAGAATACATTCCAGAAAAATTTTGCGAGCGTAGTACATCCTGAACCTTTTGAAAATAAGCTGCTGGCCTGAAGCTCAGTCTCCCCAAATACTTTCTTACCTATTTCCTGCCAATGGAGACTCTCTCCTGCATCACCACAACCTTGCCATCAACATCAGGACCGGCACTGAGGCATTCCTGCTGGCCAGTGCTCATACGCTTTCAAGTTCTGCCAGTTGTCCCAGGCTGCAGTAGTTCCTCAATCATCCCTTGACTCCATAACCTTGGCATTTTTAAAGATTCTAGGTCAGTTGTTTCGTGGACTTCCCAGGTGGTGCTAGTAGTAAAGAACCTGCCTGCAATGCAGGAGATGTAAGAGACTCAAGTTCGATCCCTGGGTCAGGAAGATCCCCTGGAGAAGGGGATCCCACTCCAGTATTCTTGCCTAGAGAGAATTCCGTGTTCAGAGGAGCCTGGCAGGCTACAGTCCTTGGGGTCACAAAGAGTCAGACACGACTGAAGTGACTTAGCACGCAGGCCAGTTCTTTTGCAGGATTTCTTTCAAGTAAGGCTTGATGTTTCCTTATGAGAGATTCAGGTTATACATTTTGGGTGGCAATATCACAGAAAGGGAGATTTGTTCTTTTCATTGCATCCTGTGAGGCAGCCACCAGTTTTAATTGGTCCTGTTACTGAAAATGATCATTTTATTCCCTTGATTAACGTGGTATCTGCCAAGGTTCTCTGGAAAACTACTACTTTTTCTTTGGGAATTAATTTGTATTTCACGGAGGGTACTTTGAGATTGTGTAAACATTCCATTTCTCATCAAACACCCACTAATTTAGCATTTTCTATGATTCTTAGATTAATTATTGGTTGCCAAGTGGTAATTCTATCATTTCTTCATTGGTTATACTTCATTGCACTATACTGTAAGATAAAAATTTGTGCTCTCACTCTTTATTTATATCTGTGTGGAAGCAGAATTTCTAATAATCCATTATCATTATTTATCATGTTTAAATTATCCCAGATTTGGCCAGTGGGAACCTCATCAAGCTGCCTCCTATATCCTTTCCACATTTTCATCATAAACATTTCTGTGTTTTCTTGCACAATAAGATATTACAGGCTCATCATGTATTTCCCTGCACCAGTCTGAAATCAGCCATTTTCCAAGGAGATCTGGTTCCTTTTGGCAGAGACTGGGGTTTAGAAACAAAGATCTGGATGCCTTGTATGATCATTACTACTGGAGTGTTGCTGCCCCCAGGCCCTGTCAGTGAGCCCAACTAGGAAATATAACTTTCTATTTTACAAAAGTAAATACAATACATATGCACAATCAATATTTATTTTTATATCTATCAATAAACACTGAAAAACATGAACTGACATCAGTACCTTTAATTCCAATCCAATGCCCCAGCATTCACCTTCCCTGAGAGTGAGAAATGTGCCTTCTATTTGCAGCATATTTACTTACTGGGTGGGCCCCCCTCTTCATTTTGTTTTTTCATCTTGTTCTCCATGGCTAAACTTGCCTGTTACTCCAGGTATATCCTGACTTCCTACTTTTGCATTTCAGTCCTGGATGATGAATAGAACATCTTTTTCAGGTGTTAGTTCTGGGAGGCCTTCTAGAACTTCCGCTTCTTCAGCATCGGTGGTAGGGGCATAGACTTGGATTACTGTGATGTTGAATGGCTTGTCTTGGAAACAAAGCTACTACTTTGGTCATCTGATGTGAACTGATGACTCATTGGAAAAGTTCCTTATGCTGGGAAAGACTGAGGGCAGAAGGAGAAGAGAGTGACAGAGGATGAGAAGGCTGGATGGCATCACCGATGCAATGAACATGAACTTGGACAAACTCTGGGAGACGGTGAGGGACAAGGAGGCCTGGCATGCTGCAGTCCATGGGGTCACAGAGTCGGGCACGACTGGGCGACTGACTGCAACAACAAGGACCCCCCTCAGTATGTAACCAATCTTGTCGACCCCTCCTAACCCACACAAGCCTGACTCTGAGCTGTCCCTGCCCCCTCCCCACCTCTATCCGGGAGGCAGGCAGGACACCCTACTCACTTCACTCAGCCTCCCAGAGACAGGGAAACAGTCTTCCTCACCCACCATAGATGGGAATCATAGCATTTCTGGAGGACAGATTGGCCATAGCCACCACATAGTGAGGTTTATCCCTTCGGCCCTGCAACTTTACCTCCAAAAATTAATGGAAAAGAATAGTAGCTCAAATACAGAGATAAGTGTAAGAGGCTACTTGTTATAACTTTGTAATAATGAAAAATTGGAGACAACCTAAATTATCTTAGCTCCTGAAAGCAGAGTATCCTGGGTAAAGTATCCTTTACCCAGAGCCATCCGCCTGAAGGACCAGACAACTGGTTTCTAACTGACTTTCTCTGGAGCTCTTGGCTCCCCCTGCACTTCCTGACTGTGTTTGTACAAGAGTCCCGAGGACTCCTGTGTGTCAGAGGTCTTGGAGCAGAAAGGGGACAAGGTAAAGCCTGTGCCTGAGTGGGGACCCCCCTCCCTCCCCAGTGAGGCTGAAATCAGAGTCACATTAGGGGAAAAGACAGAGGGCCCCAAAGGCACCTGCTATCTCTGTCAATCAGTTCAGTTCAGTTCAGTCCCTCAGTCGTGTCCAACTCTTTGTGACCCCATGGACTGCAACACTCCAGGCCTCCCTGTCCATCACTAACTCCCTGAGTTTATGTAAACTCATGTCCATTGAGTTGGTGATGCCATCCAACCATCTCATCCTCTGTCATCCCCTTCTCCTCCTGCCTTCAATCTTTCCCAGCATTAGGGTCTTTTCAAATGAGTCAGTTCTTCGCATCGGGTGGCCAAAGTATTGGAGTTTCAGCTTCAACATCAGTCCTTCCAATGAATATTCAGGACTGATTTTCTTTAGGATGGACTGGTTGGATCTCCTTTTAGTCCAAGGGACTCTCAAAAGTCTTCTCCAACACCACATTCAAAAGCATCAATTCTCCATCAATAGGGGATGGGAAAACAATTGGTGGGACATGCATATTAAGCAGCACTGTGCATGCATGTGAAAAATGGAGGCTAATCTACACATGTTGTCCTAGAGGGGCACCCAGACAAGATATGTTGCCAAGAGAAACCTGTAAGGAACATAATAGCAGGGAGGGTTGGATCCCAGCCATGTAAATGACTAGGTGTTTTTTGATTTTTTTTTAAGTAGGTGGGATTAAAAAAAAATTTTTTTTAATAATTTGAATTTTGCCTTCTGTTTTATTTGTTTATGCCCAGAAAATTATTGAAGAATATGTGTCAGTCAAGCAACTGTGATCATTTCTAGAGTGAGATTATAAGGGACTTCTACTTCCTAGCAATATATTTTTGTTTAGTATTTTCAGCAATGTTTATGGCTTATATAATCATAAAACCAAAAAAAATCAATTAAGTATTTAAAGAAGCCTGTGGAATCTGCTGAAATAGCTGTCGACCGACTAAGGGAGGAACAGATAAGAATGGTCGGGCAGGGGAGGGGAGGGATGTTCGAATGAGGGCAAGTGTTGGGTGGCAGTGGGCCTTTTGGCAAGGAAGGAGGATATGGGAGTCCTGATGTGGGATGGGTTTGATCACCATAACAGACCAAATCAGCACCCTGCTCTTATCTCTTGTAAACATCTGCAAATACAGCAACTACGCACTGACAGTTTCCTGAATCTCTGTCTGCCTGAGGGTGTTCTTCTGCATGAAAGTGTCTTCAGGATGTTCAGGTTTAGGGCAGAAGTGTCAGGGACTTAACTCCCCAGGAACAACTCTCCTACGGAAGGGTGGGAATGGATGAATAAATGCCCCATGTGATAGGCAGCCTCCAAGATGGCCCCAGTGAGCCTTGCTTCCTGGTATTCACATCCCAAATGGAGAAACAAATGGGTATATATGTACAATGGAATGTTATTCAGCCATGAAAAAGGATTGAAGTATAGATACATGCTATATATAGCTCAACTGACCCTTGAAAAGTGAAAGAAGCCAGGTACGAAAATCCACATACTGTATGATTCTATTCACATGAAATGGCCGGAACAGGCAAGTTTACATATACTGAAAGTAGATTAACAGTTGCGTAGGCTGAGGTGGGGTGATGGTAGAAAGGGGTTAAATGGGTGCGATTCCTTTTTGAGGCTCTGAAAAGCTTTTAAAATGGACCATGGTGGTGGTTGTATATATCTGTAAAAAAATTTTTTTAAACACTGAGTTGTATACTTTTAATAGGTGAATTGCATGGTGTGGCTGTTATATCTTAATAAAACTTAAAAAAAAAAAAAAAACCAGCACAGCTTCCTTTCCCCCTGCTGAAATAAATCCGAGGCATGTTCCACAGAGCCTCTCAGAGGGCTCCCACTAGGACTGAACCCCAGTTTCCCAAAGCCAGAAGTGGCTTATTAATATACACCTGTGATTTTCTTTCCTCTTATTGTCTCATTCTTCCACCCCATGCTTTTGGGGATCACATTGCAAACAAAGTACTTTACCCAATTCTCATCTCAAGGTTTGCTTTTGAGGGAACCCAAATGAAAGCAATCATGCTCTTCAGGTTGAAGGTCAAGGTCCCTCAGGGCAGTGCTGATTCTGAGCTCCATCCATAGGGAACTCAGCTGGGGGGTCTGCCCCCTGACTGACTGTCCGGGCAAAGGCTTGAACCAAAGTCCAGACTAATCACAGAGCTGGCCTTCAAATCCCAAGCATGCTTAGCATGATTTGCACACATGCTAACACACGCACACACTTTAAGGCCTGGGAACAGTGGTGAGACCATTCAACAAGCAGGGCCTACCTCTGCCCTTTATTCGAGGCAGGATGTGTGGGAGTCTTTGTTTCCCCTTGGGCTTATTTTGCCTGTCTCTGTGGCTGGGTGTCATCTGACCACACAAACCACCAAGACAGAGAAGCAGGAGGTTATGAAGGGCTATGGGGTCAGAGTTCAGCAGACTCTGTGGGAAGAGTCAGACCCTTCACTGTGATCTTATAGTATCTGATTAAGAAAAAGCCAAGATTGCACAGCCAAGACTTGCAACTAGGGAGCCAGTAACTCCTCTAGAGGCCCCACAGCCAAAGGGACCAACGTGGCGCGGCATCTCCTGCCCTGTAGGCCCAGGTCACTTTGGTCATGAACCTCACTGATAGTCACTGAGCACAGGCTGAGGGTCAGACAGCAGAAGGGAGAGGTCCAGGCTTCATCCGCCTTCTCACACCAGCCTCTAGGCCTGGATTGGGAAACAGGCACCTGGAATTTTCTTCTTTCCCAAATTCAGACCTGCGCAGTGTCAAACGCCTTCATTTTCAAGCAAAAGATAGTTGGTACTCCTAAAACACATAGAGTTGCCCAGAGCAAGAGTCCAGGTTGGCTTAAAGGTTTCATTATCATTCTATTTCTCTCTCTCATCTATCTATCCACCCATCTAGCTACCTCCCTATCTATCACTTATTTCCTATTGGTTCTGTTTTCCTAGAGAGCCCTGATTGATGCATCTGTCAGTGGAAGGCACGTTTAGAGGTGCTGAATGGCGCAATGTCAAGGATGAAGGGTCTACCATTCATGGGGTACGAGTGTCTCTCCTGGAAGATATAACCCCCGAGGTCATAGAGAAGCAGGTAGGAAATTTGCTGAGACTTGCTTTGCTTCTCTACACGCATAAAATAAATCCCGCTGTTGGTTCAACCAAGTTGGCCAGAAAACCAAAAATAACACTATCCCAAGACAACACTGCAAATGGAAAATTACAGAAACAACTCAAAGGACTCACGAAGTTCAGGTCCCATAGCCGGCTTCCTCATAAATCAAACCAGATCACGCCACTGTCCTGCTGAAAATCCTCCTAAGGCTCTTAGAATAAACCCCAGCTTAAGTCAGCGTGCAGCTCAGCTTCGCTCAGCTGTGTTCACCTTCTCCTTCCCTGTGCTTGGCTGGACCACTCTCAGACCTCAGGGCCTTTGCACATGCATGCTGTTTGTTCTGCTAGAACTTTCTCTCCCCGGCTCCTTCCCTGGCACCTTGTTATCTTTCGGGGCTCTGAGATGGCTTCCCTGACCACACATTCTGGCATGCCCTCCTCCACTCCCAAACCTTCTGCTACATCCCCTGTTTATGCCCTTCATGGAACTGCAGCCTGGGATAATCTTATTGGTTCATTTTCTTGTTCATTGCCTATCTCCTCAATCTGGTCTGCAGGTTCCAGGAGAACATGACCCTCTCATTCTCTTGTATCTTCCTGATACCAGGTCACAGGAGACAGCACCTGATACTGATTTTTTTTGGTCATGCCTCCTGTCTTACAGGATTTTATTTCCCTGATCAGTGATCAAACTCATGCCCCTTGCAGCTTTGTTTTGTTTTTGGTTTTGTTCACTCACTCAGTTGTGTCCGACTCTTTGCGACCCCATGGACTGGAGCATACCAGGCTTCTCTGTCTTTCACTATCTCCTGGAGTTTGTTCAAATGCATGTTCATTGAATCAACGATGCTATCTAACTATCTTATCCTCTGCCACCCCTCTTTCCTTTTGCCTTCAATCTTTCCCAGCATCAGGGTCTTTTGCAATGAGTTGGCTCTTCACATCAGGTGGCCTTGTAGTAGAAGCGTTGCATCCTAACCACTGGACCATCAGGGAATTCCCCGATACATAGTCAAGAAACGAATGATCCCTTAGCTTCTAAGATCATCCATGTTCGGGCAGGAGCCCTTCCCACCTTCTGACAGGGGGCTGACCCCATCAGGTCCTTGGGGGTTGACAGTAGAGCGGTGGAATTCAGTGGTGCAGGGGTTTGGGTCCCTGACTGGAGGGTGGAGGGCTTGATGCTGTGAACAGGGTTGGACCTAAAAAGAAAGACTTGCTGCTGAACAAGATGGAACTGAACTGAGCCCTGAAGAGTATTCCAGGAGGAGAGAACAGCAGGGGAAGGGCCGAGGAGCACTGCCCTCAGTGACTGAGTGGAAGCCAGAGAGGCGCCCCTATGAGACAGGAGGTCAGCAGGGTGAACCGAGGGCAGAAAGGAGGCCGGGTCCAAGAGCAGACTCTGGGACCCGGGAAGCGTCTTCAGCAGGAAAACGCTGCAGTGTGCTTTGCAGGTGGAAAGTCCAGAGATTATTTCTGGGCTGAGCGGGTGGGAAGTAGGAGTTAGAGGGAGACTTATTTTTCACTATATTATCAGCTGTACTGCTAGATTTTTTTTCCCCACTCTGTAAAGGCAGTGCCTTAAAATTTAAGCAAACAATTACTCTGGCTGCTAGGTGGAGTCTGGACTGGAAGAGACAGAAGGGATTTGGGTTGGGACCTGCGACAGAGACTCGGACTGCCCACTTCATGTACTTTCTTCTTTTCCCCCCTCTTTCCTCACTCGCAGATCCTGGATTCTTTGCTTTTCCAATGCCCTTGTTTTTTAACTTTTTTTTTCTGGCTACACCAGGTCTGAGTTGAGGCACGCGGGATCTTCGTTGCCACGTGCAGGACCTTCGATGCGGCAGGCCGGTTCTTAGTTGCAGCTTGTGTGATCTAATTCCCTAACTGGGGATCAAACCCAGGCCCCCTGCAAAGGGAACACAGAGTCCTAACCACTAGACCACCAGGGAAGTCCCTCAAGTGACTATTTAAACAGCATATATCCAGCTAAATGATGACATTTCCCAAACAGGAGCTACTCTTGAGTAGAAGTTGTTGAGTGAGACGCATGAGAAAATCCCCTTCACCTTTTTTTTTTTTGGCTGCAATGCAAAGCATGTGGGATTTTAGTCCTAGACCAGGGGATCAAACCCATGTCCCCTGCAGTAGACATGTAGGCTCCTACCCACTGGACCACCAGGGAATTTCACTTCGTTTTATTCAGCATCTCCAATGTGTAATAATTTCTTATATACAGTCTTACTTTCTTATTTCTCTCTAGCACACAATTTAACAATTAACTGTGCACCATTTCTTAAAATTACTTCAGTGTGTATATTTTATCTCCCCGTGCATACGTGCTAAGTTGCTTCAGTCGTGTCTGACTCTTTGAAACCCTATGGACTGCACCCTGCCAGGCTCTTCTATCCATGGGATTCTCCAGGCAAGAATACTGGAGTGGGTAGCCATTCCCTTCTCCAGGGGAATCTTCCCAACCCAAGGATCGAACCTGCATCTCCTATTGTCTCCTGCACTGGCAGGCAGGTTCTTTACCACTAGCGCCACCTGGAAAGCCCCCAGGTCTATGTACTGTTCCCTGTTAGAGGCTGCATTGTGTCCCCACAAACTTCACCTGTTGAAATCCTAACCCCCAGTTAGCATGACTAGACATGGAGATAGGATCTTTAAAGAAATGGTTAAGCTTAACTGAGGTCACTGGGAGGCCCTAATCCAATATGACTGGTGTTATGAGAAGATAAGATTAGCACACAGAGGGAAGACCACACAAAGTCACAGTGAGAAGATGGCCATCTGCAAGCCAAGGGGGAAGGCCTCAGAAGCAACCAAGCATGATGACACCTTGATCTCGCTCTTCCGGCTTTCAGAACTGCAAGAAAATTAATTTCGGTTGTTTAAGCCACCCAGCCTGTGCTACTCTGCTATGGCAGCCACAGGAAACTAACACACTTCAGTCTTTCATGCGTTCCTCACAGTCAGAAACACACACACTGAGCACCTATTATGCACCAGGTTGCCTGGATACATGGATGCCTGATTCCCAGGCCCGCCTGCATCCCTTTCCAGCTGAGAGCCCTGCTCAGCCTGCATGGGGCTGTGGGCCAGCTGGTCCCCACTAGCTATTTATAAGCATTCTAGCCTCCCTGCCTGCTCCTCCTCGGCCTCAGTCCCCTTTATTTAGGTGGGACCGTCTCCACCTTTTGATCTGAGCCTCTGCCTGCCCCCTGCAGGCTCATCCACTCACTCCCCAGGAGTGGTCCTCACCAGTGTTCCCTAATCCCTTCCATGAACAGCATCCAGGCTCAGCCCTTCCCAATGGCCTTCTGGACCTGTCCACTGGCTGGAGTCTTCCCATCACCTTGAATATGAACAAACTTTTCACATCTCTGGCTCCAGGCCTGTTCTCCCAGCTGCCTGGATTTTGACTTCTCCCTGTCTTCAACACCCATCAGCCACCAGGTCCTGTTGATTCAGCCTTCAAACTATCTCCCACATTTGCCTTCCACTCCAACCCCGGCGTCCCCATTCAGGCAGGGCCCTTTCTCCCCTGAAGTCCTTCTTAGAAGAACTTGGAAGGGTTTGCTGAGGAAGTGAAAAGGAAGAAGGGCAGAGTAATGGCTCCAAGGAGGGCAAGGTACCCCTCCACCATCAGAGGGCAAGAGGGGGAGATAGGCAGAGAGGGGAAGGGAGAGAGGAGAACTATGGGCCCGAGGGCAGAGGGACCCATCTCCTGTGTCCCAGAAATGCCCCTTGGGGAGCAAAGGACCAAGAGAGGGAGGGCACGAGCTGGGTGCCCCCAGGATGAGGGGCCCAGGGTGGCATTAGGGAGCAGCCCCAGCTCAAGCGCAGCCCCACGTGGTGGGAGCAGCCACCTTCCGGGGTTCCACAGAGACAGGAGGAGCCTTGCAGCCACAGGGTGGGTTCTTGACCGACGACCCTCAGCTCTCCACCCTGACCCCACCTCTAGCTCTGTGGCATGGGGTGGGGGTGAGGCGTGGAGTGGGGGGAGTGTGGGGCAGGGAAGGGCTGAGCTGAAGCCCATCAGCGTGGGGGTGAGGAGCTGAAACCAGGCAAGCAAGCTGAGCTTTATACCCTCTGTAAAGCTCAGCCATGAGCTTGATTTGGAAATTTCTGACATTCGTAGGCTTTCCCCTCCCCACCCCACACACCCTTTACTTCCTAGATGCGAAGGGCTCCAGTTCCAGACCAGACTTCAGGCAACTCCGGGCCCGGGTCAGGGCTGCAGAGACCTCCCAGGGCAACCAGCTAGGCCCCCAGCCCCGCTTGCACACGCTCGCCCCTCAACGGGGCAAGAGGAGCGGCCCTTTCGCTCAGATCCGCGGCAGATCGGTTGGAGATGGGGGCGTGGGGTACAGTGGGGAGGACCACGGGGGCCCAGGGGCGCCTATGTCCGGCTCCCAAGTCGTGTTTCTAATGGCCCCCACATCACTGAAGCCAGCATTGCGGGGGTGATCAGGGCACACGCCCCTTCCTGTGTCAATCTGAGTCACCGAACTGCCAATTGTAACCCCTGAATTTCTGAGTCCGCAGGGCTGGCGTGGGGCCCAAGGAACCAGTGTTTCTAGCAGGGTCCCAGGTGAGGCGGATGCTGCGGGCCAGGACCGCTCTTCCAGGACCACTGCTGCGGAAATTCGGTAACCTGGGTTCCAATCGCAAATCTGCCCTCTGCTGGCAAATGGCTGCTCAGTCCAAAGAAATCACTTCTCAAGCTTAGATTTCTTCTCCACTAGGAAGATAAATAATAATATTTACCTCCTGAGGTGGTGGTAAGTTGAGATACCCTAGGCAAGTTGTTTAGCACAATTCCTGGCATGTGGTAAAACTGGGGGAAAGTTCTTTTTCAGTTGATTGAGGTGTGGGAATTTGGCTAAAGGAAGCTGCTTTTTGAGGGGAGGGGTGTTGTTTTACAAACCTTAAAGAATTGTTTGACTTTTAAAAACATATACCTGTGTGACCTTGTTTAAAATGAAATTTTAATTTCAAAAGTTGCTTGAGATCTAATATCATTTTTAAAAAAGAGAGAGTTCAAAAGCACTTTAATAGTTTCAACATGGGAACCTCTGCAGACAATTGTATTATTGTTCCCAATTATTCACCCTCCCTTCCTGAAGAGGATTATACAACCCCACCCACTGCATGTGACCTGTGGCCCCTTCTCTGGCAGGAGTAGTCGCCTCGCCCCACTGACCTTGGTCTTGACCCCATGACTGCGTTTGCAAATGGCCTGTGTGGGGACAAAACTTGCGGCAGAGACTTTAAGAGCCATTGCTTATTTCCACCTGCTCACGCACTTCTGTCTTCTGCCACAAAACTGACGTGTCCCTGGGGACTGTTCCTTTGGCTTGAACAGAGAATTAGAGCCACAGCCGACCCAGCCCATAGGAGCGAAGCCTCAACTACGCTGTGAAGGAAATATAAGAAGGACAAGAAACGAGCCTTGATGATTATGAGCCCCTGAGATGTGGGGATATGTTGTTGCTGCAGCTATACCTAGTGAAAACTTGACTAAAAAACATCCCACATAGGTGCCTGGCTAAATAAAGTATGGTGTATCTAAATGATGGAAATGCAGCTATTCAATGTAAAGTAATATTTCCAATTTAAATTTATATTAAAATATATTCAGCTATTAATACTATATTTAAGGCTATAGGAAATTGCTTAAAGTATCATTTTAAATAAGTGAACAATGGCAAAGCTTTAAATGGAAAGTACAGCAAGATCCCAATTAAAATATATGTGTGTGTGTGTGTGTGTGTGTACCATACATACTGAGGTAAGTTGTTGTTGTTCAGTCGCTAAGTTGTGTCCAACTCTTTGTGACCCCATGGACTACAGCACACCAGGCTCCCTGTACTTCACTATCTCCCAGAGTTTGCTCAAACTCATGTCCATTGAGTCAGTGATGCCATCCAACTATCTCATCCTCTGTCTCCCCCTTCTCCTCCTGCCCTCAATCTTTCCCAGCATCAGGGTACTTTCTAATGAGTCAGCTCTTCCCATCAGGTGGCCAGAGTATTGCAGCTTCAGCTTCAGCATCAGTCCTTCCAATGAATATTCAGGGTTGATTTCCTTTAGGATTGACTGGTTTGATCTCCTTGCTGTCCAAGGAACTCTCAAGAGTCTTCTCCAACACCACAGTTCAAAAAGCATCAATTCTTCAGTGCTCAGCCTTATTTCTGGTCCAGTTCTCACCTCTATACATGACTACTGGAAAACCATAGCTTTGACTAGATGAACCTTAGTTGGCAAAGTAATGTCTCTGCTCTTTAATATACTGTCTAGGTTTGTCATAGCTTTTCTTCTAAGGAGCAAGTGTCTTTTAATTTCATGGCTGTGATTTTGGAGCCCAAGAAATTAAAATCTTTCACCGTATCTACTTTTTCCTCAACTATTTGCCATAAAGTGATGGGACCAGGAGCCATGATCCTCATTTTTTGAATGTTGAGTTTTAAACCAGCTTTTTCACTCTCCTCTTTCACTTTCATCAAGAGGCTTTTTAGTTCCTCTTTGCTTTCTGTCATTAGGGTGGTGTCATCTGCCTATCTGAGGTTGTTGATATTTCTCCTGGCAATCTTGATTCCACCCTGGGATTCATCCAGTCCAGTATTTTGCATGATATACTCTACATATAAATTAAATAAGCAGGGTGACAATATATAGCCTTGACATACTCCTTTCCCAATTTGAACCAGTCCGTTGTTCCATGTCCTGTTCTAACTGTTGCTCCTTGACCTGCATACAGATTTCTCAGGAGGCAAGTAAGATGGTCTGGTATTCCCATCTCTTTAAGAATTTTCCACAGTTTGTTATGATACCCACAGTCAAAGGCTTTAGTGTAGTCAATGAAGCAGAAGTAGATGTTCTTCTGGAATTCCCTTGCTTTTTCTGTGATCCAACGGATATTGGCAGTTTGAGCTCTGGTTCCTCTGCCTTTTCTAAGTCCAGCTAGTACATCTGGAAGTTCTCAGTTCACATACTACTGAAGCTTAGCTTGGAGGATTTTGAGCATTATTTTGTTAGCATGTGAAATGAGTGCAATTGTGCTGTAGTTTGAACATTCTTTGGCATTGCCTTTCTTTGGGATTGGAATGAAAACTGGCCTTTTTCAACCACTGCTGAATTTTCCAAATTTGCTAGCATATTGAGTGCAGCACTTTAACAACATCCTCTTAAGATTTTAAATAGCTCAGCTGAAGTTCTATCACCTCCACTACCTTTGTTCATAGTAATGCTTCCTAAGGCCCACTTGACTTCACACTCCATGATGTCTGGCTCTAGGTGAGTGATCACACCATCGTGGTTATCCATGTTATTAAGACCCTTTTTGTATAGTTCTTCTGTGTATTCTTGTCACCTCTTAATCTCTTCTGTTCTGTTAGGTCCTTGCCATTTCTCTCCTTTACTGTGCCAGTCTTTGCATGGAATGTTACCTTGGTACCTCTGATTTTCTTAAAGAGTTCTCTAGTCTTTCTTATTCTATTGTTTTCCTCTATTTCTTTGCATTGGTCATTTAAGAACACTTTCTTTTCTCTCCTTCCTATTCTCTGTAACTCTGCATTCAGTTTGTTATATCTTTCCCTTTCTCCTTTGCCTTTTGCTTATCTTCCTAGCTATTTGTAAGTCCTCTTCAGACAATTACTTTGCCTTCTTGCATTTCTTTTTTTGGGGGATATTTATGGTCACCACCTCTTGTACAAGGTTATGAATCTCCATCCATAGTTCTTCAGGCACTCTACCAAATCTAATCCCTTGAATCTATTCATCACCTCCACTGTATAATCGTAAGGGATTTGAAGCCCATAATGGTCTGGGCTTCCCTGGTAGCTCAGACAATAAAGAATCCGCCTGCAATGCAGAAGACCTGGGTTCAATCCCTGGATCAGGAAGATCCCCTGGAGAAGGAAATGGCAACCCACTCCAGTGTTCTTGCCTGGGAAATTCCATGGATAGAGGGGCCTGGCAGGCTATAGTTTATGGGGTCCCAGACAGTTGAACATGACTGAGCCACTAAAACACACACACACACACACACACACACACACACACACACACACCCCTGAATGGTCTAGTGGTTTTCCCCACTTTCTTCAATTTAAGCCTGAATTTTGCAATAAGGAGCTCACATTCTGAGCCACCATCAGCTCCAGGTCTTGTTTCTCTAACCGTATAGAGCTTCTCCATCTTCAGCTGCAAAGAATATCTCATTTAGTTATCTGGTGATGTCCATGTGTAGAGTCATCTCTTGTGTTGTTGAAAGAGGGTGTTTGCTATGACCAATAAGTTCTTTTGACAAAACCCTGTTAGTCTTTGCCCAGATTCATTTTGTACTCCAAGGTCAAACTTGCCTGTTACTCCAGATATCTCTTGACTTCCTACTTTTGTATTCCAGTCCCCAGGAACCTGGGTCTCCTGCATTGCATACTAATTCTTTACCATCTGAGCCACCAGGGAAGCCTAGTGGTAAAGAATCTGCTTGCCAATGGAGACGCAAGAGACTTGGGTTCTATGCCTGGGTCAGAAAGATCCCCCTGAGAAGGAAATGGCTACTCAATCTCCAGTATTCTTGCTGGGAAAACCCCATGGGCAGAGGAGCCTGGTGAGCTACAGTCCATGGGGTTGCAAAGAGTCAAACACAACTGAGTGACTGAGCATGCATGCACGGAGGCAGTGGTTGATAACGATCCATAGTCTCCTGTCCCTGGACACCTTGTAGTGTGACAGTGAATGTGTAGCTGTTAGAGTGGGAGTAGGAGTGAGGCATGGAGTGCAATCCTCTTCCTCACTCTGTCCCTTGGCTGGGAAGGATGCCACCTACCAGAGCCAGGAGCCTGCATAAAGAATAACGGATGGGCACCCTCCTGCAGTGCCTCAGAACCAGCGCGAGGGGGCAGCCGAGAGCCAGGCCAAGTAGGAGGACACCAGGGAGGTGCCCACATCAGCTGCTCTCTTGCCCGCATTCCCTGTCCCTAACACTCCCAAGACAACCAAGACTAATGAAGACAATCATTTCAGCGGGGTTTTCAGAAGATGGTGCATTTCTCAAAAGGGAATTGCTTTTTAAGCAAACCCATGTGTTTCACCAGCTCCTTCCAGTGGGATATTCAAAAATACCCAAGATAGGTCAGTATTCACATGTTTGATACATTCTGTCATTCGAAACATTTCCAGTTTCTCTCTAGTCAACCTATGGCTAATTTCAGGGACCAGTCTAATAAACCTCACATCCTATTTTTGTGGGGTATCAGTTTAAGATTTTTTACCTGATATTAATGGGCTTCCCAGGTGGCATAGCAATAAAAGAATCCACCTGCCAGTGCAGAAGACACAGAGATGCGGGTTCAGTCCCTGGGTTGGGAAGATCCCCTGAAGAAAGAAATGGCCACCCACTGCAGTATTCTTGCCTGGAAATTTCCACGGGCAGAGGAGTCTGGCGGGCTACAGTCCATGGGGTCACAAAGAGTTGAACACAGCTGAGCACGCATTCATCATGCTAATATCTTTAAAAGGCTAGAAAATTTTAATAGTAAAACTGGTGACAAAGATGTTCCCCAAAGTACTGAGAAGGCTGACTTGGTACAGGCTAGGGGCTGAAATGGTCCAGACAGCCCCACACACGTGTCTGGCGTTTGGCAGGGGTGACGAAGGCAACTAGGCCACACAAATCTCATTATCAAGCTGGCCAGACTCCTTCGCTTGGCAGCTGGGCTCCAAAAGGAGTGAGAGGAGCCAAGCCCCAATGCAGAAACACGTTTTAAGCCTCTGCTTCTCATGTTTCCTATTGTCCCCTTGACCGACGCAAGTCACATGACTAAGCCCTGATTCAGCGGCTAAAGAAAATAGACTCCTTTTGACAGGAGGAGTTGCAAGATGATGTGACCTTCAAAAAATACCTACTACATCTTCTTTCTTCTCTCCTGTCGTACCAAGGACATCCTTATACAGGCACGGATGGATGACAGCCACCTGCTCACTAACAGTGGCCCCTGCCACCCCCTATCCCTGGGGTCAAGTTCAAGGCAATTAAATCTGCATCTCCCCAGGTGTGTCAGTGTGAAAGGTGTTTGTGCTCTCCCCGCAACTCCACTGCAAACTCGTATGTTGAAGGTCTAATGTGACTATACCTAGAAATACTTTTAAGGAGGTAATCAAGATTAAATGAAGCTGAAAGCATAGGACCCTAATCCAGCAGAACTCATGTCCTTATAAAAAGAGAAAGAGACACTGGAGCTCTTATGTGCTCTCTCTGTCTCTCTCTGCATGTATGCACAGAAAGGAGTCCATGCGAGGCACAGTGAGAAGGCAGCCATCTGCAAGGCAGGAAAAGAGACCTCCCCAGAGCTAACCTTGCCAACAGCTTGATCTTGGACTCTAGACTGTAGGAAACAAATGTCAGTTGTCTAAGCCACTAGTCTGTATGGCAGCCCAAGCTGACCAATATATGATTGTTCCTTGGTCAAATAAGCTTGAGAAATGTGTGTTCAACACTGGTTGCCCCGATCTTCAAAACTCAAAGGGCTCTGTAGCCTATCAAAGGCTCTGAGACGTTCCTCAGGAACGAAACCTCTAGTATGACACACGCTCGGTTGCTTCAGTCATGTCCAACCCTTTGCCATGCTGTGGACTGTAGCCTGCCAGGCTCCTCTGTCCATGGGATTCTCCAGGCAAGAATGCTGGAGTAGGTTACCACACTCTCCTTCAGGAGATCTTCCTGACTCGACTCGAACCCACGTCTCCTGCATTGCAGGTAGACTCTTTACTGCTGAGCCACCGTGGAAGCCCAGTGTTTCTGAAATTCATTTACTCCTGTGATCCTTTCCGAACACCTGTGATCACCATAGGAAGCTGTATTCATCTCTAGGGTTGTCGTAACAAACTACTGCAAACTTTTGTTTTTTTAACTTTTATTGGAGTATAATTAATTTACAATATTCTGCTAGTTTCTGCTGTACATCAAAGTGAATCAGTTATATATATACATATATCCACTCCTTTTTAGATTCTTTTCCCATACAGGCCATTACAGAGCGTTGATTAGAGTCCCCTGAGCTATACAGCAGCTTCTTATTAGTTATCTATTTTATATGTGTAAACTTATAAGATGGCCTTCTTCTCTCACAGTTCTGGAAACCCGAAGTTAAAAATTGTCAACAGGATTGGTTCTTTCTGGAGGCCCTGCGGGAGAATGTGCCCCGTGCCCCTCTCCTGGCCTCTGTTCGCTGTTAGTGACTCTGAGTGTTCCTTGGCCCCCATCTCCCTCAGTCTTCACGTGGCCTCCCCCTCTCTGCCTCCTTCCCAGCATCTTCCCCTGTACTCTTACAAGGACCCAGTCATTGGAATGAGGGCCCACCCTAAATCCAGGATGATCTCATCTGGAGATGAGCTTGATAAATTTGGAATCTGCAAATTTCAAATTTGGAATCTGCAAATTTCAAATTTGGAAAAAAATTTGGAATCTGCAAATTCCAAATAAGTCCCCATTCTGAGGTTGCAGGTGGACATGTCTTTTGGGTGCCACAATTCAATCCAGAAGCCAAGGGACACCCAAGGTGGCTGGCTGAGTGTGGACACAAAGTGGGGGGCGGGGTGAGTGGGACCTGTCTAGGTGTCTGCAAGCTGGCGGTCCCTCCACTCCAGGGGACACACTGGGGACACCAACTTCTTACCTTGACAATGCTGTCCACTCCCCAAACCCCAGTTTCCTAAACTCCTTGCTGATCGTCCCCCATGAACACATTCCTGTTAGGGGCAGGATGAGACTTTCTGTTCTATTCACTCAGAACCTGATTGGGCCTCCTGCTCTGCTGTTCCTGCTTTGTTCTGAAAGACAGAGCCTGTCTTTCTGGGGAATGTTTGCAAAACGCTTGTTCATGCTGCAGTGTGGCAGGCAGGCTCTTACAGAGCTGGGCTCCTAGAGGCTTCTTCCCCAAACCTTTCCAAAGCTCTGCTTCTTCCATGCCTCTCGCCTGGCCTGCAGGAGAAAGTGAGATCTGCCTCAGGGACAGGCTTCCTTCCAGCATCAGTCAGGGTGCTCCCACTGCCTCGCTACAGGACCCCTCTTGCTGCTTTGGTGCCTTCCATCCCTGACCACCCTTCCCTCCACTTGTGCACAGCCGTGGGCCGACCAGTCACTTGGCAGGTGGATTTGGGGGGTCTGCTTGTCCCTGGAATGCAAATAACCAGACACAGCTCAGATCTTGGAGGTAGTTGTTGTCGATTCGCTAAGTCGTATCCAACTCTGTGACCCAATGGACTTTATAGCCTGCCAGGCTCCTCTGTCCATGGAATTCTCCAGGCAAGAATACTGGAGTGGATTGTCATTTCCTTCGTCTGGGGAGTGGCCCATATCTTTCACCACTTCTCCAAATTGTTCCTTCCAGACTAAGGAGGCTAAAACCATTAGTTTAGAGCTAAGGCTCAGTAACTCTTCCTTAGAGCAATACCTCTGGGGAAACCCACCTGAAGTGGAAGAAGCCCTATCCCCACTTTTTCTGAATTGAGGGGCCCCTGGTGGGAGGAGAAAAGAGGCAGCAGTGAGTCCCAGTCGCGGGAAATAGATTGTCCAGACAGGCTGCCCGAGGGGTGGAGCACAGCTGGGTCCATGCTGGGAGCAGGAGGTGGCTCAGGGCTCTGCCCTGACCCCAGACCCTGCCTTACCACCCTCCAGCCCCCATAGGAGACTAGCAGATCTCTGGAGCCAGAAGAGAGCTGGGAAGGCTGAGGTCACCAAACCCTGTGACCTCACCACCGTGGTTTGACCTCTAGCCATCCTGTTAAGTCTTCCCAGCATCCCAAACCCAGGGAACCTGCACACTTTGGGGAATGTGCTTTCAACTTACTAGGCCACCTTGTGACAGCAGATTGGTGACCTGTCTCTTAAATTAGATGATAGATTCTTTGCCATTAGATACCTATCTTTAATCTCTTTGTGATTTTTTAAAATAAATTTATGTATTTTGGGCTGTGCTGGGGCTTCCTTGCTGTGCGGACTTTTCTCTAGTTGTGACAAGCAGGGGCTACTCTCTAGCTGCCGTGCACAGGCTTCTCATTGCAGTGGCTTCTCTTGTTGCAGCCACTGAGCTCTAGGGCGCGCGGGCTTCGGTATTTGTGACGCCTGGGCTCAGTAGTTGCGGCTCCCGGGCGTAGCTGCTCTATGGCGTGTGGGAGCCTCCTGGGTCAGGGATCGGACCCGTGTGTCTCCTGCAATGGCAGGCAGATTCTTTACCACTGGGCACCAGGGAATCCTTCTCTGTGATTCTATTTGAGGGCCTAATCCTTTGCTCAGGAGTCCCGTGTCTGTCAGCTCGGCTGCCAGAACAAAGTGCCACAGATGAGGGGGTGCTTAAGCAACAGAACTGCAAGCAGAAGTCAGAAGTCAAGGCGCTGGCAGTGTCTACTCCTTCCGAGGGCCGTGAAGGAAGGCGCTGTCCCCAGCTGCTCTCCTTGGTGTACGGGGGGCTGTCTTCATGTTCCCACGGCTTTCTCTGTGTGTCTGTCGGCATCCACATCTCCTCTTCTTCAAAGGACACCAGCCATTCTGAGCTAGGGCTCACCCGGATGATCCTCTTCTAACTTAATTACCTCCTTACAGGCCCGTCTCCTAATAGAGTCACATTCTGAAGTTCGGACACCCACGGGTAATACAAGAAGAATGGATGGAGGGACGCATGGGCAGACTTCTGGCCTCTCAAGGCTGGTCTGCACAAGCGTCCCTTCAGCGGCCCCCCCCAGGCCACCCCACAGCCACCAACCGGACCTCTGAGGGACTTGAGTTCTCTCATAGCCGCTGGCCAGCCAAACCTGAGAGTAGGGAGAGATGGGGGTGGACCCTGGAGATGGAGACTAGCAAAGGCATCCTAAGAGTTGCAGCAGTCCAACGGGGGTGTGTGTGTGTGTGTGTGCGCATGTGCGCGTGTGTGTATGTGTGGTGTGTGTGTGGGGTGGCTGAAGTACCCCCTTTGTTTTGCAGAGGAAGGTGTGGGTGTGGCCCCTCAGTTCGAGTCCCTTCCCACTCAGAGTGGGTGTTTGGGTGGCCCCAGGAATCCTATCTACATTCAGAGCCCAGGCTTCTGGAAGGTTAGGGAGAAGGAATTTATCTTAACTTGCAAATTTGTTCTAATGCTTCAAGTAGTTTTTACCCATTGTTGAAAGGGCAAATGAATTGTATAAATTTTAAAATGTGCAAGAGCTTGAAAGAAAAAACTTGTCCATGATCCACCACAATGAAAAAGTCTCTGATACAGGCTATTCACTTGTTATTTGACCAAACCACGTGCTTTTAACTTTTAGAATCTTTTCTTGATGCAAGTAAGAAATATTACTAGAGAAACATCAGAAAACAAAGTTTGCTCCCCTCCAAAAATTAAGTCACTTGTCATCCCACTACCCAAAAATATCTTGTTTTGCTTTTTTTTTAAAATCTTATATTTCTTTGACCACTAGTACTTCTGAATTTTGTCTCATGGCTATTAGGTATTTAAATTTCTTTGGTGAATGGTCTGTTCTCATTCTTTGCATATTGTGTTATTTGGAACATAATGGTGTCCTTTCAATCTGGGATCTTTATACAGTATAGATATTAACCCTCTAGGGTATTTGTAGCAAACATTTTTTGTTTGTGGCTTGTACTTAAAATTTTTTTAGATTACTTTTTGACCTCTTTTTTAAATTTATTTATTTTTCTCTTTTTATTTTTTAAGAAATATTTATTTGGCTGTGCCAGGTCTTAGCTGAGGCACGTGGGATCTAGTTCCCTAACCAGGGGTCAAACCCGGGCACATTGGCAGCGCAGTCTTAGACCACTGGATCACCAGGGAAGTCCTTGACCTATTTTTAGACTGATTTCCCCTCCTTGGAATTTCTTTACTGGCTTCTATATTTAGAAAGTACTTCTTCCCCAAATCAAGTATTTGCAGTTTACTTATGACCTCTCACTCTCTCTCTTTGTAGTTTTCATCTCCAAGTGAGAGTGAGAAACTAAGCCACTGTTTTTCCAATACTTAACCGATTGTCCCAGCACCATTTTGTAGCTCAGCACTCCACTGTCCCTGTTCTGCGTCCCCAGGGCAGTCTGCTCTGTGCCAGCCTACAGGAGAAAACCCTAGCCTCCTGCTCCTCTGGGCCTGACGTCTCTGGCACCAGCACTCACACAAAAGCGCTGGCAAACAAGGCCTGATTTCCGATGTTGTGGAGGTGAGGAGTTTACCTTGGAGACCTCAACACAAACAATTTAAAAATTCCCTCTAGATCTTTCTGTTCTCCCCAAGCCTCACCTGCTCCATCCCCAGAGAGACCTGACCTTTCTCCCCTTGGTGCAGCCAAGGAACTTCAAAGCCATCAGCTCTTTTCTCCCACAGAATGGCCTGGCTGTAGGACTCCCAGCCCAAACCCAGCTCTTTCCGAACGAAGCCTCTCCTCTCCAGATAACCACATTCACCTCCTTAGAAAGCAGGGTGACGGCCTTTGTCATTTGAGAATGAATGCCTTTGGGGGTCTCAGCCCCCATCCCATGGGGCTTATTAACCTGCTTCTCCCAAACAAATCCACTGTAGGTTCTAAGTGGAATTCCCACACCACCTGCTAATGGTTGGAGCTCCGACTCCTTAAATGTCTTGAACATGCAGAAAGTGGGAGTCCTGGCAAGGGGCAAAAACTGCAGTTTCCCCTTAGAACACTGGTGTTCAGGGTGGCTGCCCTGGCAGCGAGAGCTGCGACGGAGCACCCACCAAAGACTCAGGCCCCAAGATGGTCTCACGGGCAGGTGGGGGCTGTGGGGACCCCCCTCGTCATGGACAGGGCCCCAGGGGATTCTTGCAGACAAGAGCTGCAGGCCCACGCTTAGGAACCGAGGTGGAAGGCTGGGGAGTGGCCTGATCCCAGCGGCCACCTCAAGGTGGCAGCACCGAGCAGTGCCCATGTCAAAGGCGCCCATCACAGCGGGTGTAGAAAAGCTGTAGAAACATCAGGTACTGGGGCAACGGGGATGGCGGGGGCGGGGGGGTTGCCCCAGAAATGATCACACAGGTTTGTGGAAACAAAGTTCTGACCTGCTTCAAAGGGGTGCTGGCTGCTAAATGTCAGTTGGCCTGATCGTGCAGGGGTGAAGAGTGTGGGCTCAGACCAGACAGCCTGGCTCATACCCAGGTCTTCCTCTATCTGAGCTACAGTCTCCCCATCTGTACAAAGTGGTAATAGTACTTAACCATGAGACATCGTTGGAGGACGAGTACATGGTGTCTGAGCACGTGTTGAGAGTGATAACAACTGGACATCACCATCACCGTGAGAGGCTATCTTAGTTTCCCACGGCTGCCGAGGCAAATAACCACAGACTGGGTGTCTGACAACAACACAGTCATTCTCTCATGCTTCTGGAGACCCGAGTCCAAAGTCAAGCTGTCAACAGGGCCACACTCCCCTCTCAAGGCTCCAGGAAGGCCCTCCTCGCCTCTTCCAGCTTCTGGGGGGTCTCCAGGCCTTCCTTGACTTCCTTACTCGGTTGTGTGAGCTTAGTTACAGCACGTGGAATCTTTAGCTGTGGCAGGTGAACTCTTGGTTGTGGCATGTGCAATCTAGTTCTCCGACCAGGGATCGAACCCAGGCCCCCTGCATTGGGATCACTGAGTCTTATCCACTGGACCACCTGGGAAGTTCCTACAGTATAGATACTAACCCTATGATATTTGTGTAAGTGTGCTGGTGTTAACAGGCTTCCCATCACTCAGTCTACCATATTGCTTACTGTATTTTTATTGCTATTTACCTGTTTTTGCTTATATGTATTTTTTGATTTTGTCACAATAATCAGAGTCTCTTCTGAACATTTTCCTTCATTACCTGCCAGGCTTTTCCCCAATAAACAGACTTTCTTTAGATGTCTATAATCGCCATAGAGTGGATCTTTTCTGTGTTTCTTGACCAGCATCCATTTTGCCTCCTTTTGGTAATGGCACCCAATTTCCTTTGGGGACCAACCTGATTTCCACTTACAGGCCTTGTGTTTCAGTGGGGCTGACCTCAAGCCCCATTCCAGGCCTGACCAACCCGGGTTTGGTCCCCAAGTTGTGTTGACTCCTTCATAGAAGGCCCATGAGACTCAGGGCTTGATGTTTGCCATTAATTACCAAGGACCAGGGTGTCTGCACTAGCCTGAAGGTGCTAGCAACCTGCACCCAGAGGAATCTTCCCCTAAATCTAGCCATCAGTAAGAAAGGGGAAACCGAGAGAAGGAGAGAAAGAAGACTGAATCCTGAAGGCATCGCTGAACTCTGTCTGTGCAGAAACTTGCCCTTAGACTTTAGGCTTTTGTGAGCAACTACCAGTCTTCTCAATAATTCCTTCACAAAGTGTAAGGTTATCCCACCCACAATAAGCTTGGGTTTGCCCTGTGACCTCTCAGATGGCTGCAGAGCATTCATGGGGAGAAGAAATACTTTTGAGCCTGGTGCTGGGAGAAGTGACAGCAACTGTTTCCTACTGATGCGGCTGGATTATGGTAGGCCTCTCTCTGCATTAGCTAGTATCCTTACCATGCTGGTCATTCGATATTTCAGTATCCCTTCTGGGTATAAAACAGTGCTGGAGAACTTGACTTCTGAAACCAGACAGGGTTCAAATCACAGATTCAGTGCTTATTGATATGTGCCTTTGAATAAGTCACTTATTCCCTCTGAGGCTTAGTTTCCCCCTGTATAGAATGGGTATAATAATAGATGGCACCTACCTAGAGATGACAGGGTAGTTGGAAGGATTAGATGTTTAGCTCCTTCTGCTGTCCGTGATAAAAGAGAAAGTGAAGTCACTCAGTCGTGTCCGAGTCTTTGCTACCCCATGGACTGTAGCCTACCATGCTCCTCCATCCATGGGATTTTCCAGGCAAGAGTACTGGAGTGGGTTGCCATTTCCTTCTCCAGAGGATCTTCCCAACCCAGGGATTGAACCCGGGTCTCCTGCATTGTAGGCAGACTGTTTACATCTGAGCCACCGGGGAAGTCACATATCTGCCTATGATAAGCAGTCACTAAATATTAGCTGATAACCCCAGGGGAAGCAAGACACAACAGACTGGAACCTTCACTCCAGCCACCTTCTTAATGAAGAGCACAAGCTCGAATAGGTTTATCTGGATCCACACATTTCCAGAGAACACTCGAGGGTTTACAGATCGTTTGTTATTCTCTGCCCTCTCAGCCTAGCTAAGCAGAGAGAAGATGGAGAGTATTTATTCCACATCACAGGGTTAACCCCTGTATTAGCACATTTGGGCTGCAGATTCAGTGTCCAGTGAAGCCTACTTCCTGGTTTATAGATAGCTGTTTTCTAGCTGCATTTCAAATGGAGAAGGGGGCCAGGGAGTCTGTGTGGTCCCTTTTATAAGGGCACTAATCCCATTCATGAAGCCTCCACCCTCATGACCCAATCACTTCCCCAAGTCTCCACCTCCAAGTACTGTAGCTTTCAACCATACAAACTTTGTGGTGAGACACAGCCTTAAGTCTATAGCTCCCCACAACCAAGACAGTCAGGGCTGGGAGCTGCCCAAGCCCCTCCCTTTCCTTTGTTCCTACTCACCACTGCTGCGAAACTGAGTCTCTGCAGAAGGACTGGCCAAGTGAGTCACCATTGTGGACAGAGAGGTGCTGGGAATGGTCCCTTATAACATTTATTACAAATCAACATCTGCATCCCATCCTTTCACGAGAGCCACAGCATCCCAATTCCTGGTGGGCACCCGCCCTGTATACAACCTCCCTGCTTTTCCAAGACACTTGCCTGCGTCTCCTTAGACATCTGAAAACATGGCTACAAACAGCCCCACAGACTCAGCCCACTAGGGCAGCCACTCCAGAGGCACAGGACCCTTGCTCTGCAAGTACCTGTGACATCGCCAGCTTCGACAGTGCCCTGTGACCTCACCCTCTGGGGAGCTCAGCCCAGCAGGGCCACGGCCACTCTCTCAACCAGCACAAGTAACAAAGGGCCTAGATGACCACCGTGCCCTCGGGAGAGGCCGGAGCCACCAGCACCCCTCCGCATGGGGACAGCAGGTCTACAGACCTCCCAGCAGTGGGGTCCCAAAGTCAGGTCCCCCTCCTCACAGATGACCCAGTGTCTCTTGATGCTATAACATCAGCTGAATGGCAGGATGTAGTTCAGGCCTCCATTGAGCCAGCCACCTCGGGGACCACGTCGGAGTCTGGGGATGCAGATAGGCATGAAGCTGCCGAGGGGCAGGCCCAGGAGCCCAGGGAGGCCACAGCCCTGCCTGCTGACCTGGCCCCAGGTGCCCTGAAAAATTCCCTGGGCTTCCAGAACCTAGTGCAGAAAGGGCTGCTGCAAGATTCCAGCAGGACTCAGAATCCTCAGATTTTCCAAGTTAACTCCCTGGTTGAGGAAGTAACACCACAAGCAGTGGCCACCCTGGACAGAGAGCAGGAGCCAGCAACAGCCACCCCAAGTGCCGAGACACAGTCCCCCCAAAATGTGGAGGCTCAGCCCATCGTGAGCACCACAGACCCCAAGGACCAGCTTGACCCTGGGACTGCTGACACCCCTGAAGCTGTTGAGGAGAAGCTGGAGGGTCCCGAAGCCTTGACCCCTGATCCTGATGCTTCGCCATCAACCGCTGCCTCGCCGGGCCCTGGAGAGCTGGCCCCGGGGACAGGTCCCCTGGACTCCACGGCTGACGAAGAGAACAGCTACATGCGCTCCATGACCAGCTTGCTGGGCGGGGGCGAGGGGTCCATCAGCTCCCTGGCAGACATCCTGGTGTGGTCCGATGCCACCATGGGCCTAGCCACAGGCTTCCTGGCCACCGGCCGTGGCTCTGTGTCAGACCTGTTGCACACCCCGGGGCCCAGCCTGCGCTCCATCTCCAGCATCCTGGGGAGAGCCAGCTCTGCCCTGTCCTCCAGGTTAGTGGTGAGGACCAGAGCGGCCCTGCACTCCATCACCCACGTGCTGGAATCGGTGGAGCGGAGGACAGTCGAGGGCATCCGTTCGGCCATGTGCTACCTGACCAACCATCTCACCCCACACTAGGCCCACGCCACCCCCTACTGGGACTGGACCCCATGTTCTGCAGCTTCCCGAGACCCCGGGGACACTCCTGGCCCCCCCCCTTTCTCGCCCACTCCTGCTCTGGACAGCTCTCCCCAGACTGGGCAATAAATCACTGGCGAGCGTTTATTTTCCAAGCGCCAGCCTCCTCCCTTGTCTGTGCAGTGGGATCAGGGTGGAGGGACAGGAGGGGGCTAGGGTGTTCTGGAAACGGAAAGGTGCCCCCCTGAGGGCTTCTTAGCTTGTCCCACTCAGGAGCTGGGAGCCAAAGTGCAGAAAGAGACCTGCCTTGGGACTTTCCCGAGTGGTCCAGTGGCTAAGACTCTGAGCCTTCCAGTGCAGAGGGCACAGGTTCAATCCCTAGCATGGGAACTAAGATCTTACATGCCACATGGCATGGTCAATACAATTTTAAAAATTAAAATTAAAAAAAGAGAAAGAGAAGGGCCTGGGCAGGCCGGGGAGGCCAGGTGTGGGGAGCTGTGGGTGCTGTCGCTCAGTTGTGTCTGACTCTTTGCAACCCCATGGACTGTAGCCCACCAGGCTCCTCTGCCCATGGAATTTTCCAGGCGAGAATACTGGGGTGGGTTGCCATTTCCTCCTCCAGGAGATCTTCCCAACCCAGGGATGGCACCCGCATCTCCTGGGTCTCGTGCACTGGCAAGCAGATTCTTTACCACTGCAAAAATTGATCTGGTCTGGACCTCTAACCAGGTAAGTGCGTTTCTGAGGAAGCAAGACCTGGCCCTTCTCTGGGGCTTCCTGGCTTAGCAGGCTCAGGCCAGCTTGCCGGGCTCTCTGGTAGTGGGATTGAGAATGCAGAGCAAGACCAATGTGGGTCCAAATCCCAGCACCCTTACTTGCCATGGGCCAATCCCTTCACCCTCCTAAACCTCCAATTCTCCTCCATAGAACCAACAGCAAACCCATACCATGAAGATATTCTAAGACGTGAGGAGAACAACGCAGGTCCTTACACATGATGTCTGGCACTTAATGAGTTCACACGTGTCAGCTGCCACGATTACTATCCTCCAGCAGACGGTGGACACAGTGGGAAGAGGGATCCTGGTAGGTTGGCCAACCACCCTGCTTTGCCTGGGGTTCCTGGGATGTGAGACTTTCAGATTTAAAACCAAGAAAATCCCAGGCAAACCAGGATAAGTTGGTAACCTTAGACCCGAGTCTCTTGACGTGGTTTTGAGCCTTGTCTGTGATCCATCCACCTTGACAAGGGAGACACCTGCTTTGGAAGGCCACCATTCCACCCTCTGGCTGGATACAGTGCCAACCTGGCCACGTGACTTGGTGAGTGATCTGGCTGGACATCAGCCCCGACTCTCGCCCTTGGCTGGGCGCCTTACACGGGTCACAACCCACACACCTTCTCTACAGCCCTGGCCATGGCGTCCTGCGTTCACCCATCCTTCATTCCCAGCAGAGTCTCCAAACTGGAGACAATCTTGGTGGGAACCAGCCCACTGATGGGTTGTTTGCCCTTCACAGTAGTTCTTTCTTTCTTTTCATTTTCCGCTGCACTGGTCTTCGTTCCTTCACGCGGGTTTTCTCTAGTTGTGGCAAGCGGGGGCTACTCGTCATTGTGGTGGGAAGGTTTCTCATTGCAGTGGCTTCTATTGTTGCGAAGCACTGGCTCTACGGTGCACGGGCTTCAGCAGTTGTGTTGCACAGATTCAGTAGATGTGACTTGAGGGCTCTAGAGCACGGGCTCAGTGATTGTGGTGCTCGGGCTTAGTTGCCCTGAGGCATACGGAATCTTCCAAGACCAGGAATCGAACCCGAGTCCCCTGCATTGGCAGGTGGATTTCTTATCCACTGCCCCACTAGGGAAGTCCAAGCCAAGAGATTTTAAATAAAAGCATGGATCTCTGAGGACTTCCCTGGTGGCCCAGTGGCTGAGCATCCACACCCCCCATGTAGGGGGCCCAGGTTCGATCCCCAGTCAGGGAACTGGACCCCACATGCCACAACTAAGAGTTTGCATACTGCACCAAAGATTGAAGATCCTGCGTGCCATGGCTAAAACCTGGTGCAGCCAAATAAATAAATACTTATTAATGGACTTCTGCTTCTCTTGAGAAACCTAGGGGCCTTCTTTATTCTGGGCAACCTGCAGCCAAGCTGCCCACTTTAGAGGGAACCGCCTGCCCTACATCAGCACTGACGTCACCGGCCTGACCCCCAGAGGCATGCACTTATCATCCCTCCCCAGCAGATGCTTCCTGTGAATAAGTCCAATGCCAGGCCCCAAGGGCATAAAACCAGGTGTGTCTACCCCTTCCCTCAAGGAGCTGCCGCTTTCTGTAGGTGAGCTGCCCCTATGGAGTGAAAGCAAGGAATCCAGAGGAGGGAGGTTGTCAGTTCAGATCCCAGGATCAGGGGCCCTTTGAGGCAGGCTGAAAGAGAAGGATGTGTTCCCGACAGAGGCAAGGATGACAAAAGTAGAGGCAGGCATGGTGGGTGCTTGGAGGGGAGGGTGGCCTAGCAGCTCGACCTGTCCAGAGTCCAGAGCAGAGGAGACAGAACTGCCAGGTGGACCCCAAATGGTTTCAACAAATATTTTTAAAGCAGCGTAAGGGCCACTATTGGGCTTCCCAGGTGGTGCTAGTGGTAAAGAACCCGCCTGCCAATGCAGGTAGGCCTAAGAGATGCAAGTTTGATCCCTGGGTCCAGAAGATCCCCTGGAGGAGGGCACGGTGACCTACTCTAGTATTCTTGCTTTGAGAATTCCATGGACAGAGAAGTCTAGCAGGCTGCAGCCCACAGAGTCTCACAGAGTCAGACACGACTGAAGTGACTTATCACGCATGCATGCAAGTGCCACTCTGCTCCCCAGGAGGTTCAGTGGTAAAGAATCCACCTGCCAATGCAGAAAATTCAGGTTTGATCCCTGAGTCAGGAAGATCCCCTGGAGAAGGAAATGGCAACCCACTCCAGTATTCTTGCCTGGGAAATCTCATGGACAGAGGAGCCTGTCCATGAGGCTATAGTCCATGGGGTCACAGCATCGGACCCAACTTACCAACTAAACAAGAACAAAGCGCCGCTTTAGGCCAGGCACTGCCAGATCCTGAGGCTGCAAAGGCGAACGAGAGATGGAAGCTGAGTGCAACCCAGGTTAGGGGCAAGGATCAGCCGACGAGCACAACTGCCAAGTGCCAGAGTGTTTGCACCCAGGCCTCAGCCGTGATCTCAGGGCTCTGTCTTTCCAGCTTGGCCCCTCCTGTGCTGGCTCCATTCTCCGGTGCTCAGACACCTTCCTGGAAAGAGAGGCTTTTGTTCCCCCTGGCTCTGGCAGGAGAATCCCAGGGGAAGACACGGCTCCAATGCTCTGCTGAGCCAATCACGGAGGCCACGGGAAATGAAGTAGCTCTTTGCCTGGCATGGGCCTCAAGTCCACCTCTGGGGCAGGGTCAGTCCAGAAATGGCGGTTCCTCACAGCAAGGGCGGCTGGAACAACACCATTTCGTGTGTTAAAGCCAGCAGAGCTTCAGACTCTCCTGGGGTTAAAGTGGATAAGAATCTGCCTTGCAATGCAAGGGACATGGGTTTGATCCCTAGTCCAAGAAGATTCCACATGCCTCAGGCAACTAAAGCCTGGGCACCACAACTACTGAGCCCATGCTCTAGTGCCTGAGAGCTGCAGCTCCTGAAGGCTGCGAGCCCCAGAGCCTGTGCTCCACAACAAGAGAAGCCCGCACACGGCAGCTAGAGCGGCACCCACTCACCACAACCAGAGAGAAGCCTGGGCAGCAGCGAAGACCTAACACAACCGAAATAAATAAACGTTATAAAAATTATTATTTATAAGCAAATAATTTAAAAAAATAAAAGCTTCCACACCCATGAAGTTAAAAAAAAAAAAGAAAGCCACCCTAGTTATATAGTGCATGCTTTGCCTACAATGCAGGAGACCCGGGTTCAATCCCTGAGTTGGGAAGATCCTCTGAAGAAGGAAATGGCAACCCACTCCAGCACTCTTGCCCAGAAAATCCCATGGACGCAGGAGTGTGGTAGGCTACAGTCCATGGAGTCACAAAGAGTCGGATGAGACTGAGCGACTTCATTTTCACTTTCACTTTGGGGGTCAGGCTACCCTGAGTTCTCCTAGCTACATTCCTTTCATCCCCCTTGTGTCGGTCTCCTCATCTGTAAAATGATGATACACCTGCCCCATCAGGCTGTTGTGAGGAATAAATGAAGCAAGGGCTTGGAAATGTGCCTGGCACACTGTTGAGTGCAATGTGTTAACGATCATTGTGTTTATTAGGACAGAAGCGTGCTATGGAGCTGTGGGCTAAGGACGGAATTTCCCTGCCTGCTCTTGGCCTTTCCCTTTGTAGTGGGATTAACTGTGGTGTTGGCAAATACACCTGGCAACACATCATCTCTGCAGGTGGGACCCCCCAGGCAAACAGGTGCTACTGTACCTGCAAGGTCAGGGCGGTGCACTCAGGAATGAGGAATCCAACACAGGGGCTCATGGGTGCACCCCAACTCTGGCTGGAGTGAGCAAGGCAAGGCCCAGAGTCAGGGACTTGGAGAAAGGCCCCATTTCACAGGCCAAGAGGAAGCAATTCATGAAACAGGAGCACTCAGCAAATGGGGGTGATCCAGCCTGTCACAGGCACATGGGCCACTGTGTTGGATGGATAAATACTAAACTTTTTTTTTTTTTTGGCTGCACCAAGCAGCTTACAGGATCTTAGTTCCTCAACGAGGGATCAAACCCTGGGCTCTGGCAGTGAAAGTGCCAAGTGCTAACAACTGGGCCGCCAGGGAATTCCTTGAACAACTATTGAACTATTGGGGAGGGGCAGTTGGTAGGGACAGAAGGTGGTATATAAATGGAAAAAGAATGAGCCATCGTCAGAACAACAGGGCAGCTGTATGGAGGGTACTCTGGTGTTGAGAATTGAGACACAACAAAGTTATAAATTCACCCCAACAAAGCCAGTGTCTCTCTAGTTTCTTGTTTATATATTAGGGTTAACACCTGACAGCTACCAGCATTTCTCTAGATCAACAGCAGTCTTTTCGGGTGTGTGTTCTGCCTCTGAGAGATTGACCGGTAAGCAGAGGTTTTGATTAAAGAAACATTTAGGCTGGGCTAAGAGCCATAGAGGGAGAAGGCAATGGCAACCCACTCCAGTGCTCTTGCCTGGAAAATCCCATGGGCATAGGAGCCTGGTGGGCTGCCCTCTATGGGGTTGCACAGAGTCGGACACAACTAAAGCGACAGCAGCAGCAGCAGCAGCAAGAGCCACAGAGAGGACACAACACCCTAATCTCTGAGCCCGGCCAGGGCGTGGCTAAGGGCAGGAAACTGACAAGTCCTGGGAGATGGCAGAGGAATGCTGTGGCCTCAAGAGGAGGGCTTGGCCGGTGGGTCTCTGGGTCGGCAGGAACCACAGATGCTGCACTGGCCCTCCTTGCGGAGTCCTCACGGCCACTGCAGTGCTCAGTGAGGGCCACACCTCCATTTCTTCACCTCTAAAATGCCTGTGATCGAGAATGGATTCAGTGCAGTTCAGTCGCTCAGTCGTGTCCCACTCTTTGCGACCCCATGAATCGCAGCACGCCAGGACTCTGTCTGTCACCAACTCCCGGAGTTCACTCAAACTCACGTCCATCAAGTCAGTGATGCCATCCAGCCATCTCATCCTCGCTCATCCCCTTCCCCTGCCCCCAAATCCCTCCCAGCATCAGGGTCTTTTCCAATACGTCAGCTCTTCGAATGAGGTGGCCAAAGTACTGGAGTTTCAGCTTTAGCATCGGTCCTTCCAAAGAACACCCAGGACTGATCTCCTTTAGGATGGACTAGTTGGACTTCCTTGTAGTCCAAGGGATTCTCAAGAGTCTTCTCCAACACCACAGTTCATTCTGTAAACCAATTATCCTTCAAAAAAAAAATTTTAAAAAGAAGAATGCATTAGAAAAAGAACAGCATTTAACAGTAGGTCTGTGACAAATGTTAGTTTTCTTCCTTCCTTGGGGCTTTCTGCATTGTCCATATACTGGTCAGGAGTCTCTTCATTGGAAGTGACAAAACCCATAGATTTGACAAGCTGGGCAGAAAAGGGCTGAGAAGGAACTGACTTTCGAGATGCCTGCTGTCGGGTCACAGAGCTGTCAGATACCTCCTTGGCTGTGTCCTCTACCTCTCATGGCAACTCTTCTCCAAGCTTCTGCTTATGTCGGAGAACGAGGCTCCTGGAGGCTCCAGGTCCACAGCCTTGCACTTCCATGACCAAGACGAAAGGTCTGTTTCCTGCTCCAGTCTGATAAATTCCAAGGGGAAGGACTCTGGTTGGCCCAGCCTAGATCACATGGTGGAAAGGTCAGACCTGGTGCCTCTCTGAGCAGGCAGCTCTGGACATCCTGAGCCACGCCCCTCCCTCCCAGAGACGAAAAGCGGGAGCCAGGCAAACTGTCCTTTTCTGGCTGCCTGGGGTTCCCCACTGCAGGTGGCACAGCCCTGACCTCCCTTTCCACTCACATCTGAAGATTCCCCCGCAGATAAAAGTCTCTTTTCCCACAAAACCAGTCTGAGGCTCCAGATGAGGTCAGATGTCCGCACAAAGCCACACAGAGTACAGCCCTCAGCTCTGAGCCCTGAAGATGCCCACCACGACAGTAGAGTTTGTCTGTGAATCCTCTGCCCACAGTCAGACTGTCTCTGAACCATGTGTTTGGAAAGAGCTGAGGCATTCTGAAGTGTTCTCCTTGCAATTCCATGGATTGAAAATTCTTCCTTTGGATCTCTAAATTTTAAATATCCATGAGAAAATAGGATTCGCCTAAAACACCTGACTTTGTTTCTGACCGCCTGTATATTACTGAGTGTGTTTTAGTTGCTCAGTCGTGTCCAGCTCTGAGACCCTATGGACTGCCACCTGCCAGGCTCCTCTGTCCACGGGATTCTCCAGACAAGAATACTGGAGTGGGTAGCCATTCCCCTCTCCAGAGGATTTTCCCAACCCAGGGATCGAACCTGTGTCTCCTGCATTGCAGGCAGATTCTTTACCGTTTGAGCCACCAGGGAATATTAAGTGCTTGTCAAAATGCAGTTTTTGATGAAGAAAAACGCCTGCCACAGTAGGCCTCCACCGCTCTGAACTTGAACAAGAAATCAAGATGCTGTAGCAAGAGGAGGTGGTTAGGATTATTCCTGGCCAAAGACGGTTTAGTCAAGGCAGGAGGGAGGCAGGGCAGAGTGGCAGATTGCTGCTGGTCCCTGAAAGGTTCTGGGCTTGGGAATTCGGCATTGTATAATCTGCTATGGTGTGAAATGGAGATGGGGCAACCGCGGAACAACACCCACAAAAGAAACTCTGGAAAGCGGTCAGGTAGGCTCTGCCTTCCCCACTGCCCCCCACCCGGGGGTGATCTGGCCAAACCGCACCCGGCACCGGCAGGCAGGCATGGAGGTGAATGTCACAGCCCAGACGTCAGGGGAAGGCACCAGGGGAAGGTGGAGGAGGGAACCAAAGATGGGAGCAGAGTGGCGTGAGCAGGGCCCAGTGTTTCCTCCCACAAGGCAGGTAGCCAAACACGGCTGAGATGTCCTGGGCAATGGGGGTGGGGAGAAATGTCCTTGTCTCCAGAGCAGGAACCCAGGCTGGGGACCGAAAAGGGGGCAGGCAGGGGGGTGACGGTGAACAAAGGCCTCTCTGGGAAAGAGATCCCAGTTGGCGGCAGGACGTACTTTAGGCCACCACGGGGCCCTTGCCAGCCGCCCTGAGGCCAGGAGGCGCCATTTTCTCCGCTGGGGCTGGTCCCCTTCCGTCGCGGGGAGGAGCGGAGGGCGCGACCAGGCGGGCGAGGGGCGAGGAGGACAGGGCGGCCGGGCAGCGCCCTGCCCAGTCCCGCCGTCTCCATGGCGACGGCTACCTCACCGCGGAGGCGGGGAGAGCTGCAGGGTGAGTCTTTGCCGGTTGCTACGCAACGGCCCAGTGACGTCAGGCGATTGAGTTTGGTTCCCAAGGTAACTGGCTGGGCAGCTGGGCCGGGAACTATTTGCGTCTGTCCCCCGAGGGTCTGCGGAGCCTCCGGGGTCTGGCGCAGCTGCGGAAATGCGCTCCTGGCCCGCGGGCAGGCAGGAGACGGAACACAGAGGCCCTTTTCAGCTCTCGGAGACCGGCGACCCAGGCGGGGCGGGGTCTGCGCCCAAAGCAGGACGCCCCCCACTCTGCTCCCTGTCGCCCAGGTTTTCTCCCCACTCGGGGGCCCCTGGGACCGCCAGGCTTTGGCCTACTTATAAATGTTCGGCTGGGTGAACTCCTTGAAGTGACGCACTCCTGTTTGGAGCAGCCCAGGCTCACTGTCACCCTCATTGGCAGACAGTGGGCGCGCTGCACGCGCTTTCCATGGGACTGCAGATGTTCCCCTGGGAGAGGATATTGTTTCAGCCTGGAGTGGAAGAAGGGGAGGGACAAGACACCACTGGAGCAGAAAGAGCATCAGGTGTGCAAAGACAAAGCCGTGACCTAAATTTGGGCCTGTGAGCTGGCCCAGGCCCAGGAAGGTGGGGATGCGAGGTGGGGAAGGGAGTGGGGAGTGGGTCCCCTCAGGACCCAGCCCCTAACTGTGTCTCAGGACTTAAGTGACACAGTCTGTCCAGGCCTCTCAGGCTCCTTCCTCCGTTTGCCACTTGTCAAAACAGAGTAACACCCAAGCCTCTCACAGTCTGTCTCCAGGGAGCCGTCCAGTGAGCCAGACCAAGCTGGACTCTGGGGGACACATCTGAACCCAGGCCGGAGAGAATGAGCCCAGCGCCCACATCCTGGCCAATTGTTGACCCAGGAGCCAGGGGGCGCTCTGCCGGTCCCAGCCAAGCAAGGCCTCTACTCCATCCCTGTGGCCCTTCCTGTCTCTTAGTCTCACTGATGGGGGCTTGGAAGATGGGAGGCACCTGGCATCTCTGAAAGACCAGCCTGGGGGCTGGCTTCCTGGGCCTGGTTCTCAATTGAGCAAAGCCTGCAGCCTTCATCCTCTCCTCCTCTCAGGGTGGAGCAAGCTCCATGATCCCAGATTCACACAAAGACCTGTTCAAGGATCCGCCCCCCCAGCCTGTGTTCTCCCAGATGGGCCCTGCAGAACGGGCTCTGGGCCCAGGAACCAGAGCTGGCAAGCAGAACCAGTTACATAATGTATGGGGCCCAAGTGAAGCAAAAATACAAGACCCCTTCTTCAAAAAGTATTGAGAATGTCAAGACAACAACAACAAAAACAAAAAAGAAAACAAAATGACATTTTAAAAGGACCTCAAGACAGGGACGGCAAAGCATTAAGCCAAGCCCGGAACCCCATGGGACTGCACAGGGTACAGGCTCATGAGGCCAACCCAGCTGCTGTGTCCCCGACACCAAGCAAGGCTCCTTCCTGGGCACAGCCCGCCTCTTCCTTCTCTCAGGTCCGTCTGCTGGCCTCTCCCCATGCTGCTGCTGGCTGCTTCCTGGACCACTGAACACACCATCCAATCAACACAATGTGGACATCTAGGGCGGCCTCAAAGAGGCTCACAAGATATCACATGTGGGGGCGGAGGGGTAGACCTGGTACTTTCTTAGCAAAGGACCCAAACCACAGAACACTTTCAGAAATGCTCATTCCTGCAAATACTGATTGTCTGATTCCCTATTTCGAGCTGAACAAAACTTGCTCTTGGAAAAATATGAGGGTCATCTACCTAAGATGATGAAATGTGAAGTGTAGCAGCTGATTGGATGATAAGTTACACTGATTAACACTACACCAACACAGAGGAACAAAAGTCGAGGTTGTGCCTATGGTCTACAACCCACCCATGATTCATCCCACTCTGTCTTCAGGGAACCAAGGGAGAGAACTTCTGCCTCAGCCCATCTGGTTCATCTCTACCCTGGGATCAGGGCTGGCAAACCCCTCTGCTGGACTCCCTGCACAGCCCACCCCCTCCACCAGGCTCTCTGATTCCTGCCCTCCTGCCAGGGTGAGTACCCCCACGTGGGCGCTGTGCTGCACCATCCAGGTCACCTGTAGGCCTGAAGGACTTAGCGTACCCCAGAGCTGGGAGTACAGGCTTCAGACAGAAGGACCCTCAGCTGTCAGCCCTCTCTGGGGATCACCTCAACTGAAGAAAGTAAAATATCTTGGCCAAAGCCCAGAGCATCACTTGTTTAAAGCATCACTCTGGCTACCGGGAGGAGAATGGATTCACCACAAGCATCCCCTTTGGCACATGTTAGCCCTTTGGCCCAGTTGCTAGGTTTTAACCTCCATTTGTGCGAGATAACTAATCTGCCACTTGAGGCTGGAACCCAGCCCTTGGACTGTTTGGATCCCTGCACAGCCTTGCACTGACTGTGTGTGTTAGTCGCTCAGTCGTGTCCAACTCTTTGAGACCCCATGGACTGTAGCCTGCCGGGCTCCTCTGTCCATGGAGCTCTTCAGGCAAGAATACTGGAGTGGGTTGCCCTTCTCCCTGACCCAGTGGGTCTTCCCTACCCAGGGATCAAACCCAGGTCTCCTGCACTGCAGTTGGACTCTTTACCTTCTGAGCCACCAGGGAAGCCTTGCACCGAGTAAATACTCAATGAACATTTATGGCTCACAATCTACTGACACTTCTGTTTCTGCAGTGATCTCTGGGAGCCTTGCTTCTCAGACCAGCATCAGCACCACTTGGGAGCTTGTAGGAAATATAGAATCCCAGGCCCCACACAGACCTCCTCAGTCAGAATCTGCAGTTTAATAAGGTCTTGCAGAAATTTGGATACGTGGGAAAGCTTGAGAAGCACTTCTGGTGAGTAGGATAACTAGAGGAAGTGTGGTAAGTGGGAAGTGACCCAGGGGGCAAGCCCAGATGTATATAGAGGGCTCACTGCAGGGAGGGGAGGTGTTATCCCTTAAGAGTGCTGCTCACCCTGAGTCACAGAGTCTTGAGAAGAGAAGGGACCAGTAATAAAGCTCTTAGTGGGTATTTTCTATGTCCCAGACACTGGTTTCTCCACCTTTTATATCCAGTAACTAATTCAGTGTTCACAATAGTCCTATAAAGTGGGATCACTGTGTCCTTACAGAAGATAGAGAAACCGAGGTGAGGGTGAGATTGTTCCAGAATCTTCAGCAGGTACACACATTTGGCTGTACCTGGTGTTTAGGGCAGGATCTGTTCTGATTGGTCGCTGCCTGTCCTACTGGTTATTCAATGTTTTGAGCGTCGCCCTGGTTACACAGCTGGATGGAGGAGGCAGGATCCAAACCAGCCCTCTGGTGCTGGAGCCACGCCCCAAACCATGATCCTCTATCCAACTAGGGCCGTCACCACCCAGAAACAGCACACCTCAGGGACGAGTAATGTGTGTCAAAGTGCTATGTAAGCTGTAAAGCACAGTGTAAATGCCAAATGGATTCCTCCGGGACAGAAGTGAGAGGAGCCTGTTAAAAATGGAGAAGCAGGGCTGTGAGAAGGCAGACCAGAGGCTGCTGCGGCGAAGCAGAATTCTCTCTGGTTGCTCAACGGGGTAGCTGAAGCAAGATGGAAAAGCCTCCCTGAGTGGAGCCCCAGGATCAGCCCATGGAAGCTCTAAATTGCCAGAGCCCCCATCAGGCACCAAAAGCAGGGTAGCCCGCGTGAGTCCTCCTGGAATAACCGAGCCGTCCCGATATTTACCACGAGGGGGCGCTGCTCCCCAGCCTACGTCCCACTGGACCCCACCTGCTCGCAGGAAATTAGGCCTTGGAAGGAGTCCTGGTGAGCAAGCTCCAGGGGCTTTGAGAAGTGGAAAAGGAAGGCAGGCAGGATGGAGGGAGCCTACGGAGGAGCTCTTGTTCCCACTTTACAGATGAGGAATCTGAGGTCCAGAGATGTTGGATCAGATCCCCCAAACCAGGAAGTTAGGGAGAGGCCAGGTCTGGGTCATTTGATTCCAACCTCAGTTCCCAAGGAGACCACAAGTGGCTGCCAGCTCCTCTGACCCTGTCCTGTCGCTGGTGTGCCTGTATTCTGTATTCTGGGAGGTGGCTGGAACTCCCAGCACAACTGTATTCCCACAATTCCAACAGCCAGACCTCAGAAAGACAGCCCTGTTCCTGAATTTTTTGAGGTGGTGGGCTCCCTGCCCTCCGGGCTTCAAGAACCCCAACCTGCCACTCCAACCTAGCAGCCTCCCCACTCAGGCTGAACCTGAAGTCTCTTCTCCAGAATCTGGCTCTGGGCCCCCCAGAATTATGTCCTCTTTCACACCCCCTCCCCACCCAGGGACCCCCATGGGTTCACGTTTGCACCCTGGCGCCCCACTGCAGGCAGAAGCACAAACAAGGGGACGTTTGAGCCTGTGGCTGGGGCCAAATGAGGCAACAAGGTTTTTATTCCTCCGCTCCCACCAACTCCTTTTATGGTCTCTGGGTCCAGTTCCTCCTTCATAATAAGTCGTTAACTGGAAAGGCCTCAGAAGTCACTGAGCCCGACTCCAGCCAACACTTTCCTTTTCTAAAGAGAAAAAAAAGTCTTTATGCCTCCCTGTCTCCAGGCGGGTTCCTAAGACCAGGACCGGCAGGCAGCATCCTGAATGGGAGGGAAACTCTAGCCCTGAGATGGGATCCTGGCACACACTTGTAAAGTAGGGGGAAGGGGGGACCCTAACCTCGGCGTCAGATTCGGTCCTCGCCTCTAGCTCCTGAGGTTCTGTCACCGGCCCTGGGGGCCGCCAAAGGAGCATCTAATCCGCCCCGCCCGGTAGGACGCTTTCCTTCCCTCTGTCCTGGGAGCTGGGGTCAGCTCGCGTGTCAGGAAGCACGTGCGTGTATATGATCATGTGTGTACAGAGGCGTGTGAGCCGCCGCACACGCGTCCGCGCCCTGTCCTGGGGGTGGGGGGAAGGTGTCTGTGCGCGCCCCCTAGGGGCCGGCCACCACCCGCTGCCGCAGCTGCCCAGTGGCCCTGTACAGTCCGCGTGTACCCGGCGCGCACCAGGCCGGCCACCCTCCCGCCCCGGCTGAGAGCACGAGGGTATGCTGGCGGAGCCAGGATGCGCGCCGCCCCAGGAGCCAGGGTACTTCTGGTTCTTGGTTCCCAGGACGCCCCTTCCCGCCCGGCATTCTCTGTTTTCCCGGGTCTCCCCCTCTGCCCGCGAGGAGCGCTCCCGGGGCAGGATCCGAGAGCAGCCCCGCCCGCGCGGGCCGGCGAGGGTGGCGGGGCGGTCTGGCGCGCCGCCCCTTCCCTGTGGCCCCTGCCCCGGCGCACCGATGGGTTTTTCCATGACTGCATCCGGCCGCGGGCCGTCTTTGTTCCCTCCATCCGCGGCCGTGCCTGCGAGCTGGCCCGTCTCTCCCCCGCGCGCCGGGGTTTTTCCAGGGCTCAACTGTAGCATGGAGGAGCCGCCTCCCCGCCCCCGGCCGAGCGGCGGCCCCCGCAGGACCCTGCGATCCCAGACGCACCGCACCGTCCGTTCCGTCCCCGCCGCCGAGGCGCGGCCCCTGAGCCCGTATTTGTGCGCCAAGTTGAATGTCACCGGCCTGAGCGCTCCTGCGTTTCGTTACGCGCTCTTGGCGTCCCGAGTCCCTCCCGGGCTGCACCTTGTGGGGGGAGGGTCGGGCCAGTGCAGTGTCTGCAGAGCCTCCAGCTTGTGTTGGGGGCTCACATTTCTCCCCAGGGGCAAGGCGGCCCGAGGGGCACCCGGGCGCGCGCCAACGACCCCATCACAGCGAGAGATCGCCGTGTGTGCCCGGCGCGCGCCAACAGCTCGCGAGCAGAAATGCGCCCACTTCCGCGGCAAAATGGGCACGCTCTCGGGCAGCAAGCGCCAAAGCGCGGGGGACTCCTCTGTCCCACTCCCTCAAGGAAAGGGAAACAGGCAGGCGGAAACTGGGAGATGGGAGATGCGGGGGCGGGGGGCTGGTGTTCGAGGGAGTGAGGACAGGCACGCGGTTTCCATGTGCCCCCTGGGGACTGTCTGCAGCCTGGTTCTGCACTGAGCCGCCTTCATTTTGTGTATGCGAACCGGCGGAGCCTCCCGGCTATTACCCCGCCATGTTGGCGGGAAAAGTGTAAGAAACACTGTTTTTTGCTAAGCCCTGCTGAGAAGCCAGACTCCCAGGGTGGCCTGCAGGCTGGGGTACAGGGATGAAGGGGCGACTGGGCAGAGGCAGGGTTTCTGAATTAAGAGGGTATGTGGCTCTGTGAGAGTTTGGGGACTTTCTGACAGGTCCCTTCCCCACAGCCCGAGAGGAGGCAGCCTCCGAGGGCTAAAGATCTGGAGGTGGGGGCGGGAGAAGGATGCAGGGTAAGGGACCCCTAGATCCGCAGAGACCCAGAGCCTCCTGGCTGTGCGGAGTGGAAAGGAGGGCCCCTAGACCCCTCTGAGTGCCAGCCTCTTCTCCCGTCCCTGGTGCACCATCTTGTCTGCTGAGCAGTCTTGAGGAGCCCACTGTTCTGAAAGGGCCCTTTCTCCAGGGTGTGTCTCTGTTGGTCGAACCCTCTCGGTCCAGCCCCTTCCCCTCTTCTCTGCTAAGAGACTGAACGTTGGCCCCCTCTACCCACTAGTCCTCCCAGGACCACGAAGTCTTGGTTCCTGGGCTTCCTCCTGCTCACAGGTTAACACAGATGCCCTTGCCCTTGTGGACCTAGTGGAAGGTTCCAGAAGCTGAGACAGGCCTCTTGCCCTGCACCACAGGGTTTCTGTCTGTCCTTGGCCAGCGTTAGCAGCGGGGACAGCAAGTTAGCAAATCTGCTAGCGCTAGCATCCTATTTGCTTTTACCTTGCCCTCAATTATCTTGTCCACCACTGACCCTCTGGCCTTCCCAGGTGGCACTAGTGGTAAAGAATCTGCTTGCCAATGCAGGAGTCACAAGAGACCACTGGTTCGATCCCTGGATCAGGAAAATCCCCTGGAGAAGGAGATGGCAACCCACTCCAGTGTTCCTGCCTAGAAAAATCCCATGGACAGAGGAGCCTGGCAGGCTACAGTCCATGAGGTCGCAAAGAGCTGGACACAACTTACCGACTGAGCATTCAGGCACAACCCTTCAATCTCCATGATCCTGCTCAAGTTGAGAATTTCAGGCCCTGCTTAATCATCCCTTAGTTTTCTTATCTATAAATGGGTAAATGGTGCCTACTCTCCTGGGTGTTTGGGTTAAAGGAATGTATATGAATTTTAATGAACTTAATGTATGTAAAAAGCCTGCCATATGGTGGTAGTGGTGGTTTAGTCACTAAGTCATGTCCAGCTCTTACGACCCTATGGACTGTAGCCTGCCAGCCTCCTCTGTCCATGGGATTGTCCTGGCAAGAATACTGGAGTGGGTTCCTATTTCCTTCTCCAGGAAATCTTCCCAACCCAGGGATTGAACCCGAGTTGCCTGCATTGCAGGCAGCCTCCTACATTGCAAGCAGATTCTTTACTGCTGATTCACCAGGGAAGCCCGAGCCTGGTATGTAGCAGATACTAAACAAGCATTTACTGTCCTTATTGGAAGTTAAGTAATTTGTCCAAAGTCATACAGTGACTAAGCTTAATGCCATGTGACCTCAGAACCCAGACTCTCATACTGTGCTAGTGAAACTTTGCAGTAACTTTATCTATAATATAGGGGAAAACAATAGGTGCTGGGGGTTAGGAGACATTTTTCCGGGGAAGGGCCAAATTCATAATAGTGATATCTGACCTAGTTCCCACTTTATGGCTACTACCTTTGTTTTATGTTTGTCAATCAAGAAATTTATGACAATCAGATAATCACGTTGATGGTAGAAGACTTGCAGTCTTTCCAGCAGTAATGTGAATCCTATAATGTGTCTTCATCTCGTATTTATCAACTTACCTATACTCCACATTTTAGTGAATTCTGTGGGGGCAGGGAGAGCATTCTTAGCAGGAATTGTTTGCTCACTTCACTGTGTATGTCTGTGTGACCTGATGCTCTTATTTGCCAAAAGCAGTAGTTCAATTAGAGAGCGGTTACTATCCGATGAGGACTTGCAGTGGACAGATTTGAGGTGGCCGCATGAGCCTTCCTCCTGGGTGTGAGAGGGAGGCATGGATGTGTGGCACTTGTTCTAACCAGTAAAATAGGGCAAAGGTGATGAGATGTGTGGTTGTATGTGTGGTTGTGTTACGCTAGATGGTAACAACCATCTTGCTAGGGTACCCCCTCCCTTACTGACTTTGAAGAAGTAAGCTGCTGAACTGTGGACTGCCTGTAGAGAGGGTAGAATCCCAGCTGGCACCAAGCAAGAAACTGAGGCTTCTGCCTGTCACCTGTAAAGAACTGAATTCTGCCAACAGCCACATGAGCTTGCAAGCAGATTCTTCCTCAGTCAAACCTCAGATGAGACCCCAGCCCCGGCCAGTACCTTGACTGAAGCCCTGCTGAAGAGCTCAGACTCCCGTGATAAACTGACTAATAAAGGCATATTGTCTTAAGATGCTATGTTTGTTGTGTTTTGCAGCAACAGAGAACTGACCCAGGACCTATGGGTGAAAGGTGCTACATGGGACTGTTCCGGGGCACAAAAAATGTATAAGGAACCCAGCACTTAAGGAGCTTCCTGGCAATCAGGATGAGAAAGGAAACACAGCATGGTTTCACCACTGGACAAAAGGAAAGTAATGTTTCTAAAGAGGCGACTTGGCTGCTGATGCTCAGAAGAGCTTGTCATGTGGACAGTGGAGTCTATAACCAGAGCAGAGAGTCTGCAGGGCCTGGACCTTCCTGTATTTCAAGATCCTTCTTCATCCTGCCTCCTTCCTGCCTGACCTCTTGAGACATCACACCCTGCCATTCGCTACCCTCTTCCTGGACTGCCCTTCTCCCTTTTCTGCCTGTTGACTCCTCCATTGAAGGACCAGCTTGGTCCTGTGACCTCATCTGTGAAGGCTTCTTCAGTTCCCTAGCAGAATTAACTGCTTCCTCGTGATTTCTCAAATGTTTGTTATCAGAGGCATGTCATATTATTCATTGTAATTATTTATTGAGCACCTCCTAAGCATTGGGTCTCCTGTTAGGTGCAGGATATAGTCACAGATACAGCATAGGGCTGTCTTTGGAGCCTACAGGCTGGTGGTGGCACAGCTGTCATGGGCCCCTTCTGTCCTCCACTTAGGGCCAGGCCCTTTCAGCATCCTCAGAGCTCACCACAGGACACTGCAGCCACAAGTTTCCGTGTTGCTTGAGTGAGTGACCAAGCCTGGACAAGTCTTCCTCTGAGTATCCCCTGATGGGTTGCTGACCTCTCAACAAGCTTTGGGGCATGAGTTAGCTATAAAATATGCCCCCGAATAGTTGAAGCTGTTGGATATTATGATTTAATGATGACCATGTGATCTCAACATTCAACATGTTGACAATGAAACTGACTTAGTTTACCTGTAATGGGGCTTTTGGGACTGACAGTCATTAATCAGTAGGTTCACCAGTATTTTAAGTTTGATCAGTTCTCAGCAGTAGTCATGTACCGATGTGAGAACTGAAGCATAAAGTAGGCTGAGCATTGATGCTTTTGAACTGTGTTGCTGGAGGAGACTCTCCAGAGTCCCTTCGACAGTGAGAAGATCAAACCAGTCAATCCTAAGGGAAATCAACCCTGAATAGTCATTGGAAGGACTGATGCTGAAGCTGAAGCTCCAGTATTTTGGCCAGCTGATGTGAAGAGTCGACTCACTGGAAAAGACCCTGATGCTGGGAAAGACTGAGGGCAAGAGGAGAAGGGGACACCAGAGGATGACATGGTTGCTCAATGGACATGAGCAAACTCAGGCAGATGGTGAAGGACAGGGAAGCCTGGCATGCTGCGGTTTATGGGGTCACAAAGAGTCAGATGTGACTTAGCGATTGAACAACAACAGTTCTCAGCAGTATGGAAGGAGACAGGGAACATTCTGTGCCAGTGATGAGAGATTTATGCATCTAATTTATCTTAAAAATGAAGGCCTTAGGAATTCGAATTCCCTGGTGGTCCAGTGGTTAGGATTCCATGCTTCCACTGCTGAGGGCACAGATTTAATCCTTCGTCGAGGATCTAAGATCCCACAAGCCATGTGGTGCAGCCAAAAAAATATTAAAAATAAATTTACAAAATAAAAAATTGAAGGCTTTTAGCAGCAAGTTAAAAAGAAAGGGGACAAAGTCATGGCTTTGCTAATTCTTGTGGCTCATCACCACACTTAGGTGTTTACAGGGTGGGATATACAATTCTCTTGCAACTAGTGGGAGCCCTCTTAATGACTTCAAAAAGGACTGCCCACCTGCACTGTCAGGTGGAGGTTTGGAAATGTCTGAGGGCCACAGAGGGCACAGATGTGGTATTCGGCTATTGCCACAGGGAGCATCCCACTCCATCCTCCACTACCCCTCCTCTAATTTCCTGGCCAGCCCAGGCAAGGCGTGGCCTCCTTGTGCTCAGTTTCCTGAAGAGTCTCTCTTCCCAAATATCCAGCCCTCAGGGAAGGGGTGGGATATGGCCTCCATTTCCCCCAGCAGTGGGGTCCTGCCAGCCTTTTCCAGGGCTCCCCACTGGGTCCTGCATTTGCTTTGTGTCTAGGATGAATTTTCCTGGCTGTGGCCCATCCTTGCACCTGGGCCCTCCATTATCTTTGCTCAGAATCTCCAAACCACTACAAACTCCTCCAATGGGAACCTCCACCCCACTCCCAGACACTGACCAGGGCCTCTTGGGGCCTTTCTGCAGTGTGACGAGGTTCCTGGAATCCGCCTGGAGCTCTGCCTCACTCCCTGGAACTTGTTTACTGCAGCCTCCCTCGGGGACTTGTGGGAGCCTTTTCCCCAGTGTCGGGGAACCTGTTTGTGCTTGTTTCCTCCCTTCCCCAGTTTGCCTGCCTTCCTTCCTGGGCAGGGCGGATGTCCCTTTTTAACGTACGCTGCGGGGGAAATGGTCTTGGGAATGACCTAAAGGGTTGCCCCTCAGCCCCGTAATCTAGAAGCTCCTCCTGTGAACCTTATACCGTATTCTATCACACCTCCGCCTTTTCCATCCTCCCTGGAGCTGCGCCATTTGGGGTGTTCAGTCTTCACATCCATATTTCTGATCCTTGGGGTTTGATGACCCAAGTTTGGAGCTGACATCTTGGCTCTGGGCCTGTCATTACTTTGGGTCCCCTCTCAGACTTGGCATGGAGTTCTAGCAGGACTGCCCGCCCGCTCTGCGCTCTGTCCACCCTCAGGCTCCATTTCTGCCCAGGCTCCACCTCATTCCTCAGGATGTTGCTCCACTGTTGCCACTGTGAGGACACATTTCCAGGCTCTGATCACTTCCTCAAACGGACAGCTCAGCCCGGGCAGTTTCCAGCTGATGGTATGGGTTTAATAAACACGGTAGGAAGTCTTTATTCCTAAAAAAAGCAAGTTCTCTTTTTTTAAAAAAAGTAGTGATGCATGTGATAAAAAATTCAAAAAGCAAAAGAGAAACTCAGACACACTTGCGCTCTACTCCCACCCTTCATGGGTAACTATTTGGGGTTTCTTGTTTCTTACAAACATGTTTTAAGCACTACTCTCCTCACCGCCCCGGCCACCGAACAAAAAGGCCTGATTTGTAGAGCTTGCCAGTTTTTCTGGTATAAATACTCCCACCATGGTTGATGTCAAGTGACCAACATGATGTCGGTGAACGTGGAGTTGAGAAGACGCGCTCATGACTGGTGAGGGGTGAGAACCAGCTCCAGCTCGCCACTGTGAAGTTATGTGCGTGTCATCAGACATGACAGCTTGCCTCTTACTTTGTACCTAACCGACTTCTCAATAAGATGAAGCTAAATACAGCAAGAACCACAGTGGAACTGATGCATCCGACCTGCCTCATATAAGACCATAGATTGGGAGGGTCTGTCCTACAACCTCTGAGAAGTGTGTGTGGCAGGGCTTCCCTGGTGGGCCAGTGGTTAAGAATCTGCCTTGCAATGCAAGGGACACGGGTTCAATCCCTGGTCTGGGAAGATCCCACATGCCACGGGGCAACTAAGCCTGTGTGCCACAACTACTGAGTGGACGGTCTAGAACCCACGAGCTGCAACTACTGAAGCCCAAGGGCCTGTGCTCCACAACAAGAGAGAAGTCACCGCAATGAGAAGCCAGTGCACCACAATGAAGAGAAGCCCCTTGCTTGCTGCAACTAGAGAAAGCCTGAGTGCAGCAATGAAGACCCACCACAGCCAAAGAACAAAGAAGTGTGTGTGGCAGAAAACTAGGAAGGGTCATCAGGTCAAATATGAGGTAAGTGATTTTAAGAAGCTAATTAGTGGAATGTCATTTTTGAAGAATAAAAACTTTGTTTTGAAGAAGCAATATCTTAATTTTTAATTGAGTAGTTAGGAGTTAATTCAAGATGGGATTTAGACTGCCAGGAAAAAAAAAAAGATATTCACCAAACTCCTTTTAAAACTTCAGATGATCAAATTTCCCAGTCAGAATTCAGGAATCTACAAAGCTTGGAGAACAAAGCCTGAGGAGAAAGGTCACAGGCAGGTGTGTGACCGTGAAGTGCCCAGGTTCTCTTCAGAAGCCATGGATGGCCCAGGCTGCTATTGCCAAATGATCTGCCTGGGCAGCTGCCCAGGAAACCCTCCAAGCTCCGTTACGAAACATTTGTTTTCTTGAAAAAAAAAAAAAAACATAAGCACTTGAGAAGAGGATTTCAGCTCCCTGGGTTTCTGGTGACTTCCTCTATGGTTGGCCTGTCACTCTGCCTCCCGGCTTCTGTGTCAGACCTTTCGAGTTTCCAGCTGGCTTTGTCACAAGGAGGGCAACTAGCTCTGGTGTCCACCTGGGCTCTCTCCGTCTGGGTTATTCTCCGGAAGGCTGCTTCTCCTAGACAGCTCTGTGTGCTCTTCAGGTGCCAGAAGGTGACTCATGGGACCCACGCCATGCTGGCCTCTGTGAACCCCTCCTCTCCCATCTCAGTCCCAGGAGTGGGTGGACAAATAGGTACAGGGTTGAGCATTAGAAGCACACTCTTGTGCTGTGTGCTAAGTTGCTTCAGTCGTGTCCAACCCTTTGCAATCCCATGGACTGTAGCCAGGCAGCCTCCTCTGTCCATGGTTTTCTCCTGGCAAGAATACTGGAGTGGGTTGCCATTTCCTCCTCCAGGGGATCTTCCCGACCCAGGGATCGAACCCACGTCTCTTATGTTTCCTGCATTGGCAGGCAGGTTCTTTACCACTAGCGCCAACTGAGAAGCCCCAGCACACACTTAGTTCATGGGAAGCTGTGAGTCTCACACTTAAGAGCACGGGACTCATTCCAAATGCTGAGGAGGTCAGGGTCCTTGGATGCATCCCGCCAGCCACTGTTCTACAGCAGGAGGTTATGGATGACTCTGCTGACAGCTTTCGGGGTTCCCGTGTGAAGCAAGTGACTGAGCCCCTGTGGGAAGCAATTCTCTGCGCCCTATCTTTTCCAGTGAAACATCTCAGCAAAGCCTGCCACGCAGCATAGGGGAGTATACAAAATGGACATATGTAGCTAACAGGTACACACAAAGTTCAAAAGACTGTCGGGCTGGAACCAGATAACTGAGAATCTCTTTGACTTAAGATAGATCCCTGAGGACAATGTCATTTCAGTCTGTTTAGGGAGCAGCGGGAGGAGAGATGGGTCATTATGAGGTCCAGGTAATCAGAGATGACCCCTTGTGGTGAGGAAGCCCACTGCTTTAACAGGATCTTCAAAGGGAAGTTGAGAAACCTAGAACGGAAGATTTGTTGTCTAAAAGCCACAGGCTGATAAAGAAATGAGGCTTGTCCTGGGAAGAAATATCAGCCTTTGGATTTATTTTTCCATCCTGCCGCGTTGCAGGTAGTTTCATTCACTGGCAGGTTATGTGTTTCAGAATAGCCTTAGGGACAGGAAACATAAAGCCATTTATACTTTTGGCCTGATTTACTCGCATCATCAGGGTTAGACACGCCTCATTTATTTAGGCTGAAGGGTAGTGATGCAGAGGACTTCACTCACCTGGCTGGAGCCTTGCCACATGTCCTTGGCCTGGCCTCGGTGGGGAGAGCAGGACTTCAGAACCATCGAGGGGAAGGGCCGCTGCAGGTGAGACTCCACAGAGAGGGAATCTGGAGAAGGAGGATGGCAGAGCACGGAAGGCCCTGGGTGGATGGATGGTCCTCAGGGTCAGGATGGAGGAAAGGCCCCAGCTGTGTAACATGCAATAAAAGACTGGGAGCAGACAGAGAAGGAGAAATACTGTTTGACATTCCTTATACTTGGAATCTAAAAAGAAATGATACAAATGAACTTAGAAAGCAGAGACTCACAGACTTAGGAAATGAACTTATGGTTGCGAGGGGGAGGGATAGTTAGGGACTTTGGGTAGGCCATGGACACATTGCTGTGTTTAAAATGGATACCCAACAAGGACCTATTGTATAGCACATGGAATTCTGCTCAATGTTATAGTCCAGCCTGGATGGGAGAGAGGTTTAGGGAAGAATGCTGCTGCTGCTGCTGCTAAGTCGCTTCAGTTGTGTCCAACTCTGTGCGACCCCATAGATGGCCGCCCACCAGGCTTCCCTGTCCCTGGGATTCTCCAGGCAAGAACACTGGAGTGGGTTGCCATGTCCTTCTCCAATGCATGAAAGTGAAAAGTGAAAGTGAAGTCGCTCAGTTGTGTCCGACTCCTAGCGACCCCACGGACTGCAGCCTACCAGGCTCCTCCGTCCACGGGATTTTCCAGGCAAGAGTACTGGAGTGAGGTGCCATCACCTTCTCCGTTAGGGGAGAATGGATACATGTAAATGTATGGCTGACTCCCTTCACTGTTTCACCCGAAACTACCACAATTTTGTTAATCGACTACACGTGCGAAGAGCTGTCACTGCAGTCATATCTGACTCTTTGCGACCCCATGGACTGCAGCCCACCAGGCTCCTCTGTCCATGGAATCCTTCAGGCAAGAATACTGGAGTGGGTTGCCATGCCCTCTTGCAGGGGATCTTCCTGACCCAGGGATCAAACTCTCGTCTCCTGTGGCTCCTGCATTGCAGGCACATTCTTTACCGCTGCGCCACCAGGGAAGCCCTGGCAATACCCCAACACAAAATAAAAGGTTTCTAGTTTGAAAAAAAAAAGAGAGAGAGAGAGAAAGACTGGGAGGGCTTCCCTAGTGGCTTAGCGGCAAAGAATCTACCTGTCAACGCAGGAGACACAGGTTCAATTCCTGATCCCGGAAAATCCCACATGCCACAGAGTAACTAAGGCCATATGCCACAACTTCTGAGCTTGTGCTCTAGAGCCTGGGAACCACAACTACTGAGCCCATGTGCCGCAGCTATTAAAGCCCTCACACCCTAGAGCCCATGCCCCGCAACAAGAGAGTGGCCCCTACTCTCCGCAGCTAGAGAAGAGCCAGCGCCGCAACGAAGACCCAGCACAGCCAAAACTAAATAAATAAAATCTTTTTTTAAAAAAAGACTGGGAGCAAAAGAGATGGACTCAAAATATGGAAGGAAAATCTTTTTTTTTTTTTTAAAAAAAGGTAAATTTGAATAAACAGATGCTGCTGAGGAAGGAGGGCAAGAGGAAGATAAAAATTCTTTTATCCCGGAGGTACCTGTGGACTGGGTGACAGTCCTAGTAAACTGAAGGTGTGCACAGCCCAGACCCAGCTGTGGGCTCCCCCTGGGGACTCCCCCAAAAGGTCTTTGGCACAGGTGCCCCAGAAAACAAATACAATTCACTGAAGCACTGTTTGTAACAGCAAAAAAAAAAAAAAAGTGAAAACAATCTTCCTCTCAACAAGAGAAAGGACAAAATGAACTCTTAACTAAATGCTCACAGGAGGTGCTCTCTGCGGCAGTTAGAATGAATGAACCAGACTTTCATGTATCAACATGTATAATCTCAAAACCATATTGAGTGGAAAAATCAAGTTACAGAGTGCTACACAGTGATTCCTTTTACATAAAGTTTCAAAACGCACCAAAAATAGAACTGTTCTGTTTAGAAATGCATTTTTAATATGTAGCGAAGAACAGAAACATACAGGTGGGTTATTTTCACCAACCTCTGAGGAGAGGAGGAATGAAAAATAACATCGGGCTCTGCTGCTGCTGCTGCTGCTGCTAAGTCGCTTCAGTCTTGCGACCCCATAGACGGCAGCCCACCAGGCTCCCCCGTCCCTGGGATTCTCCAGGCAAGAACACTGGAGTGGGTTGCCATTTCCTTCTCCAATGCATGAAGGTGAAAAGTGAAAGTGAAGTCACTGAGTCGTGTCCAACTCTCAGCGACCCCATGGACTGCAGCCCACCAGGCTCCTCCATCCATGGGATTTTCTAGACAAGAGTACTGGAGTGGGGTGCCATTGTTTCTAAAACTTTATTTCTTAAAAAAAAAAATGAAAATAAGGCAACATGTTAATATCTGTTTACTCTTGGTGGTAGATACAGATGTGTATCCAGATTACATTTTGTACCTGTGGTGGGCTGAATAATAGCCCCCAGAAACGTCTATCCACGTCCTAGTCCCCAGAACCTATGAGTATGTTACCTTTAAAGAGACATTGCATGTGTGTTAAGTGAAAGAAAGTAAAAGTGTTAGTTGCTCAGTCATGTCCAACTCTTTTTGACCCCATGGACTGTAGCCCACCAGGCTCCTCTGTCCATGGAATTGGAGGGGTTGTCATTCCCTTCTCCTGAAGAGCTTCCCAACCCAGGGATCGAACCTGGGTCTCCAGCATTGCAGGCAGATCTTTTGTCATCTGAGCCACCAAGGAAGCCACAATAAGGAGATTCTCCTGGACTATAGGAGCGGGTCTAATGTAACCAGGAGGGTCTTTATAAGAGGAAGACAGGAGAGCCATCAGAGCCAGCAAGAGGAGACAGGACAGTGGAGGAAGAGGGTGGAGGGTTGCCCTCTGGAGACGGAAGAAGGAAGGGCCCAGAGCTGAGGAATGCACAAGGTCCCTAGAAGCTGAAAAAGGCAAGAAAACAGATCTTCCCCCGGAAGGCTCCAGGAGGAACGCAGCGCTGCCAACACCTCGATTTTAGGCTTCTGACCTCAAGGGCTGTAAGAGAACAGATCGGCATTGTTTCAGTCACTGAATTCGTGGTAAATTGGTATGGCGGCAAGAGGAAACAAATCCATTTCTTCTGGGGGACGTTTCATAATCCAAGCTTGTTTGCTTTCATTTTATGATACTGAGTTAGGAGAATGGTGGTTAAGGCCTCGGCCCTGGCTTCCTGTTCCTCCCCCTTCACAGGAGGCAGAGCTATTTGGGAACCTTGGGGTAGGGGGGTGGAGGGTTGGTATCTAAGAGGCAGGGCCCTGGGGTTTCAGGTTGTCAGAACAAGTCTGGGCACTGGGGGAGCGGCTCCCTCCCTCCCAGGGTAGGGAAAGCTACGGAAGGGAAACTCCCAGATGTCTGAGGGTGGCTGCAGAGGTGCCCTTGAGGCCCTGTGCAGAGAGCTCCCCAAGACGCTCCGGGCCCTGGGATGCATCTCCTAAAGGCTCAGCCTGTGTCGCAGGGTTTTGCCTGGGAGTGGAAATTCCAGATGTCGGATGGTCAGGCCCTCCTCCAAGGCCACAGCTCTTCTGTTCCTGTTGGGTAGGAGAGGAAGGCAGGGGGACGAACAACAGCACTCTGCTAACAGGAGCCTCCACCCCTCGACCTGGGTCAGTGCCCTCTCAGCAAGCATGCAGCCTGGGGTCAGCCTGTTACAGGTGGATGTATGGTATTCAGGGAGGGAGCCCACTCATTGAAGAAGTTGGGCTTGAGAGAGAGAGAGGGCTGAAAGGAGATGGGGTTTAAACGCATGTAAGGATCCAGAAAAAGATGATTTTTCTTGGAAGAAAAACACCTGTATATATTTGTGTGTGTGTGTGTGTGTGTGTGTGCGTGCACGCGTGCATGTATGTACACACAGAGGTCCTAGGTAAGGGGCTATCGAGGGGAAAGAAGCTGGAATGAGGCGGGTATGGTCCAGACCATGGAACAGCAGTGGGGGAGGCTGCAGGGCCCAGATCACGGCACAAACAGAAGAGCTGTCTTGGGAGAGAGGAAGGATGGTTCTTTCTCTCCCCAGGTCTGGAAACTAGCTAGGGAATCCATGGACAAGGGTCGGAAGGACACCCCATTGCCCTGGAGTTACCCCAGTGTGGGACTGTGGAGGTGGGGAGGATGAAGGCTCTTCACTGCATCTGGATCACCTGAATTGTTTTACAATGGAGATGTGCTCCTATGTCACTTGTGAAATTAAAAATCAACTTAAATAAGTTGCTCAGTTGTGTCCGACTCTTTGTAACTCCACGGACTATAGCCCGCCAGGCTCCTCTGTCCATGGACTTCTCCAGGCAAGAATACTGGAGTGGGTTGCCATTTCGTTTCTCTAGGGGAATCTTCCCCACCCAGAAATTGAACCCGCGTCTCTTTTTGTCTGCTGCATTGGCAGGCAGATTCTTTACCATCTGAACCACTAGAGAACACCCTAAATAATCAGACCCTCTGAGCAGCACAGTAAGCGCTAGTTACCCAGAGAAGGGTGAGACAGGTTTAGGAGTCACCGAGTGGAGTGGGTGAGCTGGATGGGATTTGACCAAGTGAAGGGGCACCTTGGGGAAGAGCTGAGAAAGAAAGGGAAGGTATGGCAAGTTGTGAAGGCAGCAAGACCCCTATGGCCTGAGAGAGGTGCCTGTTGGAGAGGAACTGGGCCCTGAGATGCCTCCCTGAGCAGCTGCTTCAGGGTCTCTGGGACGTGTGTTCAAAAGCAGAGATACTCAACTACATATGAGTGCACCCACACGCACGTGCACACACACACACTCGGCCTGGTCTCTCTCTCACACACACACACACTCTCAGCCTGGTTTTTCTCTCTCACACACATACTCAACTTGGTCTCTCTCTCTCTCTCACACACACATTCGGCCTGGTCTATCTCTCTCATACACACAGACACACACAGACACACACACTTGGCCTGGACTCTCACACACACACACACACACTCAGCCTGGTTTCTCTCTCTCACACACACATACTTGACTTGGTCTCTCTCTCTCTCACACACACACACACACACACTTGGCCTGGTCTCTCTCTCTCACACACACATTCGGCCTGGTCTATCTCTCTGTCTCATACACACACTCAGTCTGGTTTCTCTCTGACACACACACACACTTGGCTTGGTCTCTCTCTCTCCCTCTCTCTTCTCTCTCTCTCTCTCACACACACACACACTTGGCCTCTCTCTCACACTCACACACACACACACACAGCCTGGCCCGGACTCCGGAATTCCTGTTTGTTCAGTTCCTGGGCTGACGCTGACGGTAATAGTAACCTGTTCGCCTCTGTAAGGATTTTCCTCTGGGGATGGGGGGAGGGGTCGGCGTCTCATCCTGCTCCCACCCGCCGCCGCCCAGGGCAGCTCAGCATTTATGTTTTGCATGGGGGCAGCCAAAACCGGGGTCCTACAGCTAAAAATAAAAGTGTGAACACCACTAGCCTAGAATAAGAAAATGCAAGTGGTTGTGTCAACTCGGAAGTAAAATGAACTCAGCCTGACCACGTTTCTGAGCAGACAGGCAGCACCTGAGACACGCTAGGGAAGGAGGGCTGGGATGAGGAGGACTGGTGGAAAAGAAATGGCCGAGAGACATTTAGGGGAAGGACTCAGGAAATTCCTGACTCTACGAGGGAGGCACGCAGGGCAGTGAGAAAGCTGGCCTCTGTTACGCAGACCTGGCGAGGCAGCCATATTGGGCGGAAGCATCCCAGTGAGGCGAAGACGAAGACGGGGACCGGCCGTTCAGACCCAGCCCAGCCCAGGCCAGGCTGAATCTGCTTTCGAGGCCACCTTGAGGATGCGGCTGTCCTGCTGGGGAGAGGGTCTCTGGAGCGTCCTGGCATGTGAGGGAACTGCCGGAGGGCAGCAGGAGGAGGGAACTCGGAGGACTCACAGAGGAAAGTTCAAGGGATGTGGCAGCTTTCCATAAAAGGGTTTTCTCTGTGTTCCCTTTCTTTTCCTAGAGACTTTCACCCTGGGAAGGCCTGGGACAGCCCGATGCCATGCTGACAGCAGGGTGGGTGATGGGGGAGGCAGAGGGTGTGAGGTCCAAAGGCCTGTTGACCCCATTCCCTCCTGGAAAGGGCGTCTCACTCCAGACAGTGGGCTCAGCATCATTCTAACTGCCTGTACTTCAACCACCACGCTTCTTCCCAGGAGCCTCCGTCCTGCTTTTCCGGCAGCTGCTCTCCACATAGCGTCCTTGCGGGTCTCATGGGCTTCATTCAGCCCCAGGTCCCACCCTCCTCAGAGCAGGAAGCTGAAGGCGAAGACCCTTTCCACAGGTGACAGGACCCACGGGGGACTGAGTCAACCCCCAGATTCACTCTGGCTCAGATATCTATCAACTGCATTTTTTAAATTAAGGTACTGAAATACAAAGCAATGTTCTGGCACACCGTGTTCAGAATTTAAATAAATGTAACATAAGACAGGCCCAGGAGCATTGGGTATATAATCAACAAAGTGAGGATGAAATTATAAGTCCCTTTATTTGTTTTAACAACAGTACTGCAACAAGTATTTTTGTAGTTATGCATTTTGGACACCTTAAAGATTCCTTCTAGGATACTTCCAGAGGTAGAAATGACAGGTTAAAAGGTACTGGCTAATTTTTAGGTTTAATTTTCCCTCAAAAAAGGCTCTTCCAATTATTGCTCATTCTTAGAAGTAATTAAAGAGGAAGCTCCTGCTCAACAGTGGGGATTCATTTGCTAGTCTGAGATGTAATAAGGGGAAATGTTATCACAAAGGTTTTGTGTGTATGTGTGTGTGTGTGTGTTGCTTTGAGTATTCCAGAGAGTGAAATTTTTCTCTTATTAACCATTTGTTTCATCCTGCTGAATCTGTCTGCTCACATCTCCCATCTTTCTTTGGTGCCCTATACTTTACAAAAGCCTTTTGTATATTAAGGGTATTTGCCTCTGTTGCCATATTTATCTGGAAAATATATGTTTCAAGTTTGTCTTTTGCCATCAATTTGTTTTGTTTGTGGGTTTTGACATACAGAAAATTTTCATTAAACATGTTGCATCTAATTTTTTTTTTTTTTTTGCTTCCTTTCTGTCTTGGGTGAGGCACTGATTAATATCTCAAACACTGAGGCATGAACAGTAAGAACAGGAGAGACTGAGTGAGGCAAGGTCCCAGCTCACTAAAGGTAGCCACCAGGCTCACCCAGAAACTCCCGTCAGGCTAGGGAAAGGGAGGGAAAGGGAGGAAAGGACAGAGGAAGTTTCTGGACAGTAGGTCAAGGCCAGCCAGACCCAGTGTGTAGATCTGAAGCTGTCTCTAGGTAGGTCCAGCCCTGTCGTGGGACAGGAGAGAGGCGTGCCTGCCCAGGGAGAATAGCTTCTCTTAAACAAAAACCAATTCAGTGTCTGAAACATCCCAGGAAGGAGACAGAATCTATACAAGGGGCTGTCTTTGGACCCAGCTGAGGGCACACTGTCCCTTAGACAGGCAGTATACACACCATACTAGGGACTTCCCTGGTGGTCCAGTGGCTAAAACTTCACACTCCCAATGCAGGGAGGGCTTGGGTTCGATTCCTGGTCAGGGAACTAGATCCCACCTGCCACAACTGAGAGTTCTCATGATGCAACAAAGATTGAAGATCCCGCACGGCATGACCAAGACCCAGTGTAGCCAAATAAATAGATATTTTAAAAATACACAAACAAACACCACCCCGCAAGTTCTGCCTAATCACAGATGAGGCCTGAGTGTGAAAACTAGATGGAGGTCAAGTCCTCATTTCACCCATTCCTAGTTAGTGAGGGGCGCTGTCCAGAAGGGGTCTTTTCCTGTTGTTCACGCTACACTTTCAGAGACTCCAGAGCTGCTGTTGCTGCTTTCCTGTTTACCAGGGTGGAATTTTTAGAATCATTAATAAGTTGGTAAACTTGCCTTTCCCCTGCCTCCAAAAGCGGAAAAGAAACTTCAGGCGCGGGTTTGTGAATTTCAAATTTTAAAAGTCGTCCTCTAAGTTTTCACATTGTGTGTTCAGTGTTCGCATACTTGAATTTGAAAACCAACGTCAGAGGCATTCTTTGTAACTTGCAGACATTTCAAAAGAACAATTTCTGGCTAATGCTAAGAAGTTACAGAAATAGACTGTTGGGTCACTGGCTAATTACAATGGAAAAGCCAAAGGTTTTTTCGAGAGGAAACAAAAGGAGGTGAGGCTTCTAGACTCTGGCCACTCAGAAGAGTGCCATGTGTCACCGAGCTATGACCGGAAGTAAGGGGGGGTTGCCCCAGGACTGTCTAAATCTGGGTAAGCGTTTTGGGGGGTGAGCAGGCTCTTTAGTCACACAGCTGTTTCTAACTTGAAGGGTATGACTGAGAGCATATTCGTGTGGTAAGAGGCCATGCAAGGGGCGGCCGGCTTCATGCAGTCTGCCTGTGCAGAAACAATGCATGCGTCATCCCAGGGCTGGTGTGTGTCCCTGGGTCTGTCATTCCCTGTTGCTGGGCAACCCAGTGTGTCTGGGTGTGTCCCCTTAGCACGCTGCGCTCCCTCCTGCTAAAGTTCACGGGTACAGCCTGCACATGAGCATCTGGGCTGTGATCATCCCCACAGGAATCAGGTCTGTGTCAGCCTCTGTCCTCTGGTCTCAGGGAATAAAAGTGCTGCCTGGCTGGTGTTCGACCAAACTGCCACCTCTGATTGTTGTTTGGTCGCTAAGTTGTGTCCAACTCTTGCGACCCCATGGACAGTAGCCCTTCAGGCTCCTCTGTCCATAGAATTTCCCAGGCAAAAATACCTGAATGGGTTGCTATTTCCTTCTCCAGGGGATCTTCCCGACCCAGGGATCGAACCCGCGTCTCCTGTGGCTCCTGCATTGGCAAGTGGATTTTTTACCACTGAGCCACCAGTGAAGCCCACTTCCTCTGAAGTTGGGGTTTAAAACTGGAAGTTTCCGTTTGGCCATGAGTTTGCAGACCCCTCTAAGTGGGGGACTCTTTTAAGGCCATGGTAGGACTCTGATTATGGCTGAGGGTTTGCAGAGTGGACTGGCTGCTCCAGGCACCTCTCGCCATCCTCCCAGGAATCTTTGAAATCAGTATTTGGAACCAGCCCAAAGCCTCTCAGTACCATGGGCAGTGATCCCTTCAGGCAGAAACGTCTGGAAAACACAACCAGGCAGGCATGTGAGTGCCTGAAACTGGTTCTAAAGGAATTTTTCAGGGGAAAAAAAAACAAAAAATATTTTGCACAGTGAAAGCAACCCTTTTGGAATAGAGAAGTTTCTGGGGTGATCCCTGTAGAGTTCTGTTCTATTTTGATTTTCAAGAGATCTATTGTTACTACTGTAGAAGTGGAAAAGTGGGTTCAGGAGAGGAGCTGATTCGCTCAGGCCACACAGGGAGGTGGAGACAGCTGAAACTGGGCCTGGGCTGGGAGGGATTTCCCAGTGTTTGTTTCTGTTTACATCTGTGAGTCTCTGGGCGTGGCCCCTTCTGGGTGGTGATGGACAGGCCGGCTCTAGGTGTGTCCCACCTCGGGGCAGCTCTCCTAGCTCGGTGATTTCTCCAGGACAGGGAAATTCCAGGGGGCAGATCCTGCCACAGCTGCGGTGAGACATTATTTCCTTGGGAGGAAACCAGCTCTCAGCAGCCAGAAACAAACAGTTTCCACTCCGGGAGAGAGGAGGGAGGAAGAAAGGGGGGAGTGGAAGGCCTTGATGCAGGAGGCTGGCCCAGAAGGGAGCTGGCCCAGAAGGGAGCCGCCCCAGGGCCCAGGCCCCCCTGCTCTCTGAGGCCCCCAGACAGTTTAAATTTAGACTTTCTATTCTGGTCACGGCCGTTCTGCTCTGCCCTGTAGTCATAGAACCGGCCAGTTTCCCTGAGCACAACAGCGCCTCAAAGTAAGCTCCTCTCCTGGAAGCTGGTCCTCAGAGTTGTTCTGTGGAAGCCTGAGGCAGGGAGGCGTGGAAGACAGATCAAAGGCAGGAAAGTCCACCACCCTAACTCACATTTCCAAACCTGGGGCCCTTCTGTCCGCATCTTGGTCCCTGTTCACTGTGGGGTGAGAGAAGGGCTGACTGGGCACAGCACATGGGAACACAGCCGGAGGGGCAAAGAGCAAGGCCACTTCCTATGGTCACCAGTTCCTCCCACCTCCTCTGGAATGGCCCCTCCCTAACCATCCAAATCAATGCACCTCTCCGTCTCAGCCCCGACCTGCTTCCTTTTCTCAGAGTGCACATCCTTATCTGACCACGGCCTGTGTTCCTCTCCAGAACGGAAGACCCACCAGGAGAGCGGGGACATGATTTTGCTCAGCGCTGTATCCCCAGTGCCCAGAGAAGTTCGCTGTATTAACCGAACACTTGCTAGGTGTGGGGGGCACTGTATTAGGTGCTTTATTTACTTATTTATTTTTGTATTTGGTGCTTTAAAAGCATTATCTAATTTTATCCTCAGGACAATTTTATGAGGGTTTGTACCCAAGTAGGAGAATGATGCCCAGAAAAGTTGAGAATCTTGACCGGGAACACGCAGTTGGACCCTGGAGTCCATGCCCCTGCGTGTACCCCTTAACCACTACACAGACCCGGCCACAAGAAGGTGGCCTCGTACCTCCTCTGCTGGGAAGGCTACCCCACTCGCTCCTCCTTTGCTCGCTGAGCCAAACCCCTAGCTCCCACCGGCTCACCCCCAAACAGTATGGTCTTTGGGTGAAGAGAAGAGGGGCATGCGGATAGATCCAGGACACCCCACTGTGAAGAGTTCTTTTTTGTTTTCTACTTCCCCCTGCCCATTCCCCTTATCTAGAAGCAGTGCCTCCTCAAAGCCCGGACTGTCGTATATCCCCTCCCTCCAAAGTTTTGCAACCTCTTATCTCTGGAGAGAAGTCTACATAAATCGCATGAGTATATAGTGCCACAAAACTATCCAATCTCTCATCTATTCTCCTAAGCGCTCTTTCAAAAAAGTCAGTTATTTTCCCATAAATGCCTTTTTCCATCTCCCCTTCCCCTCCTAAGATAATGTGTGTGTGTGTGTGTGTGTGTGTGTGCGCGCGCGCACGTGCGCGCACTCTGCCATCGCTTCAGTCGCGTCCGACTCTTAGTGACCCCCATGGATTGTAGCCCGTCAGGCTCCTCTGTCCATGAGGTTCTCCAGACAAGAATACTGGAGTGGGTTGCCATCCCCTTCTCCAGGGATCTTCCCGACCCAGGGATCAAACCCATGTCTCCTGCATCTCCTGCCTTACAAGTGGATTCTTTACCACTGAGCCACCAGGGAAGCCTTTCTAAGTTGATATATAAGCCCCCTAATTTTAACCATTGCCTGGAGTCACATTTTTCTGTGAATTTCCATGCATGCATGTAAATCAAACATCTGTCTTTTCTCTTGTGAATCTGTATTTTGCCAGATTAATTTGCAGGTTCAGAGGTACTGAACCTAACAGAGTAGAGGAAAAGGTCATTATCTCCCAGATAATGCCCAGTTAGATCTGGAGGGAAAAACACTCCAGATGGAAGGGGGCCTGTGGACCCCTGGCTGCTTCTTGATTGTCAGAATGGATTTGTGCTCGTTTTTCTTCTGCTTGCTGTGGGGAATTCACCACAGTCTGCAGTGCAGCCCTTGGCTCTGTGGGCCAGAGGGGATCACTTTCAGCAGGACTGACTCACACTAATCAAACTCACCAAGCACTGATGTAAAAATCAGAATGCTATCTTCCAAGTTTGCAGAGAAGCCTGTTTGGCCAGCGAGATGCTCATATTAGCAGGTCTGGACAGTCTCTCTCCCAGTGAGAAGGTTGCTGGGTGGGCCTGGGAGCTGGCAGGAAAAAGAAGCTGGTAAAGTTTGAGGCCAAGGCCCAGGGAGGGAGAGAAACTTACCATAGTCTCTTCTCCACTTTTGACACTTGTTCCATGTGCTCCTGTATCAATTCAAGGACCAATTTGTCTTTTTCACTTGGCTTGATGGTCAACTGCAGAGGCTCCTGCCTCTAGCTCTTGGACCCAGTTCTGTGCTCTGCTGCTAACCTGCTCCCAGGTCTTCATCACAGGTCAGGCGAGCACCACACGTCTGTTCCAGGGACTCAGGGACCCTGGCAAGCAAGCCAATGGCACAAGGGGTCCCCCAGCAAGAGTTTGGGGCACATATCTTCATATATTCCTCACAAGGCCCAGAAGGAATAGGAGGACCACAGCACCTCACAAAGCCAACAGGTGCCATGTGGGCCAACCCCAGAAGATGACAGCTTGTGGCCAGGCTTCCAAGGAGGGGGCCAGCCACACACAGCACACGGGAGTGGGCACTGGAACCCCAGAGAGAGGGCTGGCAGGGTAACTGTGAGAGCGGGAGGGGCCCCAGGCAGGCTGGGTGGGCTTCCTCATCTTCTCTGTATCACAGGACCCTCTGGAGTCTGGTGAAGCCACCAGACCCCTCTCATAGTGAGAGCTTTAAATGCGTAAAGTAGAATATCCAGGATTACCAAGGAAGCAAATTATATTGAAATACAATGACCATATGTGATTGGTTAAGGTCAGTTCAGTTTTCAGTCGTTAAGTCATGTCCAACTCTTTGTAGCCCCATGGACTGCAGCACACCAGGCTTCACTGTCTATCACCAACTCCCGAAGCTTGCTCAAACTCACATCCATCGAGTCGGTGATGCCATCCAACCATCTCATTCTCTGTCGTCCCCTTCTCCCGCCTTCAGTCTTTTCCAGCATCAGGGACTTTTTCATTGAGTCAGTTCTTCACATCAGCTGGCCAAAGTATTGGAGCTTCAGCTTCAGCATCAGTCCTTCCAATGAATATTCAGGACTGATTTCCTTTAGGATGAAGGTTGGATCTCTTTGCAGTCCAAGGGACTCTCAAGAGTCTTCTCCAACACCACAGTTCAAAAGCATCAATTCTTTGGCATTCAGCTTTCTTTATGGCCCAACTCTCACATCTATACCTGACTATTCGAAAGACCGTAGCTTTGACTATATGGATCTTTGTCGGGAAAGTAATGTCTCTGTTTTTAACATGCTGTCTAGGTTTGTCATAGTTTTCCTTCCAAGGTATTGTGATTGTAATTCTTTATTAATGTATTAAATCAGGACCAGATCTGGTGGTAGGCTTAATAACTTCTATGATTTTTAAGTCATGATGAAGGCAGACAGTTTTCAAAATATCTGCACCAACTGTGCTGTGATATGAAAATAGCTATGACTTCTATTGTGATGAGATCCCGGGAACTGCCTATACTACATGTGGTGAGATGCCTACAGGCACAAGAGAAGGAAGTGCTAGATTTCAAGGAAAGATTATTGAAAATAGACATGAAAATTTTTCCTGTCCCAGTTCACCAACTTCTAAAAACTTAACTGCAGGCTAAGAATCTTAGTGAAGGTTTGGAGGGCACCAAGTGGGGAAGAAAAGATGGGTTTCTAGACCATCTCACCCAACCAGAGTTCATTTCTGCCATTCAAATCGAGACTGGAAGGCATAGGAGGAGCAAGGGAGATGGGGAGGCCGGGGGCTTGTCAAGCTGCTGCCAGCACACTTTGTTCTGACTGGAAGCAGGTGTGGAGTCTGCATGGGATGGGTGCCCTGTCCCAGCCACCAGGCCCTCTGGTGACCAAGGGAAATCAGGGCTCCTGTCCTCCTCATTCCTCCATCTCCCATCCAAGCCCACCCCAGTTCACTTCACTTCAGGGGGAGATGGAAAAGAGCCCAGAGTCCCTCTTCCTCCCCTGAGGCTCACTTCCTCTCAATATGGGGCCAACAACGAGGAAGAGGGAAGTCCATCTACTCTGCTATGCCTCCACCTGAACCAGTGCTGTGGGTATGAATCTACAGACAGGAGACCGGACACACCATTTCTCTAGATGATCCCCTTTCACACCTGTGGGCTTGGCATATATATAAAAATGAAACTGAAGTTGCTTAGTGTGTCCGACTCTTTGCGACCCCATGGGTTGTAGCCTACCAGGTTCCTCCATCCATGGGATTTTCCAGGCAAGAGTACTGGAGTGGGTTGCCATTTCCTTCTCCAGGGGGTCTTTCTGACTCAGGGATCGAACCTGGATCCATGTATATTTATATATTTTTTAGTTTATTTTTTTGGTTTGCTTTTCCACTTTGTGTTTCAAACTTTTTTTAAACATACATAAAAGAAGAAAGAATGAACTCCCGTATTCTACAGCTATCAACCTTTCGCAACACTCCCTTTATTTGTCCCTTTCCAGCTTAATAATTGTCACTCCCAAAAGTCCTAGCTTGAACAACTACATGCAATACCTGATCCTAGACAGGATCCTACACTGGAGGGGAAAAAAATCTATTAGGACATCTTGGGGTCAATTGATAAAAGCTGGGATATAAACAGTAGTGCGGGGGGGTCCCTAGTGGCCCAGTGGTTAGGAGTCAGTGCTTTCACTGCCGAGGCCTAGGTTCAACCCCTGGTAGAGGAACTAAGATGCTGTAAAGATGCATCGTGCGGCCAAACAACAACACGAAGAGTGGTGCAAATAGAAATGTTATCTCAAAGTTATATTTACTCAAGTTGGTTTAAAAAACTATGGTTATGTAAGACAGACTCCTTATTCTTAGGAAATAAAGAGTAAGGGGCCATGATATATGCAACTGACTTTCAAATGTTTCATGAAAAAAAGTGTACACATAAGTACATTTAAACATATATGTGTATACACATATATGCATATGTGTATATATAGAGAAGGAGAAAATTGAAAATAAATAGGGAAAATGTTAAGATAGGCGAATCTGAGTAGAAGACATAGGAGTGTTCTTACACTATTTGTATTCTCACAACTATTCTATAGGTTTGGGTTTTCAGAAAAAAACTTATCAAAAAACATATTACCTAGCCAGTGAGAAGCACTAGTATGGACAATACATTGTACGACTACACAGTTCATTTAAATAGTCTACAATGGCCAATATGGCTTGATTGGGAGGTGGGTCCTGGGATTCAGGATTTAAGGAGTTCCGGTTCGCAGTTCTGTGTTCATTCTCTGCCCCTGCACATGTTTGCATCTGTCTGAGAGGCTACAGAGAATACCTATAAAACCAGTGCTGCTGCTGAACAAGGACTAGTTGCAGGACACTGGGGCCAGGGCAGCAGGGCCTAAGACTGGATATGGGCTGTGGGCAGGTGGACAGCATTAGGGGCCATCCTGTTGGACACAGAGCTCTTCTACCCCAGGTTTGTCCCTGCCAGTTGGGGGCCCTGGAGACCCTCCGGGGCTGGAGTTCCACAGGCTGGCCCCCCCACCCCTCCCCTGGCCTGCAGCAAGCTCCTGCTGGGGGCGTCCCTCCACTTCATTGACACTGATGCCCAGTAGAACAAACCAGAACAAGAGCCAACTGTTCACGCCCTCACTCATCACCTTGGGTTTGTCTAGAGTCCCTGAGAATTCCAAGAAAAGATCTCCTATGCGGAAGCATCCTGCTCCATCATGTAATTTTCTGTACCCCTCTCTGGGCTGGAATTTAACGTATTAACTCTAATCTCCCAGACATCTTTGCCTCAACTCATGTGCCCGCTCCCTCTGCACTCTTCTCACACCCTTGAAACACACATGTGTAACAAAATCAACAGCTGCCATTTACTGACACTTTTTGTGCATCTGATCATTCACTCATCCCAAGGAGGTAAGTACTATTATTCCATTCTGAACAGTTTGGTAAACATTAACCAAGTTCACCCAGTTAGAAAGTTATGGAGCAAAAAAAGAAAAAAGAAAGTTATGGAGCAGATATTCCATCACAGAAAGGCCTGGAAGGACCAGGGCAGGCAGGCTGCATGTGGAAGGCATCTCCACCTCAACCCAGAGGTTGAACTGTCCACTCTGGAAAGCCCACATGGGTGAGGCACAGTCCAAGATTTATGAATCTCCATGAATATAGCTGGGTATCCTGAGTACAGACTTGGGAACTGGCTGCTTGGATTCAAACCCCAGCTTAGCTGACCACCAGTTGGGTGACTTTGGGCAAGCGACTTAACCTTTCTGGACCTCAGTTTCCTTCTTTGTACAATGGGTATAACAATAGTCCCTCATAGGGTGGCTGTGAGGATTAATGAGTTACACACATAGAGACTCTAGGTCAGAATAAGTTCTTTTTACAAAATGCTGCCTCTGTGCATCTCTCCCTTAAAGCCACTAGATTCAGAGGACTCAGCAACTTTTTGAAAATCAGTTAATGAGTTTAGCCAATAGAAGGGTGATCACTAAAGTAGTTATATCTTAAGAAAGTGCAAAATCTGAGAAAGAGAAGACTTAGGTCAAGGTGGGAAGATTTCAGGAATTTGTGTGTGTGTGTGTGTGGCCTTTTTAAATACAAGGATACATAGCTCTCTTATCCTGAGGGGAGGTGGCAGATGCAGAGAGCTGAGACAAAGGCTTTTCGCATTTTATTTTTGTAGGGTCAGCATTTAAAAAAGAAAAAAATTAACAAGCACACAGAAAAACTTTTTCAAATGCCTTCTTTTTCTCAAATCCTAGTCAGCCCATTGCATGTGGGGCTGAAAATTTGGTATTACAATTAATACAGGAAGTTTTCCTCAAACTAGCTGGAGGGCTTGGAATTTCCAACAGGGACAACAGAAAGGAATATTCTCAGCTGGGTCTTCTTCAGTTAAGAAGGTTCCCGGTGCCAGCCCAGATGTAATGTGAACCCACAGCCCGCCTTCCCAACAGTAATTTATCAGAGATGGATAGCTGTTGCCCAGCTAGCGAGTTGCCTGTGAATGGATGTGTTTTGAGACTATCTGGGAGAAGGTCCCCTTTTCCAGGACTTTGTTGAAGGAATTTATGCATCTTCAGCTAAAGACTGGACCAGCTGCTTGCCAACCCAGCATTGCTAGGGTTCCAGCACCCCAAATTTTCCCTCCAACACGTCACACTTTGAGTTCTCTTCTCCATGGTAAAATGTGCAAGGAACTGCTGGAGGCTTTTGTAGGTCTGGGGTGGGCCCCCAGATTCTGCATTCCTAACCAGCTACCTGAATATTCATTGGAAGGACTGATGCTGAAGCTGAAGTTCAATACTTTGGCCACCTGATGGGAAGAGACAACTCATTGGAAAAGACCCTAATGCTGGGAAAGACTGAAGGCAGGAGGAGAAGGGGACGACAGAGGCCAAGATGGTTGGGTGGCATCACTGACTCAATGGACATGAGCTTGAGCAAGCTCCAGGAGATGGTGAAGGACAGGGAAGCCTGGCGTGCTGCAGTCCATGGGGTTGCAAAGAGTCGGACACGACTGAGCGACTGAACAACAACAACAACCAGCTCCAACACACACGGCCTCACTTGAGAAGGGAGGATCTGGAGTACTTGACCTAGAGGGTCCCTTACGTTCCTGGTTCCTAATCTTGCTCCTTTGCATTTCCACAGTTTGTCAATCTATTAAAATGTGGCTGCTGGGACTTCCCTGATGGTACAGTGGATAAGAATCCGTCTGCCAATGCAGGAGACATATGTTCAGTCCCTGGTCCTGGAAGATTCCACATGCTGCGAAGCAACTAAGCCTGTGTTCTGTAACTACTGAGCCTGTATGCTGCAACTACTGAAGCTGGCACACCCTAGAGCCTGTGCTCTGCAACAAGAAAAATCATTGCAACGAGAAGCCCCTGCTCGCTGCAACTAGAGGAAGCCTATGTGCAGCCACGAAGATCCAGTGCAACCTAAAAAATAAAAACAAGAAAAAATAATTTTAAAAAATAAAATTTGGCTGCTGGACAGTTCCTAGTGGAATCAGTATGAACAGAACCACTGCATCCCTTACTCCTGATGGACTGGCAGAATTTGGAGACAGTGTCATCATGCTACTAGTGCCAGCTCCCTAGAGGGAGTCTTCTCATGTTAGGCCTGGTCCCATGGAGGGGTCTGGGCTGTAGGGGGACTGCAGCCCTCCCACCCGACCCCTACCTTCCATGAAGTGCCTCAGCTGCCAAGACAAAGCATACATTTCTCAACCTGCCATAAAACCAGTTTCCCCAGATCCTTGCAAGATGGCTCCTACCTATAGGGTGTGCCTCCTCTGTCCATCTGGGGAACAAAAGCCATTAGTCAAGTACTCAAAAATGGAAACGTGTTGTTGACGGTATACAAGGAATCATACTCTTCTACTTTTTCATATGTTGAAAATTTTATATACATTTTTTTACAATTTAAAGCAGTTTGTTCTCAGGGCAGATGACCTTAAAAGTACATACAAAGAAGAAGTCTCTTGGTTCATTATCACTCACAATAAATTTGAAAGTCTGAAGAACTATAAAATTCAAGATGCCTAAGGAAGGCATAGAAACTACTATCTTCAGTTCATCCCCTCATATCAGACCTAGTTGTAATTTCCAGTTTTATAAAGTAGTCCTGTAGCCATTTGGAAGATTCTAGAATAAAGGACAGTATGCTCACTAAGTAGTTCAGTAGGGAACTCTGCATTTGTCAGATGTTTTTCCCATAAGAACCATTGGACCTTTGAACCAAGCACTTTTCTTAGCCCTTTAAATGCATTAACTCAATTATTCACCTACCCTACAAGAGTTACTACTATTATCCCCATTTATGAGAGGAAAAATGAGGCTCAAAGGAAGTGACTTGCCAAGGTCACACAGCCAACTGGAGGTGAGCCATTGCTGTTCTAAGCACAGTGTTTCTCATACTGGGGCCAGGCCCCAGGGCACTTGTCCCTACATGGTATGAAAGCCTAACCCTCTAGAGTTTTCTGAGATATTCACACAGTGGAGTATTGCTACTGCTAAGTCACTTCAGCCGAGTCCGACTGTGCGACCCCATAGATGGCAGCCCACCAGGCTCCCCCGAACCTGGGATTCTCCAGGCAAGAACACTGGAGTGGGTTGCCATTTCCTTCTCCAGTGCATGAAAGTGAAAGGTGAAAGTGAAGTCGCTCAGTCTTAGCGACCCCATGGACTGCAGCCTACCAGGCTCCTCTGCCCATAGGATTTTCCAGGCAAGAGTACTGGAGTGGGGTGCCATTGCCTTCTCCTCAGTGGAGTATTATTCTGCCATAAAAAGGAATGGAATACTGTTACCGGCTACAACCTTGATGAACTTAAAAACATTATGCTAAGTGAAAGAAGCCAGACACAACAAACACATAGCCTGGACTTCCATTTATATGAAGTATCTAGCATAGGCAAACCCACAGAAACAGTAAGTAGATCCGTGGTGGGGTTGAAGGGAGGGGCAGATGAGGGGTGACTACTGAGGTGTACCAGGTTTCCTTTTGGGGTGATGGCTGCCCAACTATGTGAATATATTAGAAACAACTGAGTTATATATACTTTTAATGGGGTAGATTTTATGGTATATAGATTATATCTCTGGACAAATAAGGAGACTACTGAACATTTAGTAAACCAAAGCTGGTAAATGGTGGCAGATTATGCCACCCCCAAATATGCCACTTTGGTGTAAGGATTATTTTGAGCTAAACAAGTGTGTACATGCTCTGTCATGTCTGACTCTCCGACCCCCTGGACTGTAGTCCACCAGGCTTCTCTGTCCATGGGATTTTCTAGGCAAGAATACTAGAGTGGGTTATGATTTCCTCCTCCAGGGGATCTTCCCAACCCAGGGATCGAATACACATCTCCTGTGTCTCCTGCATTGACAGGAGAATTCTTTACCTCTGAGCCACCTAGGAAGCCCTCTTCTTATTTGGACATAAATTTGCAGAGGTGGCCCCTCTCCTCTCTACCAGGAAGAAGTTAATCACTGGAGGCAACTCTAGACACCAGTCTTGAGATGCCAAGAGAGGAACTTAAATGACAAACCTTGTTAAAACTAGCCCTTATCTACCACTGCTGCTGCTGCTAAGTCGCTTCAGTCGTGTCCGACTCTGTGCAACCCCATAGACGGCAGCACACCAGGCTCCCCCGTCCCTGGGATTCTCCAGGCAAGAACACTGGAGTGGGTTGCCATTTCCTTCTCCAATGCATGAAAGTGAAAGGTGAAAGTGAAGTCGCTCAGTCACGTCCGATTCTTCGAGACCCCATGGACTGCAGCCTACCAAGCTCCTCCATCCATGGGATTTTCTAGGCAATAGTACTGAAGTGGGGTGCCATTGCCTTCTCCATATCTACCACTAGTATCCTATATATTTACCTTCGTACAATTTGTTCCCCTTGAAACTCAAAGTCCTTTCCTTTCTCTTGCCACTTCTCTAAAAGTTCATTGTTGTGTCAAGATGCTATACAATAAGCTCCAGTTCTACCACCCCATCAAGTTACTCCTCACTTGGTGCTCCCTTGTGTACATGTCATTACATTTTAATAAAATGTGTATTTTTTTCTTGGTGATCTTTTGTTAGTGTACAGGGCTCTGGTCAGAGAACTTAGAATGGGTAGAGGAAAAAGATTCTTTTTCTTCTCCTGCACCTGCAGAATCCTTCATTGTCCAGCTCCTCCTTTCTCTGTCTCAGTTCCTGTCACTCCCTCCCTCTACCTCCCATGCCCAGACGTTCTGGACTTCAGTATTTCAACTTTAATGTGCCCTTTTCCTCTTCAGAGTCTCAGAGAATGCTGGGCTCAACTGAAGGATCACTGCCTCCAGGGAGCCTCCCTGGCCCTCTGCCTAAGTCAGGGCCCCTGCCACCTCATGTACCACCTCACCATCCTACACTTACCACCCTGGTAATTCGCTCAAGGTATGGTTTTCTTGTTAAACTTTAGGCTCCATGAGGGCAGGCATGGGTTATCTTGTTCACTGTTTTACCCCCTGCCACCAGCACACAAACAGAGAAGGCACTTAGAAATGTGCTGAACAGAGACTTCAGGACTCAGTCGCAAAGAGAGAGCACTGTGGCTTTAAGTAGACAGAGGTCCTTCTCTGAGGGTTGCAATTAATCTTGAGCCCTCTTCTCCAGGCCCTTTCAAAGCTAGAGTTAGACCTTACATGGTTCCACTTCACAGAGAACTTCTGTATTTTACTCCAGATAACGCACATGCCTGATGCATCAAGCACTTGACTTTTTTCTCACATGAATTTTAAAGCTTCTCTTTCCTTGACTAAAAGTTTCAGCAATCTTAGATGCTGTTTGGGGAGGAACTAGGTACACAGCTGTGATCTGCAGGGAGCTACAGTAATGTTTTCTCAAAGGCAACCAGAGAGTTGATCCTGCTACTTTTTTAAGCGAGAAGAGCTAGCTTCTTTCCGCTCAACTGTTAAAAATAGACAATCTTTCACTAAGCAAGAGACGCAGCTATCATTTATCGGTAATGCTGGGTGTTGGCATTCCCACCTTGCTAAAGTTTAGACAAATAAGCATGGACATAATTATAGATCGGATGGAAGCCACAGACTTGGTGACTGAGCTTGCAAAGCAGATGCCTCCAGCTAGATGAAGCATCTCTGCTCCTTTGGATTAGTTTATGAACCTGGGCAAGACTTAAACCCTAAATCCCAGCTGTGCTCAGTTATTCAGTCACGTCTGACTCTTTGCGACCCCATGGACTGTAGCCTGCCAGGTTCTTCTGCCCATGGGATTTTCCAGGCAAGAATACTGGAGTGGGTTGCCATTTCCTTTTCCAGGGAATCGTCCCAACCCAGGGATCAAACCTGCCTCTCCTGCATTGGCAGGTGTGTTCTTTACCACTGAGCCACGCGGGAAGCCTGTAAATGAGGAATCATTCCTTCCCTTCTCTTGAACTGACCCTATTCTGATCTGCAAAACTTCATTCCTCTTGGAATCAAAGGAGCTTGGGAAACTCAAGGCATTTATGACCTGAAAATGTGCTACAGTAAGAAGAGAACGGAGGGAGGGCTAAGGAGGCTTTTCCTCCCAACCCCCAGAAATGATCACGAGTGGTAAGAATTCTCCTGGACCATGGGATGCCAACATTCTAGAGCTGGGGTGCTCCTCAGACATTACCCAGTGTTGTCTCCGAACTGCACAAGACCAAGAGGCCCCACAGACAGCGAGCAACCGGAGGAACAAGAACTTCCTAAGCCCCTCCTAGCCCCTTTTCCATTTGCCCACCCACAGCTCTCCCACTTAATCAAAAAATGCCACAGGCTGTGTGTATAACAGGAACCAAACTTCTTAAGGCACAGAAAAACATTGGCGGGAACCACGCCAGTTTATTCAAGAGTAGCTGTCCTGGAAGGTTGGGTTTACTACTTTTCCTGCTTTCCTGAACTTGAAGTACATTTGTGTACTTAACCTCTCTGTGCTTCGGTTTTTCCATCTGTATCTGGTGATGAAAATTAAAGCACTTAAAACAGGACCCGGCATTATAAATAGTCAGTGGCACGCCATTTATCATTTCTTTCGAAATACTCTACCAAGAATATGTATTATTTGTATGATGAAACAAAAAATTTTTTACTTACTGCTTTTAAAAACCTCTCAATTGAAAACAATTTTACTTTTTGTTCGTCCTTGTCTTCACCCTTCCCCCAAAACCACATTCCTAATTTCAAGCAGCAAGCTGCAAACTGTATAGTACTTGGCAGAGGGGTCTGCTTTCCTTTTATGAAAAACTATGGGAATCACGTCCGAAAAACTTTCTAAAGAGCTACTTCGCCTTGCTTCCGCGCTAAAGCGCGCGCACTGAAGAAAGAATTCGTGGAGAAGGCCTCGGGCGTCCCCGGAGGCGAGCCCTCGCTCTGCTCTGAGGAAAAGGTGCCCAGCTCCCGCCATTAAGGCGCGCGAGGGAAAATGGAGGCGCCCGGCCGGCCGCACGGCGAACGACAGCGCAGCGCCTGCGCCCTGCGCGCCCACCTCGGCCCGCGAGGCCGTTACGGCCGTTGAGGGAGGGCAGGGGGAGGGGCAGGAGGGCCGCACCACGCCCCACCCGGCGCCCCAGCGCGCGGTTCCGGCGAGTCCGGCTCCGGTCCGGCAGTCCGCTCCAGGTCGCTTCGGCCCGCCGGCCGCTCCGGAGGCGCTGCCGCTCTCCGTGCTTTCCCTCCAGCCCTTTGTGTCCTGGCGCGCGTCGGAGGGAACGCGGGAACGCGCGCGGCGCCGTGCGCCTGCGCCAGAGGGCGGGCGGCGCGGCCAGCCGGGAGTCGGGAATGGCTGCTGCTCCCGGACGCCCCGCCCTCGCCTCACCGCCTCCCCCGGCCGCCATTTCGTGCTCCGGCGCTCGCGGCCACCGCGTGATGGATGCCCGGAAACCAGGACAACAGAGGCCCGGGCGCAAGGGCTGCGCGGCCTGCAGGTCCTTCCGCTGCCCGCTGGGCGAAGATGGCGCTCAGAGACTGCAGCTGTGCCCGAGTAGGGAGGGCAGTGGGCGCTTCCACTTCCTATGGATGGGCCTGCGAGCTGGCCTCAGTGCCACACACGGCCTCGTGTGTGCACCACCGGGAGTGTGCACTCTTCCGAAGTATGCTCAACCTTGGGAGCTTCGTGGCCATAGGATTCCCACATTCGTGTTTGCGGCCTTGGGTGTGCACGAACCCGTGGGTTTCCACGCGTTCTAGTGTGCTCGACCTGAGTATATGCACACTCGGCGTTTGCACTGTCTGGCTGCTTATACAGGCCTGGGTGTGCATGGACTCGTGTTTGCACTAACCCGGTATGTGTATAGACGCGTGCCCTCCTGAATCTGGTGTATGCTCCACCGAGCTGTTTTCGTGACCCAGGATGTTCGCAGACCCAGGAGTGCAATTCCAGCACCGCGGAAACGATCTTGGATTTGGCCTGTTTGGGATTCTTTTTCCCTCTTGCAGAGTTTATGTGCAAATCATAACCACCCATCTGCTACCGTTTGCTTTTTTTTTTTTTAAATTTGGTTACACCATGGGACTTGCAGCTCCCCAGGTGGCGCTAGTGGTAAAGAACCCACCTGTCAATGCAGGAGACAAAGGAGACACCGGTTGGATCCTTGGGTTGGGAAGATACCCTGGAGAAGGAAATGGCGACCCACTCCAATATTCTTGCCTTGAGCGTCCCATGGACAGAGGAACGTGGTGGGCTACAGTCCATAGGGTTGCACAGAGTCGTACACTGAGTGAAGTGATTTACATGCATGCATGGGGCACGTGGAGTCTTAGTTCCCTGAGCGCGGCCAGGCAAGCCCCCCTCCCCCCAACCCCATTTGCTGTTCTTAACCTTTTCTCTGTTATTAAGGTCTCCTTTAGTGACCTCCTGCAGTGGACCTGACTTTGCACTGTGGGCACCCGGTGACAAAGACAGGGCTAGTGTGGGAAACTGACAGAGAAGTGGACAGTTAAAGGCATCCTGATCCAGCTTTGGAGGCCACTGGCCCAAAACATTGGGAAAAAAAAAAAAAAACTTCAGAGAGGAAGCCGAAAACCAAGGCCAGTCTAGCTGGTCAGGCCTTAGCTGAAGAAAGTATCAGGGGTCAAGCCCCAAGTTTGGGCTCAGGCCTGAAAACTTCGGAGGCATATCAACAGGAAACACTATCAAATTCGCACTTGAGAACACAGGGGATTGAAAGGGGGCAGGTGATGGAGGGAAGGGTGTGTAGGAAAAGGAGGCTGTTTGTGGGGCCCAGCTCAGCAGGGAAGTGGCCTCCCCAGGGAGGGTGGGGGAGGGTAAGCAGGACCATGGTGGCTCTGGTTTACACCTCCCGCTGCTCCTGGCTCTTCTGTGTTGCAAGCAGTCTTCTCCAGGAGAGAGGAACAGACTGAGGACACGGCACTGCCCTTTACAGCTGGGCTTTGGGCAAGGGTCTGTGTCAGTGGAGATGGAGGGAGATCTGGCTTGCAAGAGAACCATCCAGTCACAGAGTAACTGTTGATGAACATGCGATGTTAGCCTTTGAACTGGACTGACTCCGAAGTCCTTTTGCCTGGACCTCCTTTCGCTTCCATCAGAGAACCACCTCATTTGGCTATCTTTCATAAGATTATGGGATGTTCTGTTGTGCTAAGTATTCCTAGGTATATTTTAAAGGCATAAAAGTCCATCTCTCCTCTAACATACCACTGACATTCCCATTGAGACGCCCTCTACAACGTGGAGCACCCACCCCCTTGAATCTCATGAGAAAGGGCCAGAGAAAGGGCCACCTCATAGGACAGCCTTTTTAGTGAGACCCAAATGTTTGCACTCTGAAATGAAGGATTTTCTTTTTTTTCTATTACCCAAAACATACTTTCTGAGCACATGCTGTATGTTGGGCCTGTGTTAGGGCTGCTGCTGCTGCTGCTGCTGCTGCTGCTGCTAAGTCACTTCAGTGGTGTTTGACTCTGGAACCCCATAGACGGCAGCCCACCAGGCTCCCCTGTCCCTGGGATTCCCAGGCAAGAACACTGGAGTGGGTTGCCATTTCCTTTTCCAGTGCATGAAAGTGAAAGGTGAAAGTGAAGTCGCTCAGTCGTGTCCGACTCTTAGCGACCCCATGGACTGCAGCCCACCAGGCTCCTCCGCCCATGGGATTTTCCAGGCAAGGGTCCTAGAGTGGGCTCCCATTGCCTTCTCTGGTGTTAGGGCTAGGGTTACAGCACCCAAACAGTTCCTACATCCAGGAGCTTAGAGACCCAAACTGCAGGATCCCAGGATCCAAGAGCAGACACCGCTTCTTCATACTTGATGTGTCATGCTGGAAGTCCATGCAGTGTGTTGTTACAGGGCACTGATGTGCCCCTATGCATACTGGATTAATACTGTAGGGGGTTTTGGGGTGGGGATTGGACAGGCAGTGCCCTCCGCTTCCCCGCAGGGGAGTGATCTTGTCAAGCACAGCTTCCCTCTCCCTCATCCTTTTCACAGCTGTTCCAGCCCTAGGCATGGTCCACAGTCCATCCAGTTGGGCATGGCAGGAACTGACACATGCTCAGAAGCACTGGCCACTTTTATAGAAAGAACCAGGAGGGATCCTCCTCAGACAGGAGGCTGTGGACATGGAGGACACCCGGGCTGGCCTCAGGGGTGTGGGCAATTCTGCTGAGCCCTCTTACCAGCCAGCTTCTGGGCAGCCCTGCCTCCCTGGAAGGTGGGGCCTGGGGATCCTATGGCAGGTTTTTCCACCGTTTTAACTCACCAGCAGGGCTGCAGGCTAGATCCTCGGAGAGCTGATCTAAATAAACTCGGTCTAACCTGGAAGTAGGCAAGGTGGTTCCCCCGCCTCTCCTGCTGAAGGGGCCAGTTGTACCGGATCACTGCTCTACATTCCACACATTTCCCAAAGGCCCAAGGGTCTGGGTGATGTCACCCTCCCTCAATGTGAGCCCTTTCCTGGAATATGAGCTCCAGAGGTGGGCTCCCCGACACCCCTGTCCCCCAGCAGGGACCAGAGCTGCCCCCTCTGAATTCTGGGGTGGGCATGGAAGTCTGTGCCCAGGAAACACCTGGCGGGGGGGGGGGGGGGGGGCGCGCGGGTAGCTGCATCCCAGGAAATGCGGCTCCATTCTCTAGCTCCTAAGAATAAACCACAAGGACCTAGAAGGCTCCACCCTTGGGCAGCTTCTTACCTCCAGAGGGTCACATCTAAGAAAGGAGGAATCCCTCGGAAAAATGAGACTGTGCAGAATAAATGCCACCTTGTGTCTGCCGACTTGCTGCAGAGGTCTGTGGGCTGCTTCTGTGTAAATAATTTAATGGAAAATTCCAGAAGGGGACGCAGCCTGTGTGAGCCTGACCTTGCAAGCCAGCAGACAGGTTATAAAATGTTTCCTCTTTACGCTGTGGCTGGGAGTCAGGGTGCTTCAGTCACAACCCACGGAAAGAAAAGCCATAGCTCTCTGGGCTCTTGGGGAGGGACAACTTGGGGGGAGGGCGGGGGTGTGTGTGTGGAGTGTTTTCCGGGGAGACCCTTCGTCCGCGCTGCCCCCCGGAGGTTCTTGCACACTCCAGGGTGTGGCGCCTCTGAGATGGCGAACCCAGGTCCTCCCTGCCCCTCACCCAGGGCAGCCTCGGGGCTCCAGCAGTGGGCTGGGGGTCGGGGGCGGAGGAAGAGGCTTCCGGAGGCCCTCTCCCCTTCGCCGGCCGGGCGCCCCCGTTGGGCAGCCTGGCCCAGAGATCGGAGACCACCGATCACCGCTCCTGCCCGCCCACTTCCCCGCCCTCCGCCGAGGCTAGCCCGGGGCTGGGCGGGTCCCCAGCGGGTCCCCACCCCCCGCCCCGCTCTGGGCGGTCCCTCGGGGTCAGGCCGCCCCAGCCCGGCCGGTCCGGAGGCGGCCGGGGCGGGGAGGGAGGAGGGAGCTTAGCCGAGCGGCTGCCCGGAGGCCGCGCCGCCCAGGCACAAACATTTCCTTTTGTGGTGGCTCCGAGGGCCGGGGCGGCGCCCGGGGTGGTGATGGGAGGGGGGAGGTAGACCCGCCCCGGGTGATCGCGGCTCTTCGGGATTTCGGGCTCATCCTCTAGGCTAGACAAAGGAAAGGCCCCCTGCCGTGTCCTTTGTCCACTGGAGTGCGTCCCACATCCCCCTAGGAGGAAGCGGTCCCTGCGTCTCGGCGGGACCCTCTCTTTCCCACCCCCTCGACTTGCCCCGCGTTGGTGGGAAGGTGTCCTTCGACGGCTGAGGTTCAGGCCGAGATCTGGGGCCTGGGTGCAGGAGGGAGGGGTGCCTGGGCCCCTCCCTGGTCCGTCTGCCCAAAGCGCACAGCGCAGCACCCTCCTCTGCCTTAGGAGCTATATTTGGCCCGGAGGGGCTAACAGGGTGACTCATTGGAGGGACAGCCCGGGGGTGGGACGTGAAAGAGCTGCATCCCAGGAAATGCGGCTCCATCCGTTCCAGGCGGGCTTAGGGCTCCAGGAAGGCTTTGACATAAAAAACATGGAGAAAGCGCAGCCTTTCCACTGCAAGGCCAGGGCTGTGGGGTCCTGCCCTGGGGGACACAGGGACAGTGACCTGGACAGGCACCCCAGCTTCCTAGAGCCTGATTAGTGCATCGTTGGCTCTGACACCACTCCTCCCCAGCCCGGTTCTGGGGTGCCTGCTCTGACTCCCCTGAACTACCCTGGATTCTTGGGTCATTATCTCACTTCTCCAATACTGAGCAGACTTTGATATCCGACAGGGCAGTTTCCCCGTGGGATAATTTTTAAATGGGGCTTTTAGTGCGACGCTCACCTCAGTGACACTCTAGTGGGTCTAATTTCAGGGACCGGATTTGGAGGCTAGCGGCTGAGATAATCCCCATCCAGTCAGGGAGGCCTTCGGTGCAGTGCCCCCCTCCCTCAGCCCGCTGAGGGAAAAGAAAGTCCCTCCATCTGCTCCCTGCTTCCTCCTTCCCGTGACTCCCTGACTCCCGTCCCTCCTCCTGCAGCCCCTGATCCCTGGCTCCCTTAGGTCTGTCCCTGAGTCTCAGGGCACTCATGGCCAAGCGGTCTGCCCCAGCCATGGCTGTTAACTCCCAGCACAGGGAACAACTTCATCCCCATCCTGGTGCAGTGGGACCAGACAGGGTTCCAGCCACCCAGTTAGAGGAACACTCTTCTGTGGGACAGGAGGTTTCAGGAGCCAAAGTAAAGAATGCTGGCTCTTCCCTGGTAGTCCAACAGTTAACACTCCATGCTTCCACCGCAGGGGCCACTGGTTCCATCGCTGGTCAGGGAACTGAGATCTTGCATGCCACAAAGCAAGGTCAGAAAGTTTTTTTAAAAAAAACCAACCCTAATCCTGTCAGTAAAATGGCAATGGCCCACCTTTCCCAGTGGACTGAAACAGTGCCTCAGTGGTAGACGGTCCAGTTTTGAGATTTTCCTCCTTTCACACTGGGGAGAGATCCCCAAGGAATCTGAAGAAGGGAGACAGGGAAATGGATACTCAAAAGCATGAGACACTCAGTTATTCGTCTGCAGATGAAAAGGCCAAGTCTCAGATTAGAAGGGACCTTAACAGTCTCCTCATTTCACTCCAACTATAATACCTGGAGCAGAAATCGCCTCTGAATTCCTGGATTGCTTTCAGCAGCAGCGGCCTGGTCAGTGTGTTCTGTCTTATACAGAGTTGAAATCTGCCTTCTTTAACGTCCATCGTCATGGTTGTTGTCTGTCTGTGTGTCCTGTGAAGGCGGGGTCCCGGTGAGTCCTGCTGCTGCCCACAGCGCTGGAGGATAAGGGTGTTCAGTGGACATGTGGTCAGAATGAATGATGAAACTATACTGAATGTTTGCCCAAGAGCCACTTGGAGCCCTCCACTCTGCGCTAAACCATGCCAGCTTTCCCCCCCTCCCCATCCCATATGAACCTTGGTTTCCAGAATATTCTTCATCCTTCCCACCCCACAGCTGCATCTGAGTGTCAGCGTTTCTTCTCAGCAGAGGCCCCTGCAGTGAGCGGCGCGGAGGTGGAGTAGGGCTGGTCTCTCTCACTGTGTGCTCTGTGCTATCATTCATGAGGCCTGACCCTGCCAGGCCTTATTTTTAACATCCTGCTGTGGTTGCATCTGTTTGAGCCCAAGACTGGTCCCTTGTTTGGCACTGCTGTAACTTTAACCTTTACAATTTTAACAAAGAGAGGGCTCCATGTTGCATGTGGCAATGCTGCTGTGCCCTGGGAAGGGCCTGTGGTTCCAGTTGGCATTTCAGGAGGCTGGGCTGGGTACTGGCAGCCCAAATGCTCCTGGGTAGGACCTGTTCACGGGCTTCCCTGGTGGCTCAGTGGTAAATTCACCTGCAATGCAGGAGACCTAAGAGACGTGGGTTCAATCCCTGGGTCAGGAAGATCCTCTGGAGGAGAGCATGGCAACCCACTCCAGTATTCTTGCCTGAAGTATCCCATGGACAGAAGAACCTGGCGACCTACAGTCCAGAGGGTTGCAAAGAGTCGGACACAACTGAGCAACTGAGCCCAAAGACCAGTTCATGGGGCCAAGACTCTGGCTTGGGCAAAGAAGATGTCAAGGTGTGACTTTGGCTCAGCACACTTTGGGGCTCTCCCCAAGACCCCAAGGTAAGACCCGTGTTTAGGTATTCATCAGGTCCCTGACCATGGTTGGTGGAAGCCCCTTGGGGCCCTGGGGCTTCCGGATGCTGTGGCTCAGCTCTGTCCTCCCACAAAGCTGAGCAGGTGCAGGGTAGCTGTGAACACACAGCTCGGGGGTCATATGTGTTTGTTGTCTGACTCCTGGATAGCTAGGAGGTGGAGAGTAATCCTCAGTCAGTGTCCCCGTCTTGGATACCTGCTCCTCCCTGCCCCCTCTGCAGTTTGGGGCCAGGTCAGAATCCCGCGCCCTGTCCCCAGTTTGTGGATCTGATGAAGGGTGATGAGAGGAGGCTCTGGCCCCGAGGCGGCTGCAGGTGGACTGTGAGTCAGCCTGGGACCAGGCCTGGCCTAAACTTCTAGGTGGAAGATGGGTAAAGGTCTACAAGGTCCTGGAAGGAAGGATGAGGGGGGCTCTATGCAGAGAGGTTTTTCTCCTCAGAAGGGGCTTTATGCCACCTGAGTGTCCACCCTCCAGGGAGGGTGCACCCCAGGTCAGCAAGTGCCTGAGGGTGCAGTGGGCGGAGCTCGGGCCGGCCTGGTCAGTGGGGGAGGGGCACAAGGGCAGAGGAGGAGGGCACGGCGGTATCACTGCTCTTGCTGACACCCACTGCAGGATCCTTGTGACAGAGAGGAAGCCCTAGAAAACCACAAGGTCAGTGCAGGGCAACTGAAAGGAAGAGTCTGAGAAAGGAAGGCAGGCTTGGGAGAGGCCCCTCTCCTCCAGCAGAATCCAACTCCTGTCCTGGCGGAGGGCAGAGGGTGGGCACTGGGGCAGCTGGGTCACCTCCAGGAGGACACCTACTCAGTCCCTACACCACAGGGCTCAGCCGGGGGCGCCCAGACATGCCCAGGAGAGCCAGGGCTCACCCAGTCCGCTCCTTACCCCCCCACCGTCACCCTCCACCCAGCTACAATACACTGGATGCATTGACACTGACACTCAGTCAGCCTCTCTGCACTGCTGACTCCCGGTGCAGGCAGGCGTCTCCCTCCCTGGCTGCTAAGAGTGGTGTGGATTGGCAGGTGGGCTCTGCCCAGAGCTCCGGTCCTGCCTCAGGCCTGAGAGAGCCTGATAGAGCCCCTGGAACCTGTTGTGACCCATCTAACGCAGGCCGCGAGGCAGCAGGTGCTGGGGGGAGAGTCCTGGATGGGTTTTCAGGGTGAGTGTCAAGGTCCAGCCCTGACCCTAACTGGCTAGATGACCTCAGGAAGGTCACTCTGCTCACTGGCCCTCAGTTCCTGGATCTCAGCTCTGCTGGCCAGTATGTAATTGTGATTCTCAGAGAGTGGGCCATTTGAGCCTTGCGCAGTTGGGAAGGAGCCGGGTGGAGAAGGTCAAGGCCAGAGCCTGGGTGAAATGCAAATGAGAGCCCGGTATGTAAATCAGTGTTTGTTCCTTCCCTTCTGACAAGACCCAGGGAGACCCAGATGCCTCAGAGAGTGCCTGTGACCTGGCCCCTGGGTGTCTTCGCAAAGGGAAGTGGGTTGGGCGCCTGGGGTCACGGTGGCATTGATCGTCTCTCCACTACCTCAGCCCAGGACCCTCAGTGCTCGGTCCAATGAGACACACAGCATTCTGCCCCTTCTGCAGTCATCTGTGTCCTGTGTCATCCCACATACTGTGGGTGGCATCTGTCCCCCCTCCCCCACGTTCAGAGAAGAATTTCTTTCAGCCTGGGGCTGAGTTGGCCCTCTGAGTCTGGGGACTCATATGGCAAAGATCTTTGAGGAGCTGGCTGGTCACCTGCTATAACAGGGACAGTTGTGGCTTTGGGCAGGAGTCTCTCTAGCACCAAGCTCAGGACCCCTGCCTCCAAGGATGCGAGGCATTCACTTGAGACCGGGGGCGGGGGATGGTTCTGTGACACCAGCACTAGGGAAGCAGGGTGGTTGCTAAGGCCGCCGGCCAGTCAGGCAGCTGGGCCACTGGGGCCCTGGGGAGACCCAGATGTTGTCTCTTTTCAGCTCGTTGCTTCCCAAAGTGGGAGGGGAAGACTGGGTAGGACACAAGGAGGAGCCAAAGAGCCCCCTGGGATTCAGGGAAGAGCCATCTGGGAGGGAGAGCCGGGGCCATCTGCTCCCCAGGCTGCGGGCTCAGGGAGCAGAACCGGCTACAGGAAGGCCTTCCAAGCACCGGCACGCAGGGTCCCCCAGGCTGCCTGCCCTCCTCTGGGAACGGGCTCCCAGGGGTCACGGATGGGTGCTGAGTGCACTGAGGAAGAGATGGGTTTCAAGACCTCTGCACAGTGCAAGCCCCTGGGAATTGGTGAGGAGGGGCAGGAACAAGGCCAGAAAAGGAGGGTCAGTCCCCACGGGAAGATGGGGGGGTCCACCCCCACCTTCTTCCTTCCCCTGCCTGATGGAGGACACCGAAAACAACCTTGAACCCAGACTACCTGGCCTTTTCAAAGCCCTTTCGGGCCCTGGACTGGAGAAGGAAATGGCAACCACTCCAGCATTCTTGCCTGGAGAATCCCAGGGACGGAGGACACTGGTAGGCTACAGTCCACAGACCCGACTGAGGGACTTCACTTTCACTTTCGGGCCCTGGAGGTCCCCATTTTACTGAAACTCTTCTTTTCCACCCAAATCGATGAGCCTCGGTTCTTGGGAGGAGTTGGAGTCCCCCTGAAGAGCTGAGTGAGGGCCTCAGGGGGAAAAGGAAGGCACAGGGGATGGTTACACACTGGAGGGCTGGTCTCGGTCTCGGGGCCCTGTCCCCTCGGGGCTCTGGCCTGTGACCGCCCCCAGCTGGGAAGCCACGCTCCCTTCCCCACCCCCACCCTCCAGGCCCCAGGGAAAAGAGAGCCCCTCCCCAGAGGGCACCTCTCTTCCTGCTTCTGTCACCTGCCGGCAGCTGGAACCCCTGTCCCCAATGAGGAAGCAGAGGTGACCCTGCTACTGTGCTGGCTCCCTTCCCTGCCCCACCCTGCTGGGCACCTGACTCCACATGGATCCTCAGTGGCGGCCCCCTCCCCCAGTACCGAAGCCATCAAGTCCCTCCCCTGTTCGTGGGAGTGCCCCGAGCCCACCTGTCCCTTGGCTTCCTTCCCCCACACCCACCCTCCAGAAAGAGATGTCCACACCCACCTCCACTTCCTCCTGCCTTCCTCATTCCTTAGCCCGTGGCCACCCCGGGGCGATTCAGAGGCTGGTCTCCTCAGCGCTGTGTCCCCCTTGCCGAGCTTTTCTTCCCTCCTCTCCCCCCGTCCTTCCTGTCTGCCCCAGCAGGTCCCTCTGTCTGCCTGGGTCAGAGTTCTCCCCCAAAAGTGGCAGAAGTTTGGGGGGGGTGCGGGGACCTGGGCACTGACATCAGACACCCAGGGTACCAAGAGGCTTCCTGGCCTAGCAGCTGGGCGGCCTTGGGCAGTTCCTTCTTCCTCTGTGCCCTGGTCTCCTCGGCTGTCAAGTGGGGAGGACAACACAGAGGTGACCCGCCAGGTCCCACGAGGGTCTGGAAGCACTGGCCTTCCCCCCGTGAGGAGCCAGCCCAGGGCGGCTGCAGCTCAGAGAGAACGCTGAGCTCTGCCTGCCGGAGCCTGGAGCCCGGCACAGATACGCTCAGGGACAGCCATGGGCCAGATAACCAGGCGAAGTTTCACTGAGGCCTCCCCAGGGGGTCAGGTCAGGCAGTCTGGCTGACCTGGGGCTCCCAGCCATCTGAGAAGTCACACCCACACTCACACTCTCTGTGTCACTCATTCCTGGGGCATTTTAGGAGCAGGAATGATCCAGGATACCTTGTTCTCCCCTCAGCTGCCACTGCTCCTAAGGAGGTCAAATCCCCCCAGCCTCGCCCACCATGAGCCCAGAGGCCCCTGGAGCCTAAGAGGTGGAGGCTGGCAGCAGATAGTTAACCCCCTGGCCTGGCTCCTGGAAGAGATGCTTCTTAGGGCACTTAGCTTCCTACTCTGTTCCTGGACTTTCCTCAGCCCCCAAAGCAGCTGGCACCCCTTCCCTCTTCACAAATAACCCCCTCCAACTCCTTCTGACCAGAGGGGACACAGGGCTCCCCCAGGTGGCCAAATGTGCCAAGGCCGGAAGCTGGGGAGTGTGCAAGGACTGCCTTCAGATATCTTGTCCCTTTAGCCTGATAAATACATCTGCCTGGTCAGACCAGGTGTTTCAGTTTGAGGTTTGGAAAATCAGGTCACCTGGATGTGTGCTCACCGCTGTAGCTGTAGGAAACAAGCACTGTGTGTGGTCCAGGTATAAACTACCCTTAGCTGGGCTGCGGGCAATTGCTGACAGCCATTCCAAACATGGGTGAAGGACTGTCTGCAGGGGCTGGCCTCACACCCTGCTTCGTCATGGGTCACAGGACACGGGGACGGGAAGCCCAGCTAGAAGCCAAAAGCACACTGGAACCAGTAATCATCACCATTTATCACGCGCCTTTGGTGTGCCTTTCACCATGTTCCAGGCCTTCTATCCTTCATCTCTTTACTTCTCACAACAACATAGGAAATGGTTGTTATTATTATCCAAATGTAGCAGATGAGAAAACTGAGGCTCAATGAATTTAAATCCCTTGTTTAAAATCACCCAGCTAGGGGAAGCCTGAATTTGAACTCAAACATGCCTGACTCCAAATTCCTTGCTCTTATGCAAGCTGGCCTATGCACAGGAAGACGACGTGGCAGAATAACGAGGTATGAGTGTGCTCATGAGTGAGGGTGTACAGCTCCTTCCCACACCAGGAGCACACCCAGCAGGTGCTCAGCAGAAGTAAGTGGCACTGTGACAGGCCAGCTATACAGGCGCGGTGAATACACAAATATGAGAGAAAGGGACAGTTAAGCCAGCTTTCTGCCCAGGTGTGCACAGAGGCCCAGAGTGACCCAGGAGCTGCTTGTGTGCAGGACAGCTCAGAGCTTGGGTATTTGTCTTTCTAGAACATACACCCCTGGACACCGTGCAGGACACTGACGTCCAGAAAGTTCCAGTGACTGGCTGCAGTCTACCCTCGGCAGGCGTTGGTGACAGCCACACGAAAGCTGGGGACACACACATGAACACAGGCTTGGTCACACACGCCCCGCTCACTCATATATCTTCTGAAGACAGAACCTCTGCCACCATCGGTTCTCTGCAGACACAGTTGAACTCTTGGCCTCTTGGGCACATAGTGTACACACACACACACACACACACACACACACACACAGAGCTGTCAGACAAGAAGGAAAAAAGGTCAAGCTGGCTAGAGGCTGTGAATCTCTGGGACCACGTATAAATTTGTGCCTAAGCCCTGGGATCAACCCCCTAGGTCGCAGTCTGTCCTCAGTCATGGCTTCCCACCATCCCGGGTTTTGAGACTGCTTTCGGCCTTCCTATTTGTTTTAACGGATGGGCCAAGGCGTGAATGCCCAAAATGACCACCAGGGGGCGCACGAGCACTGACTAATCCTTTTCAGCCTTGCCTTCCAAAACCTTTGCCATCCATTCTTAAATAGTCTTAAGCACTCATTCTGTACCAGATGATAGGACCCAGAGAAGAAAAGTTGGGGCGTAGGTGGGTGGGGATTGGATGGATAGGGCAAGTGAAGAGGCAGGACTGGAGGTTAGATGGGGAAGGTGTTGGCAAGAGACGCTGGGTCAAAAATAACAGCTAGATTGATTGATTGTACTGAGCACCAGCAGTGTTTCAAGCTCTTCGAAAATTTTATGTGCATCAACTCATTTAATCCATAAATGTATGAAATACGTACTCCATTATTCTACTTTTATTGTGGGTGCAGTAAAGCTAGCACTTACTGAATAAAGTTGTAAGAAGTAAAGGGATCAATCTGATTATGTGCAAAGCACTTGGAACACTGCCCAGTTGTTATCATCATGTCCATTTTACAGATGGGGAACACAAGGCCCAGCTCACAAGGAGGCAATCCTAAGCAGGCTGGTCCCAGAGTGTGCGCTTACTCAGTTACTAGAACTCCCTGGTAGGTCCAATCAGGGCTTCCTGGGGAGAGAGAATTTTAGTAGGGAAGAGATGAGGGCTAAAAATTTGAGTCTCATGCTGGCTGTAGGGTGGGCGAATCTGGTGGGAGGGGGACTGGTCGGGTGAGACCAAGGTCCCAGCTAGGACCAGGAGGGCAGTGGAGGGTGGAGAGAAGACAGATTTGAGAGACGTGAGAGAAGCAGCCTGGAGGTCTTGGTGCCCAATTTCAAGCCAGAGTTGGAGGAAGGAGGGGGCAGAAAGCAGTGGCTGGGGAAGCAGACTGGGGAGAGGGTAGGGGCGTGTGGGGCTCCCACCTGCCTTCTGACCGTCTCCTAGGAGAGGGCTCCTTACACTTGAGGCTGAAGACAAAAGAGAAGCAGCCCCAGATCCCTCTGCCCCAAGTTTCCTAGAGAGCTGGGGATGGTGTGGCAGCAAGGGACTGTGGGGCTCTGGGCTCCATGGGCTGGCACTGCACCTGTCTCTCCCATCCTACCTAGCACCCTGGCCCTTGCCCACAGGGCAGGATGCAGGCATCCCACCGACTGTCTGCAACATTGGGACAGTGAAAAAATGTCCCCCTCCTCTCCTCAATGTTGAGGCTTCAGCCTCACAAAGCCCTCTCCTTTGCAAGCTCTCATTTAATCCTCACAGCAACCTGGAGTTAGGCCCTTATTATATAGGTTTCACAACTGAGGGAGCCACCTTGGAGGTAAGGGGCCTGCCCTGGGTCCCTCTACCAGGACTTTTGCTGCAAATCATGGGCTTTTACCCCCTCCACTCCCAGAACTATTGGACCCTTGGTGGCCATCTTAGGGAGGTGGAGGCAGCTGTGACCGTGTGTGGAGCTGAGAAGGGCTGAAAGTGTGTGTTAGTTGCTCAGTTGTGTCCGATTCTTTGCGACCCCACGGACTATAGGCCGCCAGGCTCCTCTATGAAATTCTCTAGGCAAGAGTACTGGAGTGGGTAGCCATTTCCTTCTCCGGGGGATCTTCCCAACCCAGGCTTCCTGCTTTGCAGGATTCTTTACTGTCTGAGCCACCAAGGACTGTGTGCAGAGCTGAGAAGGAATGGGAGAGGGCGCCTGGTTTGGAGTCGCCAGGGTCCTCGGTAGAAGCAGGGACCAGTTTCAGTCCCAGACAGGGGAACCAGCTGGGTGGCACGCAGAACCTCCCAAAGGGTGGGGGTGGAGTGAGACATGCCTGGGCCGGCAAGTAGGGACAAAGAGGCTGGCAGCACACCTGGCGCCGGGCAGCCTGAGCCCGCCAGGCCAGATTCAAAGAGGAGCGGAGGCTGTGATTGGTGGCCCGGGTGCCTCGCTCCACCCCTTCTCTCTCACCTCCCAGGCAGCTGGGAAAGAGGGCTGTTGTAGAGAAGGCCCTTCATCCTAAATCCTTAAGCACCTAGCGGTGGACTGGCTGGCAGTGAACTGAATTAACTCCTTCCCGTGCTGCGAGCCCTGCCAGGACCCTGTCTGGCTTTCTGGCACCGCCGTCAGCCCCAGCGACTCCCCGAGCCGCTCGGCTTTGGTACTCGGGTCTCAGGTCATCCAAACACCCCTCCTCTGAGCCATCCTGCAGTTCGCGGCCTCCTCAACTCGTTTTTTCCCTAGCCCGTCCTCTCGGGAGTGTCCTCTGACCCCTCTACCAGTGCAAATACAGGCGCCGGCCAGCCTCTCGAAAGGGATAGCTGCCTGGGCTCTAGCCCCTTTCCACTTGGGCACCCCGGCCCTCTGTGCTACGGACCCGGCCCTCTGGGCGTCCCCGCGGGGCGGTGGCCCAGACCGCCCTGCCCTGCCTGGGTCCCAGGGGACCCCGCGCCCTGGGTGGGGTGGGGGTGGGGGTGGGCGCATAGATTGCGAGACTCTGCGGAGGACCAGCCTGGGGGTGTTGGCCAGGAACCCGACCCCCGCCTGCGCCCCGCCCCCGGCGCAGATGGCGGGGTGCGGGCGGTCCCGGGCCACAGTTTGGGGCTCGGGTTTCGGCCGCAAGGGGCCCTCTGAGGCCGCGGCCAATCACCGCCCGACCCGGCCTCCCTCAGCGGCCCGCAGCCAATCGCAGCCCGGCCCGGTCGCCCCCGCCCCGCCGCGTCCTTTGTTCCCGCTCACCCCTGCCGCCCCGGCGGCCCGGCTCCCGGCCCCGGGCTCTGGCCTTGCGACTTCCGGCCCGAGCTGACCCAGCAGCATGCACGTGCCCGTGTACGCTGTGTGTGCACGCGCGTGTGTGCCGGGTCCGCCCTGCCTGCCCCAAGGGCACTCCGGGTCCGGCCACCAGCTCACTCGCATGCCCCTAGATGGCCTGGCCAAGGCCCCAGAAAAGCTCTTCTGAGAGACTGGGCTTGGACCATGGGCGGGGGTCTCCGAGTGAGCATCAGGACTGGGCAGTGGTCCCGCTGAGGCCCCACCTTTCCTTCCTGGGCCGCGGTTCTCCTCGCTCTCTCACGCTTCCTTGCCTTTGCCTAGGCTGCTTCCGTGTCTGCTGCCTTTCAGATCGTTGTTGTTTAGTTGCTAAGTTGTGTGGGACTCTTTGTGACCCCCATGGTCTGTAGCTCGCCAGGCTCCTCTGTCGATGGGATTTCCCAGGCGAAGAATACTGGAGTGGGTTACATTCCCTTCTCCAGGTTTTCTTGTTGGACCAGGGATCAAACCCGTGTCTCCTGCACTGGCAGGGGGATTCTTTACCACCGAGCCACCTGGGGTACCTGCACCTGATGAACAGGGAGTCTTCCCTTCAGACCTGCCTTGGGGTTGCTTCCTCTGTGACGCCTGTGAGGGCAGCAGATTCCTCCCTCCTGTGTCCCCATCACTCTCCCGTCACTTGGTCCCCTCTAGTCTGGGATCTGCATCAACCGCCAAGGGACTTAGACTTGGCAGCACCGAGTCCTCATCCCAAACACTTGGGGTGTCACATAGACCTTCAGACCTATTCTTGGTTCCACTTGAAATGGAGGCTTGTTATCTCAGGCCTGCTGAAGGGATTAAAAAAACTAAAATCTGCAAAGAACAGAGTGAGTGCCTGATCACCCACACAGACTGCCCTGCCATGCCATGGCCTTGCCCTCCCAGAGTCCCTGCCTATTCCGAGTTCCCAAATCCAGTGGACATTCCTCTTGCTCTTCCCCTCCTGCTCTCAGTCCCCTCCTGAGACCTCCTGGCCTTCTGCTCAGGACTCCATCCTCAGTCCCCTTCTTCCCTTATTTCCTCCATGAGCTCATCCACTCCCAGACCTCCATCTGCCCAGCCTGGATCTGTCTCCTGGGTCCTCTGCAGACCTCCACCTGGACATCACTCAGCACCTCAAACCCAGGTTGTGGTAAACGAAAGGTCTTCATCCAGCCACATCTGCTCCTATGCCTGTAAAGGACTCACATCTTCATCACTGCCTAGGTGTGACCCAGGTGTCATCCCCACCCCCGCCTGCTTGCTCACCATCCTTCTGACCATATCTTTGGCTCCCAGGTCTGGCTGTCCCACTCCCCAGGGCCAGCGTCTTCCTTGGCCCATACGCTTGTCCTTCTTACTATCTCTTCTGACTGGCCTCTTGCTCTCTGCCTCCTGGGTGTAAATGGTCGGGCCCTGCCATCCAGCCCTTCCTGCCTTCCCATCTCAGCCACAGGCACACTAGTACTTCAGTTGATAGCCCTTGACACAGTGAGGAGGTTGGGAGTGGGTTCACCTTCCCAGGGCTCCCGCAGAGGAGTGATGCCAGGCACGGGGCAGTCAGAGGAGCAGTGAAGACTGTGAAGTAGAACTAGCTCAGCAAACAGGTTCTGCACACGGGCATGCCTGGGTCTGGGTTATGGCTCTGCACTTGCCTGCTCTGTGACTTTGGCTTTGTGACCCACCCTCTCTGGCGCTCATATCCCAGATGGGTTTAATACCATCTCTTTGAAGGGCCAGAGGAGAACACAGGACTCAGGGCCAAGAATGGGCAGGGGCTGCCCCCCGCAATGTGCTCCCCAGAACTTGAGCTTCTAAATCACCTGGGGGCGGGGCAGGGCCTGGGCTGAAAGAGCCAGTTGGGAGGCCTGGGCGAGGAGGGAAGGGGGGTGGGGGGGAGGAGAGAAGGGGAAGCTGACAAAAGAGACCAGCTGCTGTTTGCACACAAACCCCAAGTTGATAATGAGTGGAGGGGCGGGGGTGGGGCGGGAACTGTCTTGGCAGGAGCCTCTGCCAGCTGAAGAGTCTGCCCAGGATCACTGTGCCCCTCCCTCCGCTGCCCCCAACCCAGGCCCTCCCTGCTTGCACCCAGCTGTACATCTGCCCCTAGGACTGCGGCCGGGGAGGGCAGAAAGGGCCTAGGGTGGGGGATCTGGCCCCTCAGCCCAAGGCTCAAATCCTCCTGCTCGGGCGGCCACTCATCCTGAGAGCAGTCCTGGGGAAGCCCAGGGCTGGGACCCAGGGGGCCCCAAGGGTGCCCGAGGACTCAGAGCCAGCCCAGACTCCCTGCCTCTGAGCTCCTGGCCAGAACGGAGGCCCTGAGTGGAGCTCGGAGGGCCCAGAGCTTGGAGAAGAGATGAGGCTCCCAGATGGGAGTCCGCTGACCCCAGGGCCTCCCACAGGGGCAGAGCAACAGACCAGGGCTGAGGGGGAAGGCCAGAAGGCTCCTGTCAGCTCCCCCTACCCCAGCCCCTGGCCCCCAGTCATGCCAGAGGTCCCCTGGGTCGCCCAATCAGACAGGGGGCAGATAAACAAGACCCGAGGAAGACCAGCTGGGATCCTGAGTGTCAGGAGTGGGACCCCCACTCCAGTCACACCTGCTGGGAGCATCACGGAAGGGCCCTGCTCCATCTGTGCCCATCTCCCCAGCCCCCAGGGTCTGGCAGGCCCTTCGGCATCTCCCCGGGGCAAAGAGCTCCCCTTTCCCACAGCCGGCTCCTGCCATGGGGGCTGTGGGTGCAGCTGACAGGCTGAGCCTGTGAAGGAGCATGCACCAGCCTAGCAACAGACTCCCAGGGGCTGGGAGAGGCAGCACCAGGGGGGGAGGGCAGCTCCCATACCCTCCTCCGCCCCCACCCCATGCCTGAGTGCCCTGTTAACACCTGCTCCAGAAGAGGGTTAGCTCCAAGACCGAGAGGCAGGATCCAGCACACTGCATCTCCTGGGGATTTGGGCTTCTGCAGGCCAGACCCTAAAGAGTGGAGGGCCACGCTCTGCAGGGAGCAGCCTCGGGAAACCTCCCCCTTGTGGAACCTGAGCCCGGGCCAGCCCGCCTGACACATCTGGAGAGAGGCCTGACCCTCCGGGCTCCTTCTCAGCCATTGACTTTCCTTCTCTCAAGGCTGGAGGGGGACTGGGTGCCGTGGGAGAGAAGGAGGGTCGTCCAGGGAGTTGGGAGAGCTGGACAAAGGCTGGGCAGTGGGACTGAGAGGGGCACAGGAGACGGTGAGCAGAAGGCTTGAATGCCAAGGCGTGTTTTTCCTGAGGTCCGTGGGAATGACAGAATGCTGAGGAAGAAGCAACGAGACAGACAGGGCCATGGGGAGACCTTGGCCACAGTCCAGTGAGAGGCGGTGGCCAGGTGGATCTGAGCTCAGGGGAGTCGTGGTCCTGGTGTAGGGATAACACCGGGGGTCTTGGGGTCACGAGGGCCTGGCTCCCAGTCCATATCGTGAGCCTCTCTGGGGCTCAGCTTCCTCAGCTGTAATTTGGGGGTGCTATGAGGCCTCCCTGGCAGGTTAATCAGGAGGGTTGGATGATGGAAGGCGTGCGGGAGTGCTCCTGAAGGTGAACTGCTGTCACTAGTGGGAGGAGGAGTGGCTTGAATGGGGCTCGGGCTCCTGAGTCACAGGTGGCCTCTGCGAGGTCAGAGGAGGACACCATGGCTCACTTCCCCTCCTGGGGGTGGGGGGCAGTGGGCGCACAGGGAGAAGGTTGATGGGGTGGGGGGTGGGGCTCAGAAGTGCACGATATGTCCCTGAGCCCAAGTTTGGCCTGGGCAAGAACAGGGTTGCTGGCGCGGTTGCCCGCAGAAGCCTGGGTGCCACAGGGAAAAAGTGGGGTGGGGTCAGGAAGCCAGCACTCCGCAGTGGTCCAGATGGTGAGTGGGGCTGGACCTTGAAGGCTGTCGGAGTGCAGAGAGGAAGCTCTCCTGTCCCCAGTGTGTGCTCAGGCGCCCATTTTGCCACGCCTGAATGAGTGCATGTTCAGGGGTTGCACCCTCAGGATGGAGAAGGCCTCCTTAAGACCCCAAGCCTAGTGCTGAGAAGGCCAGGCTGGTGCCACCCCGAGAGGGGACCAGGCTGGCTAGGGCCCAAAGCCTTACCCGGCTCACCCTCCCAAGCCCAGACCACAGAAGAGGCATTGATGGCAAAAGAGGCGCCCAGAGGCTGTTGCAGCTGGGGCAACATGGGTATCGCTGGGCTGGCAGGGGAAGAAGGATGATCCTTGGGCTCCAGGGCCCACGTCTGAGCATCTGGGGTCAGTGAGGGAACCCCAGGCATCCTCGCCTTGAGAGGCTTTCACATGGCAGGCAGGCGGGGTGCCTGACTCAGGGCCCACACAGCCCAGAAGGAAACACCTTGGACCTTCCCTCCCAGGTGTTGGCAGGAAGCAGAGGGCCCCCCTCTTCCCTCATAATGGATGGTTTCAGCCCTGCCTAGACTCCTTCAGTGACCCTCCAGCACCAGGCAGAATCAGGGAACCTGTGCCTGGCCCACCTCTCAGGCTTTGCTCCCCACCCCCAACCAGAGCTTCCACTCGCCTGGCATGCCCCCACTCCCTCTCTGATTCTCTGCCCTCTGTGCTCGGAGCCCACTGGGCTCCCCACCCACCTTGCCTGCCTGTTTTCAGGCTTTCCCCTATCCCTCAAGCCTCAGCTCAGCTTGCCTCCCCCATGGAGCCTTCTAGGATTTCTCCAGGCCAGTTGAGGCCCTCCCAGGCTCTCCCTGCATTTTGCAGGCACCTCCAGTGCCCTTATCATCTTAATTATCACACTAGATTATAATTACTCACAGGCAGAACTGCTTAGGGACAAAAGGGCTTTTCCTCTCTTTCCTCTCATAGGCAGCAAATAAACATTAGAGCGGCCAGTGGCCAACTCTGCCCCCCCTGCGGCCTTTTGCTGATGCCCACGTGAGCTGTCCACTCCAGGGACCACCTGGCCAGGGTGCTTTCAGAACAGGCAACTGCTTCAGAGCAAGCCAGGCCCCATTCACCTGCCCCTGAGCCCGGAGAGACAGATGTGTGCCTAGAGGCACCCACACAGATACACAGACACAGGCACTCGAACACACCTGCACACACAAACGAGTACAAGCACACGTGTGCACACCACTGACACATTCCTACGCAGCCAGATATGCACACACCTACACATGCATGCACACACACAGACACACATGCACCCATAGACACATCTGCAGACACGTGCACCCAAGACCCATTCACATAAGGCACACCCTAACAGACACATAGGTACACTTGCACACACAGAACACACTTGCACACACAAGGACCCACCAGTGCACAACTCTGCCAGGCCTCAGCGCGGGAGGAGGGACTGCTAATCTAGGCTTCCCAGCTGCCCCCGCCTTCCTCCCGGAGCCCCCAGGCCGGCAGGGGGCGCCCGAGGCCCCTTCCGTCCGGGCCCAGCGCTGGCGGGAGGGAGCGCGCGCGGGTGCCAGCCACCCTTCGCCCTCTCAAGCTAGGTCCCCTTTGTTCCCCCACCCGGAAAGAGGCCGCCGCGCCAGGGAAGCACCCAGCCACAGAGTCCTCCAGGCGCCGATCCTGCGCGGTCGTTTTGGTCCCGGAGATGACCGAGTCCCGGCACACGGACCGCCACGACCACAGGGAGGGAGAGCCCGCTCATCATTGCCCACTGCCGGTGAGGCAGAACCATGCGGCCCCCAGGGCCCCCGCAAGCCCACTGCTTCACAGGCCTGCAGCCCTGCCCCCTACCCCCTTGTCTCCCTGAAAGTTTGTTAAGTGTTCTCCCCTGGGAGATGGCCACCCAGGAACATTGAAACAAGAGCAAGAATCCCAGAGGCAAGCCTTCCATCCTCCCCTTCTGCCAGTGTCCAGCTCTTCTGGCCCCAAGGAGCCTCCAGTGAGGACTTTGGTTCCAAAAGAACAGAAGCCTGGGGGCCTCCGTCTCCTCTCACTCTGAAACCTGGAATTCTGGAGCTGTGCTAGGCAGAGATTATATACAACAGAGTCGTTTAAGACCTGCCTCTGCTGCTAAGTTCAGGGCCTTGGGTGAGTGTGTGACCCTTCTGAGCCTCAGTTTTCCCATCTGTAAAATGGGGTTCCCTGACACTCCCTATCTTGCAGGTGGATGTGAGGATACACAACTCAGTGGAGACCTGGTGTGGGGCCTGGCGCACAGTGAGTGGAAGCTGGCTCCTGTCCCTGTGGTGATTCCTGTGTGCTGACCCCTTTCCTGACTGAGCCCCTGGACAAGGTTCGGACCCCAGCAGAGAGCCCCGCAGTATGTGCTCACTAAACCCTGGGACCTGCCCAGGATGGGGCAGCCTGGGGACGCTGCACCTGTGCCATCAGCAAACTGCGTGCGTCAGGGAGAGCCTGGCAAGACGCCAGGCCATGTTTTTCAAGTGGTTGGTTTCTCTGGGATGCAGGGCTGGGCTCTCAACCCGGGTTCTTCCTCCTTGTTCAGGAGGGAGGGCTCGGCTGGCTCTCACCATCTACTCCTCGCCAGCCCCTTCCCAGTTGTCCACCATAATTAGGCTCTCTGTGGCTCGGGAGGGGGTATCTTCGCCTCCTCTCCAGCCCCAGACTCAGGCTTGCCCAGGGAGAGGGTCCACCCGCCCTCAGGGGCATTGCTGCCCTCATGCAAGCAGGTGGGGAGCCCTGGGCAAGCCTGTGGCAGAGGAGGGCACTCTTGCCCTCGCCCTCGGCCTGGCCCCTTGCTCAGTGGTCAGCCGTGCGTGGGGCTCGGCAGGGCTCAGGAGGCTGCTCTCGTCATTAACGGCCGGCCTCACTCCAAGTGAATTAGCTGGTCCTCAGGGAGTGAGCGCTGAGGCCTGCAGGCTCCTGGCACCAGCCAGCGATTCATTCAACACAACCTCACCCCTGCCAGAGGGCAGCAGCATCCCTGCCCCCAGCCCAGCGGCCTGACTGGGGGCCGGGAGCAGGGCTGGTACCCAGAGCAGCCCAGGCTGCCTGTCCATCTGCCCGTGTCATCCTATTCATTGGGCTGCTCCCCGCTGGCTCCATGGCGCTTGCCTCCATCTACCAGCCCCTCCCACACATAGGCCTGGTGGCCTTGGACCCGTGCCCAGCTTCACCAACCTGGCCTGCCCTGCCAGGCTCTGTCTCCTGCTCCCTTTGTCCCCTGGGTACCTTGAGTGACCAGAGGGAGGCCCCCTCATCCTTTTCCCTCCTCCCTCTGTGCCTTCCTGACCCCCCCTCAACCGAAGCCCTGGGATCCACTTAACTGGTCTTGATGAAAAACAGAAGCTCAGTCTATGCATAGGAGGCTCCTCATAGCTAGCTGCCTGGGGCCAGTTCCTGCCAGGGGCCCTCAGGCCAGGCCCGCCCCCCTTCTTAGAACTAAGGTGGGTGGAGAAGGCACAACCTCGGTCTCTGCCACAGAAGCCCTTAGGAGCCCACACGCATCCCCTCGATGACCACCCTCCGCACTTTCATTTACTCAGTAGGAGCCAGGTGTTGAGAGGCCGGTGCTGCTGAATGAATGGGTGGATGCCCTCCCCACACAGAAGCGACTTCTCTTCAACACTTGTGACTCACATCTTGTCAAATCTCTCCAGCTTGAAAACCTTCCTCCTGCAGCTGCCGATTAGAGAGCATCCACATTTCATGGCTAGAGACCTGAATTCCAGGACCAGCCGGTTGTCCACGAGCTGGATGATCACTCCTTTGGGCCAACCATTCCCCGTGGTCGTGCGGGGCTTGTGGCCCCCCAGGCTGCCTCTGAGGATTAGACACGTTTTATCTTGTGCAGGGAACACAGGGCATCGAGATACCACCCAAAGACAGCCACCGTGGACAGACTCCAAGTGTTCCTCCTGGGGGGGCTCCCTAGCACATATGTGGGCAATTTCCCCTGTATTGTTCTATAATCCTTGATGGTTGCTCTATAATTGCTCTCAAATGGTTTAATCATAATAAATAGCATCTGCAGAGCAGTTTACAAACTGTAACTCTTCCCGCACCCCCCTCCCACCTTTACAGAAAGAAACTGATGCTCAGAGAAGTTAATGAACTTCTCTAAGACCACACAGTGAGCAAGGAGGCAGAGCTCACCCCTCCCCAGGCTGTGGGGCTGGCAGGTCCCCAGGCCAGTGTATCCCCAGTTCACTGTGTCCCCAGTTCTGTGCAGGGGCGGGAGGCACAGGGAGCCTGGCAGAAGGCATGGAGGCTGTCTGGGATCTGACGGCTGGTGGGGAGGGGGCATTTCACCAGGTGTGAGGGTGTCCAGGCAGGATTGTATGCTCGCCTGTGGGTGCAGGTAGGCATTCAGGCTGAGACCAGGTGACCCCTAAAGGGGGCTTATTTAGGGGTCATACCTCCCAGGGTGAGATGTGGAACCAGCTTAGTGTCACAAACCCTTTTTGTTCTTAGGTTTAGGTGACTTAGAATCTTCTAGAAAAAGACTGGGCCAGATGAAATGCTTCCATTGGAACGAGAAGCAATGCTTCCATTGCTTCCAGTCTCACCCAGATAAACTGTTTTATTAGCAGTTGTTTGATTTGCTTGTGTGCTGTTGTTTTGGTCAGAAAACAGGCCTGAGGGAGGTATGTGGACTGGGCCCAGGAGCACAGAGAGGTGAGAATGGGAGGTGGGCATGCGGCAGGGAGGAGCGATCAGCAGGGGAGACCCCCAATCCACCCAGAGCAGCCTCCTCGTCTTTGAGTCCAGTTAGGAAGATGCCTCCTCTGGGAAGCCCTCTCTGACTGCTCAACAGAACTTGTCTGCTCTCTCCCCGGGTTTCTCCCTGTTGTGGCCCTTGTTACACTCAGTGTATACTATCCAGACTGTGCCTGTCTCCCTCAGTGGGTGGTGACCAGGGAGGGAGCCTGTGTGTGGATGCTAACATTTGGGAATGCTTAAAAATAGAGAAATACAAAGGAAACTAAACCAAACACCTGTGTACCTGCAGAGAGCAGCTCTGTGAGCCAACCCCTAGATGGAAGGGGCGCCAACATGACTGCAAACACGGCAAGCACACGCTCATATTCACACATGCGTGAACACACGTCTGGCTCACAGTAACGAAACCTGTCGCCAGACATGGCTGTGTGTTCACGGTTGCACTTCCAAGGCACGTGCACACCCATAATCAGGAGGTGGGAGAACTGGAATGGGGCCTGGTCCAGAGAAGGAAGTTGGGCCAAGGCCAGGGGTGTGGCTGCTGTGCGCCGGCCGTGTGCCTGTCTGCCAAGGGTGTCCAGGCCAGCACCAGGCCTGCCCCCAGCTGTCACTTTCACTGTGTGCTTCTGTCCTGATTGGCAAGGCCCCCCCATCAATGGAGAGCCCACAAGGAAGCCACCAGGGTTGGGGCTCCCTGACCCTATTTCTGGGGTTTCAGGCTGCAACACTTCCTGGCCTTTCCTGCCAGCCCCTGTGGCTCCTGGATGACGTACACACGGGCACAGCCACTGTGGACAGATAAGGACTGAGGTCTCCTGGGAGGTGGACCAATGGGCAGGGATCAGAGCCTTCAGGGTGGAGCTGGGTGACCTTGGGGCTAATACCACCAACCACACTGTCCCAGTGCCTTGAAAGGCAACCATCGTGAGTTCTGTGTGCGGAGAAGAGAAATTACCACCAAGTAATAAAGGGGCTTCCCTGGTGGCTTGGCTGGGAAAGAATGAGCCTGCCAATGCAGGAGACTCCAGAGATGCGAGTTTGATCCCTGGATCAGGAAGATGCCCTGGAGAAGACAATGGCAACCCTGTTCAGGATTCTTGCCTGGAAAATTCCCGGCAAGGAATTTTGAGGAGAGGAGCCTGGCCGGCTACAGTCCACAGGGTCACAAAGCACTGGACATGACTGAGCACACACACAACAAGCTCTGAGTTGTGGGCTGCTTTCCTGTTCAGATGTGAACAAAATGACTGCTGCCCCGTGTCCTGCAAGAGCTCCAGTCTCCCGCCCCGTATTCCACAAGCACTTCAGGTCTCTCCATCTGACCCCAGCTCAGCTCTAGGCCTGCATGGGCACATCTGGGGCTTCAAAACTCAGCTGGACTCAAAGGCTCTGAGCCTCAGACGGCGGCTTGGAATTTGAAGAGGGTCCTCTCCACATTGCACTGGGAACTTGTGAGTCTCTCGGGAGCCCGTGGCCTTCCCCAGGAAGCCAGTTCAGGGAATAAAGGGGCTCCAGGCTGGGTAGTGGCTCTTTCCAGTGTGCTGCGGGGTCCCCTGAGGGACCAGCCGGGGAAACACCCAGGTTGACAGTCCCAAAAAAAGAGGTGGAGAGGCAGTCGGTGGCCCCCGTGCTCTGCCCTCCTGGGGCTTGTTCCTGGGAGGGTTGGACCACACCTTCTTGTCCTGAGCAGTGTGCCAGGACTCGGGCCATCCCTTCCCTGTTGAGGAGGAGAGAGCCAAAGCTGAACCATCTGGTGGAAGCACCATAGAGGGGGCCAGAGAGAGCAGAGGCAGATTTTTCAATCATCCTTAAATAATGCAGTGGATTTTACCATTTCTTGGAAAGTCCCCCCAAAGTCAAGAGAATGATAACAGGGAAATGGAGTGGGATGGGAGGGAAGTGTGAGAGAGGGGCAGAATCACTCAGCTGCATGGGGGCAGGTGGGGGATTCTGGAAAGGGCTGGGAGAGTAGGGGCGGCCACTTACAGAGCCAGGGCAAGGGCCCGGGGAGACCGGCGGTGGACGGCTCAGGTGGAGTAGAATGACCGGTGTCCACCCTACCAGTTCCCTCTAGGGGCCTTCATTTCCTCTCCTGTAAAATGGGGCACCTACCTGGATTGGCGTGAGGCTTAAACAGCATATAACCTGCAAGGAAGTGCTTTGGTACAAAGGGCAGCAGTCTTTTTATCACGATAATTAGGCCTTAGTTCTAAAGCAGTGGTCCCCAATCTTTTTAGCACCAGGGACCAATTTTGTGGGCTTTCCCTGCTGGCTCAGCGGCAAAGAATCTGCCTGCCAGTGCAGGAGACTACCGGTTCGATCCCTGGTCTGGGAAGATCCTCTGGAGAAGGAAATGGCAACCCGCTCCAGTATTCTTGCCTGGGAAATCCCATGGACAGAGGAACCTGGCAGGATACAGTCCATGGAGTTGCAAAAGAGCAACTGAACAACAACCGATTTTGTGGAAGACAATTTTTCTATGGACAGGGATGGTTTCAGATGATTCCAGTGCATTACATTTATTGTGTACTTTTATTTCCAATCTAATCCCACTGCTGGTCTGACAGGAGGTAAACCAGTACAAGGCCCGGAGGTTGGGGACACGTGTTCTGAAGTTCATAGAAATACCAAAAGGCCAACAGGAAAAAAAGAATGACTGAAGAGGTTGGGTTAAGGGAAAACAAGATGACCTCAGCATGCTCTGGAACTGGGGAGTGCCCTCAAGGTGGGTGCTGGGCCTCTGGCAGCCCACACAGCAAGGAAGATGTGCTTAGTGACAAGACACAGAGGGTCTATAAAGAAAAACTAAAGCAAGTTATTTGGGAGAAGTCTTTTTTTTCTGACCGCACTATGTGGTAGGCAGTACCTCAGTTCCCTGACGAGGGATCGAACCCGGGCAATGAAAGCGCGGAGTCCTAACTACTGGACTACCAGGGAATTCCCCAGGAGATGTCTCAGGAGGGTGTTATTTATTCCCATTTTACAGTTGAGAAAACTGAAGCTTATGGAGGTCTCACCTTGCCCAAGGACTCACATGCTAAGCCACAGAGGCAGGCAAGGAACCCTGCTCTAAAGGGCTCCTCCCCCCACCCACCCCCAACAGGAGGACAGCAGGGGGACCTGGAGTTTGTGCTTCTAACCACCAGGCTACACTGCCCTGCTGGTGTGGGGGCCTGAAAGGAATTTGTCTTGTGGGTCACTATAAAGGAACATTGTGCAATGTTGGGCTTCCACAGCCCGCAGCAAGGCCATAGTCAATGGTAGCCTGGAAGGTGTTGTTGCCAACTGTCTACTGATGTCACGAAAAAGCTCAATGAAACAGCCCGGGAGTATTTAGTGTTCAGTAGGCTAACTTACTGGTGAGTCCTTGGCCACAAACAGTTGCAAAATGCCGTTCTCTCAAGTCATCATATTCTGCCAGAAGGAATCCTGCCTCGCAACCAGAAATCACCCATCTGGGGAGGATTCTCTGCTCCTTCTGCAACCTGAAAGGCATCTATCTACTGGAGGACAAGCCCCTCAGCTGGTGAAAATAAACTCCTTACCAATCGACAGAAGAAAGTCCAAGAGCCTGTCCATGCCTTTGGAGGGGGCAGGGTGGGCACAGGCTGGTGGGGGCAGGATTGCTTGTGACCAGCAGCTTTTCCCTTTGAAAGTAGGAGCTATACCTGGTTTTAAAACCCAGCTCGGCCAGGTACCCTGGGCAACATCCACCCACTCTGTGCCTCTGTTTCCTCTCTCGTATTGCTGTTCAGTCGCTCAGGTGTGTCCAGCTCTCTGTAGCCCCATGGACTGCAGCACACCAGGCTTCCCTGTCCATCACCATCTCCCAGAGTCTGCTCAATCTCATGTCCATTGAGTCGGTGATACCATCCATCTCGTCCTCTGTTGTCCCCTTCTCCTTCCGCCTTCAGTCTGTCCCAGCATCAAGGTCTTTTCCAGTGAGTCAGCTCTTCGCATCAGGTGGCCAAAGTATTAGGGCTTCGGCTTCAGCATCAGTCCTTCCAGTGAATAACGCAGGGTTGACTCTCATGAGTGTGGGTAACACACCACCCAGGACTGAATGGGTTAACGTGGGTCTGGAGTCCAGAGTCATGTCTGACCCAGACTTTGTTCAGTAAACAGGAGCTGCTGTCTCACCGCCCACTCTACTGCTTACACCTTGTAGCTCTGTCCCTTGCCGTGCCCCTGCTGGGCCGAGTCTTCAGGGTTCTAGCCTGGTAGCCAGGCCCCACTTGTGGAAGGGCACATTTGGAACGTCTCTGCTTGTTTGGGGCAAGGCGGCTTTCAGAGGCGCCCTCTCCCCTCTGACCCTCCTGCCTCACCCTCGTGTTCATGCGCCTACCTGGCTGGTTTCCCTGTTGGAGCTGCCTAGGCCCCCTTGCCTGTACTCTCTACCTTACTTCTTTTCCTGATCTTAGCCTCTTGCCAAGCCTGATTTGCTCCAGGAAGCACCTCTGCCCTGGGCCTTTGAGTTTTCAGAGCCAGCCTCTGCCAGGGCCCCCACTGCTCATTGAGAGGGAGGGTGGGTGGCATGGAGCCCTGGCAGCTGGGCCCAAGGGGCTCTTTTCCTGGCCAGGGGCTACTCTGCTGGCAAATCAGGCTCCTGTTCTGGATCTCAGCCCCACCTGTAAAAGGAGGCTCTTTCCCATTCTCTCCATCTGCAGAGGTGCTGCCATAACTGCCGGAAGCACCGGCAGATTCAGAGAAATAGAATGGTCACTTCTTGATGAAGTATAGCCAGATGTGCAGAACATAGGACCACGCCGAATGGGGGGATACAACCAGACCTGCCCCTGCCAGCCCCAGCCTGCAGGTATGCCCAGAGATCCCCTCTCATTTCAGCCCAGGTGATGGGAACCAGGTGGGGAGGATAAAGAAATTTGCTTAGAACCAGCGTCACTCAAGCCTAGGCACTCCTCGTCCTAGGCATCCTCCAGTCCCTGGCATGCCCCAACTCCTACTGGTGGCTTCGTGAGGAAGAGAGGTGGGACTGAAGCGAGACGTCATGGAGGACCCCAACCACTGCCAGGTGCTAGGCTTGAATGAAGCTGAAAGCTTCCAGTAACCAGGAGCTGGGGTTCTCAGCTATGGATGTTTCTTAACGCTGGTCCTTGCCTGCTTTGAGAGCCATTTCAATTCAAGTGGGGCTTCCCAGGTGGCGCTAGTGGTAAAGAACCTACCTGCCAACGCAAGAGACATGGATTCAACCCCTGGCTCAGGAAGATCCCCTGAGGAGGGCATGGCAACCCACTCCAGTGTTCTCACCTGGAGAATCCCATGGACAGAGGAGCCTGGCGGGCTACAGTTCATAGGGTCACAAAGAGTCAGACACGACTGAGCAACTAACGCTCGACACTCATTTCATGCAGGCTCCCTTATTAACATTAATCATTAATTTCTGATTTCCCTTTTATCTGTTTCTACAGGTATTCAGAACACATTTTACTTCCATCATGGCTGCCTCTTGTTTAATTATAGTGGTGACTTGGAAGAACATTCTGGAATACATTTTACCATCCTAAAAGTCTTCATTGAGGAAACCTCCAACCTATCACATATGGCCCAAGAGGAGACTGGTTACTCCCTCGGTGATAGGTACTTTGCAGGGGGCGGTGGGGGGCGGTTCTCAACACTGTGTCTTGCCCAGGGACTTTGATGTGGCCCCGTGAATGACTCAGGATGGAGGGGGTACCGACAGACGTGCTGTTCCCTCCCCGGAACCTGGGCTATATTCTTCCCTCCACTTAGCGATTGGGAAAACCGAGGCCTTGCCAGCAACCAGGTGGATGCGGAGGTGTCTAGCCCATGCTTTCAAAGTAACACTCTTGAAGCACCTAAGTGGCAAGAGAGCGGCCTGTCCTGGAGAAAGCTGCCGAGAGCCAGTACATAGTCACAATTCTAGGCTTGGCCACAGCACTGTAAGTTAAGAACGCGCTGCAGCTGAGGAGGCCTGGGGCTCTTGGTTCAGGTGTGTGAGCTCTGACTTTCCTCTCAGGCTCTAAATGCCCATGGAGCCTGCACTTCCTTAGAAGGGTGCTCCTCTTTTCCTTCCCTGGGGAGGTTTGTGCTCTGTAGTAACCTTTCATCCTGTTTTGAGACTTTCCTATAGAACTGTCTGAGCCTCACTTTTTTCCCCCTGTGAAATCCTCAGAAAACCTCTTGGAGGAGAGAACATTGCTTTAAAGGAGGCTGAAATCTCCTCCCCTCACTCCCACCTGGATCTGGAAACCAACAGATTCCTATGCGCTGCACGGCGCAGCTGCAAGCCCTCCCAGGAGGGTGCAGGAGGCCCTATCCCGGTGTCACCCGCTTGCTCTGTGATCTCTGCTAAGCTTCTCCATCCTTCTGCTCTGTCATGTGCAAACCAAATGCTCCTGGAGCCACCCTGGCTTCTCCACCGCAGAGAGGCAGCATCAGAGCTGGAAGCTGTTCTCGGACTGAGCGCTGCAGGTCCCTTTTTCCTGACAGTGTGTCTCAGATTTCTTCAGGAATGCCATAGTTACCAGCACATGAGTAAGGACCAGACCAGGGTAACCAGCCATCCGGTGTGTTTAGGCATTTCCTGGTTGGACCACTGACTGTTCTGAGCCCCAGAACCATCAAATCGATCGCCTTGCCTGCACTCCCCTTGGCTGTGAGAGGGGGAGCTGGTGGTGTGTCCTCCACCCCTCATATCTTCTCCGCTGTAATCGAGACTGGGGGTGGCTCCTCTGCCAGGGGTGATGGAAAGGTAGAAAGGTAGAAAAGACCCATTTAACAGAGAAGAGGGAAGAGGAACCTTCAAGATGTCAAAGAGCCGGCCTCTCCTAGCTTCAAGTTTAACCAGGTTGGGATTTCTGGCCTGGTCCAGACCACTGAGGTCCTCAGCTCGGGCCCGCTTTTGGTTCCTGCCTTGCTGGGTTTCCACGTGGGGCCAGGCTTGGAGATGCCCCCTAAATGCCTCCTTGCGGTCACAGACCTGATTAACCTTTCTCCAGAGGCCCTGCTTTCGCGGCCAGGGCAACTGGGTGTGCGCCCACACATGTTCTCCCCCAGCCAGCACCTTCACCTGCCACCGGGATGCTAGGCCCACACACTCACAAGCAGTACCCAGAGCTTAAGCAAAACACCCACTTGGGCTATGCAGGGAGGGGCGCTCACACAGACACACACACAGACACAAGGATGCAGGGAAGGCGGCTTGGGAAATGGTACAGCCGGCAGAAGATCCCTGGAGACACCAGGGCATGTGTGCTCAGGGGGTGGCCAGGGTGTTGTACACAGCACACACCTCTCACCCCAAGCGTCCCCAGAACTCCAGTTTGGCATCAGTTTGGGAGCAGGCCTTGAACTTCAAGAGATGTCACCCTCTCTCTCCCAACCAGGCAGGAGCCTTTAGTTGGCCAGACCTGTGTGGGTACCAGGGCCTTCTGGCCCGGCTCCCCAGGAGGACAGGCAGGCCCAGGCGTGCTGCATGAGAGAGCAGGCGTGTGGAGGGCAGCTCTTACACAATCCCATCCGGGCTCGGCAGGGCGGGAGAGTTGAAAGGGCCCTGGCAGCTCCCCAGGTCCTGATGCCTGGGCAAGGAAACCACAGCCTGAAACTCCTGGGTTTCTAAAGGCGGGTCTTTTGGAGGCTTGTTCCTCTCAGACTCTGTCTTTCCTCTGAGGCCAGAGGGGCTGCCGAGGATGTCAGGCACTGAGTCACAGGCTTCCAGAAACTCAACTCGGCTGGTGCCCTCCCTTCCCACCGAGTACAGGAAGAATTTGCTGAAGACATTGTTCCTTTGTCCAGAGTCCTGCGAAAACTGTGAAGCCAACCCACTTAGGTACAGATGGCAGCTGTAAAGTGGAATCCTGAGAACCCGGACAGCTTTCCTGGTTGTGCCAGACCCTATTTTTAAGCACTTTCTGCATATGAACTCGTTCAGTTCCCACCAGAACCCGTGGAAGGTAGATACTATTCTTGTCATCTCCATTTTTCAAAGGTGGGAAGATAACTCTCCCAAATTCACACAGAGAGCATATGGCAGAGCTGGGATTTGAACCTAGGCAGCTTTACTAGCATTTATATTCTTTTTGGTCTCTTGGGTATCGAAATTGTGAGATGACCAATTAGGAATATGTTGGAAATGGCTTTGGAGCAAGAATTATAAACTTAAGTGCCTACAGGGTGAGGCAACTGAAAAAAATGTGTGCCCCAGGCCAGCAGAGAAAGGCCTGTTGTCCAGCTGAGAGTGTGCAGGCCATACTGAGGTGTCCCTCATGCAGATTCCCTAAAACCAAAACTCGCCTGGAGGCCAATTGGGTCCCCTGGCTTAAAGCAGCTCTAACCTAAGCCAGTGCGCCTCAGGCTGTAAATGACCAGGGACAGGACATGTGGGCTCCCAAGGCATTACCAGTTTGTCCTGGGGTGGGGGGTGGGGTGTTGAAAGGTCACAGAAGCAGCAAAGGGCCGAGAGGCACCAGTGAGTCAAAGTGACAGGGGAAGGGGAGAACAACCTGTTCAGAAAGAGCGAAGAAGGCCAGGGGTTGCCTGTCACTGGACATATGGGACTTTTTCCTTTTTTGGCTGTGCTGAGCCTTCACTGCTGTGCTCAGGCTTTCTCTAGCTGCAGCAAGTGGGGGCTCCACAGCATGGGTGCTAGGCACATGCGCCTCAGTTGTTGTGGCTGGTGGGCTCCAGAGCACTGGCTCAGTAGTTGTGGCACCTGGGCTTAGTTGCTCTACATGAGAGCTTCCCAGAACAGGGATTGAACCCATGGCAGGAGGATTCCTAACCACTGGACCATCAGGGAAGTCCTAGAATGAGGCTCTCCATTAGCCTAAATAACACCTTCACTTCAGTTCAGTTCAGTTCAGTCGCTCAGTCGTGTCCGACTCTTTGCGACCCCATGAATCACAGCACGCCAGGCCTCCCTGTCCATCACCAACTCCAAGAATTCACTCAGACTCACGTCCATCAAGTCAGTGATGCCATCCAGCCATCTCATCCTTTGTCGTCCCCTTCTCCTGCCCCCAATCCCTCCTAGCATCAGAGTCTTACGAGGTGTCAAATACCACATGCCTACGGCAAGATGGAGGTTCAAGACCATAGTTGATTCAGGGCTCATTTAACAACAAAGATTTCCCCACTCTAAGGTTTTAGCCTCAACTTGGTCACTGATTCACTTGGTTACCGTAAATTCCTTGTTATAATCCCTTGGTCCATTTTCCTGACCTGTTAAAAAAGGAGAGTGATAGCATATTAGAGGTTGAACCTATAAATCTGCCGATTTTCAGTTGGTTTTGACATTCAAAAAAACATCAGTTTCATAAAACCCAACCCTATAATTGTCCTACCTACTTTGGAAAGTGTGGAGAATACCTAAAAATGCTTGAAGCATGAGCCAGAGGCTCACTGCCACCTACACAGCAGGCACCCAGTGTGTGCTCAGTGAAGGGAACGCTGGTTCCAGAATCAGGTGGGCATGAGCCTTACTTACCCACCTAGCCAAACCAGCTGCACAGGGACAGCGTCAGGCAAAGCAGTTCTTCGAGGGAAATTCACATTCACCCAGTTCCTCCCAAGATCTGCCCCTTCCCCTCGCCTCCCCTCCCCCGTTCACTAAGGTCAGAATCCAGAACATTCGTGACCGGTTTTCAGCCGTGGACACAAGAGACGACTGCCCAAGGCCACTATCCATTTAGGGAAGAAGACTCAGTCGCTCAAATGCGGCACAGAACAAACTCTCAATGCATCCGCGTTTCATGGACTAAACAATCCCTTCCAGGGTAACGAGAGTTTAAGGGTCGCACCGCAGGAGGCGCTCTTGTACCCCATGTAGGAACCGCACAATCCCTCCACCTCTTGGGATAACGTGATACAAAGGAAGGGTCGCAGTCGCAGCGGCCAAGGAGACCCTTCCTACTCTGGGGCGAAGGGCGGCCCGGGTCTCCGTCTCAGCAAAGGCAACTGACGGCGGGCGGGAGCGGAGTGAATAAAAAGGTTGGGACGCGTGGCCCCTGGGGACACCACTTGCCAGTCTTTTGGTTTGGCAGGCGCCCAACCTGGGGGAGAATCGCACCTCCAGCCATCGGGGCGCCCTGGGGCAGGGCGGGGACCCGGCGGGCGCCCCACCTCCGCGGTTGCGTACCCAGGACAGGATGGCGACCGCCAGGCAGCGGGAGGTGGCGCGGTGCTCTGTCCTGTCCAGCACCTGCCCCACGTTCCCTTCTGCCAGAGGACAGGAGTCCGGGCTTCTCTTTTCCCCAAAGGACAAACTCGCTCGGGAAAGCCCCACAGGCCAGCGGCCAGAAAAGCAGATGTAAACGGGGATGCGAGCCTGAGAAGCAAGCGACAGGGGGACCCCGACCCGAGTGGCGCCCCGGCACTGCGCGCCTGCTCCCGGCTGGGCAGCGGAGTCCGTGGCCCGAGGGGGGTGCAGCCAGGCGAGTGCGCGCTGAGCTTAGTTAAGGTGGGGGGGGGGTGTCTCGCGGTGGGAACAGGGCCACGGGTCCTTGACTTAAATAAAAAAGAAGGGCGACCCAGTCTCTTCTCGCCCCCCGACTTCAAGCACTGCTGGACTTGGCAATCGCCCCTCCTCCGCGATCCCAGACTCCGGGTTTTCTCCATTCCCAAATTGGCGGCCCCCAAGAGACAGACAGAGGAACCTGCCAATGGCAGGACGCAAAGCGTCAACTTTGTGTTCGCCCGCCACTCTCAGCCAGTGTGCGATCGCTTCTCCCGAGTCCCGCCTTCCGTGTCGGGCGCCCCCTTCTGGCAACACGAGGATGAACACTATCTGTCGCCATCTTGTGTGTGGCACAGGTATTTTTCTCTCGAACGTCTTTGCACTCACTTCGATCTTTCCTGCCACAAAGCCGGTGTCTCAGCTCGACAGTCAAGTGCGGTGGCAATAAGAAGAGGGTCGCCTACGGTTTTTGGATCGTCCGAGTGGGTTGGGTCGCCACGTCACGACACGCTCGCCGAGCCCAGCGCCATCTTGAGTGCGGCGTCCAGATGGTTCCCTTCGGGCTCCGCGTGTTCTCTAAATGGCGCCCAAAACTTCAAGGAGCCCCCAAGGACTAGCCCACCCGGTCTGAGGGACGATTACTTCCCCTCGAATAACCTAGCAAGAAGATGTTCAAGTGCCCTTCACAGAGCTTTAAGTGGGGAGGGAGAGCGACACTCGAAGGCCGGGTTCTAGAAGCATCCCAGTAGTTGTCGCGACGGCAGTGACCGCTCGGGGCAGGCGCAAACCAGAACCCTGAAGTGCGGGCACCCGCTGTGTGTTGCGACGGCCGTGGGCTGTTCAGCTCGACGACAGAGCCCATATCGGCCCTCGAGTCCCCTCTGTGCACGAATACCCCCAATGTGAATGCTTGGCACGAAGCCCACTCGTCGGCTGGCTTTGGCGGCGGGCGCCTAGGCTGGGTAGTGGGCGAAGGGGTCACCTCCCCAAAGACTCGGGGCACCCTGAACTAGACGCGGATAGAGGACGTAGGGGGTGGCCCAGGTACGCGGGTCTCGGCCTCACGCCCTCATCGCTCGTCGTGGGGCTTTCCACCGACTTGCGCTGGGAAAATTCGTGGTGGAACGTGCCAAGCGGCGGGGGTGGAGGGGTGAGCATCCCCGGGCACTACACAGGGCACCGCCCGGGGCGAGCACAGCCCAGCACCCGGCCTGCCCCTCCCCCTCGCTGGCAGCCGTCGTATGGGCCAGCCGCCGCCTCCTCCTCTTCCCTACCCCCCTCCTTCCGAGCATCCGCGGGCAGGAGTGAGGACGGAGTAGGGGGAAGGTGGGGGCTGGGCGGGCAGCTTTGCCGCGCTTTGGCTTTCTGCGTCAGCAGCACCGAGCAAAACAGCGGCGGGAGCGCGCGCCCTGAGAGCGAGCGCGCGCCCCTCCCCCCGCGGCGTCGGGCGGCCGACACCCGGCAAACTCAGACCCCGAATGACAGGGCGGCCGGCGACTGCGCAGCACGGACGCACCAAGGCACTGCCGCTTTAAGCATGCTTGCCCATTGTTCGGAATCGAGCCAATGAGCGAGCGCCCGCTCCCAGCCCGAAGCCAATGGCGTTCGGGCAAAGGAGGACGAGCGCCGCCCACTAATCTATATTAAAGGTTCTGGCGCCGCGTGAGTTCCCCACTGGCTGCTCTGAAAAGCCATCTTTGCATTGTTCCTGTCTCCGGCTTCCCCGATCGCCGCAGCCACCTCCGCCGCGCGCCATCTCCGCCGCCGCGGACTCCGGCAGCTTTACCGCCAGAGTCCTCGAACTCCCGCTTTTCTTCTCAGTCCGTTGCATCGGATCACCGGAGTGCCCCATCATGTCAGACGCGGCCGTGGACACCAGCTCCGAGATCACCACCAAGGTGAGGTTAGACGCCGCCCGCCCGCCCTTTTGGGGTCCGCGCGCCGCTACTGCCGGAGCGGTGTTTAGCGCGCCGCACCCGGCTCTGCCCCGAGCCCGCTGTTACTCCCATTCGCTGCGGAGCCCGCCCGCTCCCGGCCTAGGTTACTAGGTAGCCCACTCTTTGTGCGCGTGCGGGGGAGGGGGCGGGAAGCGCCGTGGGCAAACGTGATGGCCATCCGGGAGTGACCTGAGGGCCCTCAGGGACCCGGAGATGCGAGTGCGGAGGCCAACAGGCTCGAGGGGAGGCTGCTGCACGGGCTCCCGAAACTTGTTTGTGACTCTCAGTAGTGGCGGCCGGAGGATAGGGGCCAGGCTAGGGGGTCGTCGGCCCACGGGGCGCGCTGAGATAACTTTGAAACTGGAGCGCTTTTGGAATCGGAACTGCCGGCGTTGGGGGGGCCCGCGTGTGCGGGCGCGGACCGGCTGTGGGAAGTGGCGGCTCCGTGGCGAGCGCCCGTCCGCGGCGCTGCTCTTTGTTAGGCGCCGGGCGGCCGAGTTTTCGCGCCTTGTAGTGGATCCGAAGAGGTTTATCTGGACTAGGCTCCGATAAGGCGGAGTGGGGCGGCGGGGCCGCGGTGTAGGTTGTCTTCCCGCGGAGGTGTGAAGGTCTCCTCCGCTCTGGCTGCCCTCGGGGAGGGGAGGTGGGTTTCCCACGGTGTGGAGGAGTGTGCCAGGAGCAGCCGCCCCGCCACAGTAATTCACCAGCGGTACCAGGCATCGCTGAGGAGGCGGCGAGCCCACGCGCCTGAGGGGAGGAAACGGAAAGTGAAGGATCGGCGCGCCGGGGCGACGATGGGCGCCCCTCGCGGCTGCCCGGGGGCACCGAGTGTGCGGCTGCTTCGGGGACTACGCGGGCGAACAAAAGCTGCGGCCCCGACTACCTTCTTGCGGGCCGAGCCGCGCGCCGGGGGCTGTTGAGGCCCGGTGATGCGGATTCACTGCCCTCGGTTTTGAGATCCTGCGCGTTTGGCGCAGCTCCGCTCCTGCGCGCCGTGTCGGTCCCGCTCCCTGCCCTGGGGAGTGTCTCCGCCCTTGGCGGGAGCACGGCGCTTTAAGGAGGAACCGCTTTTTTTTAATCTTTTGGTCCTTATTCGTGCCCCTGCGGAGACAGGCGCGAGTCACCTTGGCGTCTCCTTAACCCCTGTGCCCCTGGAGTCACCCCTGGTTCTTTCCCAGGGGCGACTCCCCGAGAGGAGCGGGGCTTGGGACACGGATCTCCGCCGGGGCTCCCTCCGGTCCTCTCTGGGTCCAGCCAGGGAACTAGTTTGAAGGAGAGGGTCAGCCCTTCCCAGCGCGGGGGTTCGCTTTTCCCCCAAGGTGATTTCCCGCTAGGAGCCCTAAATGCCCCTGTGGAATGCGTCTCCGAAGGCCTCGGGCTACGGGACTGCTAAAGCCCCGCGGACTTCGTGGCGGCCTCCCGCGGGACTTTGCCCGCCAAATACAGAGACGTAGGCCCGCGCATCTAGGCCTGCGAGGGGAGGCGGCGGGGGCGCCCAGAGGCCCAGAAAGACTGGAGACCAACTGGCGCGCGCCCGGCGGTGCCAGTGCAGCCAGCGGGCGCCAGGTTTCCAGGGTCAGGGGCGCACTCGGAGGCCCCGGGGCCACGTGCTCCGCGCGCGCGGTGCGTGCAGAGGCCCGCGCGCAAAGCCCGCCGGGCGGGGGTGCGCGCCTGCGCGCCACGACCTCCCCGCCCCCACAACTCCCCGGGGCTCCGGCCGCCAGGGGGCGGGAGCGGGCGGTGCCGGGTCCGCGCCGTGTAGGACAGGGAGCACCAGGAGGATGCGGCCGGCAGGTGTCCCGGGGCCCTTCACCGGAAGGCGTCCTAGCGGCCTCCAGTTCCCGGGCTGCTCGAGCCTGTTTGTGTTGGCGGCAGTGTGCTGCACTGGATGGGAAAAATTACGGGGCAGCGGGGTGCCCGCGGCGGCGCTGCCCCTTGGGGCTCGTGGGAGGCGCGGCCTGACGGACACCGAGCTGGCCCTCGGACGGGCGAGAGAGCCACGGAGGGACATTTTGGCTCTCCCAACTGCCAAATTTCAGGGACTGAGCGCCTGAGTGCAGCAAGGCCCTACTCGGGCCCAGGAGTGTGTCGCCTGAGCCGGTGCCCAAGTCCAGGGCTGTGGTCTGCCTCCTCCTGGGATGGCTGTGGCTTACGGAGGGATCGGTGGGATTCTGGTGCCTTCAAAGAAAGCCCTGCGCTTGCCAGATCGTGGGCTCCGAGCTCGAGCTCGGCTGCGGGGCCTCTGGCTGGAGAAGCGGCTTCCCCAGTTTTGCCAGTTAGTTCCCTCCCATTCCCTTCCCAGGCTAGTCCACCCACGGGAATCCTCCCTCAGTGTCAGGGCCCTCCCCCATTGCCTTATTTATTTATGGCACATACCTGCTGTCTTCCAAGAAGGATTTGTGAGAGGCGGAGCTCTCTGGTTGGAAACAACTCTGTGATGAGAGAGTGTGAGTGAAGTGTTCCCGGGCTCGTCTGCCCGGCCAGACAGGTTTCGGTCTGTGGTGCCACATGGCTTGTTTCCTAAGAAGCATGAGTAAAGGTGCGGTGGGAACCGCTGTCCTGGATCCGTTTTTAAAAATGTGTGTGTTTTTAAGAGTAGAGAAGTAGGATGAGATCCCAGCCACAGACACTCAGTATTCTTTGCTCTCTCCCACCTGCAACTTCAAGCTTGTTACTTGGGACATCAGGATTGGCACTGAATCCCTCCTACCTGTAGATTCGGGCCCCTTTGCCAGCCCTAGGCTACTCAGAAGACTTACTGGTTCCCTTTTCCTTTTTGAAGGACTTAAAGGAGAAGAAGGAAGTTGTGGAGGAGGCGGAGAATGGGAGAGAGGCACCTGCCAATGGGAATGCTGTGAGTGTCTGTTGTGGTCATGACCCCCCCGGCAGCTCCTGGCCTGGAGTTCTTACTTAAGACTTTGGGCTTAATCAAGGGTCGGGCGGGGGGCCGAGGCCTTAGCCAGTTCTGTACTGGGATCTCTGGCTGGAACTTCAGGGGGCATCTCTCTGGGGGTCTGGTCTGTAGAAGCCCAGGGTAGGGTCTGGAAGAAGTGATGTTGGGGGCAGAGTGATGTTCTGTCCTCATCAACAAGCTGCTCTGCTTTCTGTCGAGGAGAATGAGGAAAATGGGGAGCAGGAGGCTGACAACGAGGTAGACGAAGAAGAGGAGGAAGGTGGGGAGGAAGAGGAGGAGGAGGAGGAAGGTGATGGTGAGTAGCTTTGTTCCTCTAGTACCTTCTGGTCTTCCTAGCAGATGGGGAGGGACTGGGGTCTTCCTGGGGGGGGTGGCAGGTCCAAGGCACCACCTCCAACTGGGCTTGTAGCCACAGAGCCAGCCTGTGGGGCTGTGCCCCTAGCACCACACTCAACGCCCACTGGAGAGTGCCCTCCATGCCCTGATCAGTTGGTTGGTGGGGCTTCTCTGGTTTCGCTTGGGTCTTACCTCTGATGACAAGCTGCCCGTGATGGGCAGTGTGGGTGCAGTGACTGCCCAGTTTGTTAGGCAGCAGAGATGGCTCAGCGGCACTCAACCCTGGTTACTCTGTTGCTGGAGATTGCCCAAGGAGCTGCAGTTTTCCTGTCATCGTGTCCACCCCCCAACCCTACCTGTTGCTGCCTGCCACTGAGTGGGAGAGTCCCACTGTGCCCGGTTAGTTGAGGAAGGCAGAGCGGTTTACCTGGGCTTTGTTCTCACCAGGTGAGGAAGAGGACGGAGATGAAGATGAGGAGGCTGAGGCAGCTACGGGCAAACGGGCAGCTGAAGATGACGAGGTGGGTCTGGTCTGGCTTGAGTTGGGCCAGAGGGCTGGGATCTGAGACACTAACACTGGAGGGCTTGATGGAACTTAAAAGTGGTTATAAGATGCGGTGTGTGGTCCTTCTCCTCTTGAGCTGGAGTGGGAACAGGGGCCCTATGGAACCGCGCATGCCTGGTTTTAGTTTGGCCCTTAGGAGCTCAGCCAGTGGGTGGGTGGGCCCAGGGGATTGGAATAGGCCTTGACAATCCTTCCCTTCCCAGGATGACGATGTGGATACCAAGAAGCAGAAGACTGATGAGGATGACTAGACAGCAAAAAAGGAAAAGTTAAACTTAAAAAAAAAAAAAAAGGCCACCGTGACCTATTCACCCTCCACTTCCCGTCTCAGAATCTAAACGTGGTCACCTTCGAGTAGAGAGGCCCGCCCGCCCGCCCCTGGCGGGCAGCGCCACCCACAGACGACAGCGCTCTCCACCACCCAACCAAAACCACAACGTGAATTTGCAACAGGGGAGGAAAAAAGAAAGAACCAAAACTTCCAAGGCCCTGCTTTTTTTCTTAAAGTACTTTAAAAAGGAAAATTTGTTTGTATTTTTTATTTACATTTTATATTTTTGTACATATTGTTAGGGGTCAGCCATTTTTAATGATCTCGGATGACCAAACCAGCCTTCGGAGCGTTCTCTGTCCTACTCTGACTTTACTTGTGGTGTGACCATGTTCATTATAATCTCAAAGGAGAAAAAAAACCTTGTAAAAAAAGCAAAAACAACAACAAAAAAAAACAATCTTATTCCGAGCATTCCAGTAACTTTTTTTGTGTATGTACTTAGCTGTACTATAAGTAGTTGGTTTGTATGAGATGGTTAAAAAGGCCAAAGATAAAAGGTTTCTTTTTTTTCCTTTTTTTGTCTATGAAGTTGCTGTTTATTTTTTTGGCCTGTTTGATGTATGTGTGAAACAATGTTGTCCAACAATAAACCGGAATTTTATTTTGCTGAGTTGTTCTAACAAAGCTGTCTCAGGCCTGGTTTTTCTGTTTTGGTTTCTTTAGGCTTTTTCCAGAGGGGCAGGGGCAAGAAGAGGGGAAGATCTGGAACCTGCTGTCCTTCCTGGGGACAGTGGGTTGGAGACCTCAGTTGGGGGAGGTGTGCCCCTTGGCACCAGGGTCTGGTGGGTGGCCATCCTGTAGTCAAGTACTGAGCTGCAACTGGCTAATGGGGACATGATGGAGCACTATAGAGCTATGGGCTGAAGGGGGAGCCACTTACCAGCTTCATCCTTCCTAGGATTGTAGTGAGACCATCTTCACTGAAGTTGTTTAACCCAGTTTCATTAGAAATCTGCCGACACCTCTATAGGCTGGGGGAACAAGCTACATGCGGGGCTGCCCTCTGGATCCAGGAGGTGGGGTAGGGGGTTGTCCAGGCCCAAGTGAAAACTCAGGGCCAAAGATCCCAGAGATGCCACCTCCCTGTGGGACAGCTGCTAGCTGTGCCCTTCACCTCAAAGGCCTCACTGGATTATCCTGGCCACTGAATGGCTCCCCCTCGTGGTGACACGTGGCACCTTCTGGTCTCTTAGGACAGACGTTCCAGGATACTAATGCAGCCTAGGTTTAGTCACTAAGAGCTAAGTCTGACCATTGGGACCCTGTAGATTGTAGCCTGCGAGGCTACTCTGTCCATGGGATTTCCCAGGTAAGAATACTGGAGTAGGTTGCCATTTTCTTGTCTAGGGGACCTTCTGGACCCAGGGACTGAACCTGGGTCTCCTGCATTGCAGGCAGATTCCTTACCAACCTTGCACTTATTCACAACTCCGATCTCCAGAAGAAACAAATACCTCGGTTGGGGGAGAGACACCCTGCCCCTTCAGCACAGTAAGGGGTGATATGTGAGCTGCTTGGAATTTTCAGAGTGGTGAGGAGCTCTCTAAGAACCTTCTGGGGTCTACAGATGAGCTTCATATGTGTGGTGTGAGGGTCCACAGAGGAGCCTCGTGAGTGATGTAGGGTGTCCACAGCAGAGCCTCGTGTGTGATGTGAGGTGGCCAAAGCGGAGCCTCGTGTGTGTGGTGTGGGGTGTCCACAGCGGAGCCTCCTGTGTGGTGGGGGAGGGTCCAGAGGAGCCTCATGTGTGGTGTGAGGGGTCCACTCTGGAGCCTCGTGTGTGTGATTTGGGGTGTCCACACCAGAGCCTTTTGTGTGTGTGTGTGTGTGGTGTGAGGGGGTCCACAGTGGAGCCTCGTGTGTGATGTGGGTGGTGTCCACACCAGAGCTTCATGTGTGTGTGTGGTGGGGGATGTTCACAGCGGAGCCTTGGGTGTGTGTGTGTGGTGTGGTGGGGTCCACAGCGGAACATTGTGTGTAGTGTGAGGGGTCCACAGCTGAGCCTCGTGTGTGTAGTGTGAGGGGTCCACAGCGGAGCCTCGTGTGTGTGGTGTGGGGTGTCTACAGACGAACCTCGTGTGTGTGGTGTGAGGGGTCCACAGCGGAGCCTCGTGTGTGGTGTGAGGGGTCCACAGAGGAGCCTCGTGTGTGTGGTGTGGGGTATCCACAGTGGAGCCTCGTGTGTGGTGTGAGGGGTCCTCAGCAGAGCCTTGTATGTGGTGTGGGGTGTCTACAGACGAGCCTCGTGTGTGTGGTGTGAGGGGTCCACAGCGGAGCCTCGTGTGTGGTGTGGCAGGGTCCACAGCGGAGCCTCGTGTGTGGTGTGAGGGGTCCACAGCGGAGCCTCGTGTGTGGTGTGGCAGGGTCCACAGCGGAGCCTCGTGTGTGGTGTGAGGGGTCCACAGCGGAGCCTCGTGTGTGGTGTGGCAGGGTCCACAGCGGAGCCTCGTGTGTGGTGTGAGGGGTCCACAGCGGAGCCTCGTGTGTGGTGTGGCAGGGTCCACAGCAGAGCCTCGTGTGTGGTGTGACGGGTCCACAGAGGAGCCTCGTGTGTGTGGTGTGGCCTGTCCACGGCTGAGCCTTGTGTGTGGTGTGGCAGGGTCCACAGAGGAGCCTCCTGTGTGTGTGTGGTGTGGGTGGGTCCACAGCAGAGCCTTGTGTGTGTGGTGTGAGGGTTCCACAGAGGAGCCTCGTGTGTGGTGTGAGGACTCTCAAGAGTCTTCTCCGACACCACAGTTCAAAAGCATCAATTCTTCGGCACTCAGCTTTCTTCATAGTCCAACTCTCACATCCATACATGATCACTGGAAAAGCCATAGCCTTGACTAGATGGACCTTTGTTGACAAAGTAATGTCTCTGCTTTTTAATATGCTGTCTAGGTTGGTTATAACTTTCCTTCCAAGGAGTATGTGTCTTTTAATTTCATGGCTGCAATCACCATCTGCAGTGATTTTGGAGCCCCCCAAAATAAAGTCAGCCACTGTTTCCACTGTTTCCCCATCTATTTCCCATGAAGTGATGGGACCGGATGCCATGATCTTCGTTTTCTGAATGTTGAGCTTTAAGCCAACTTTTTCACTCTCCTCTTTCACTTTCATCAAGAGGCTTTTTAGTTCCTCTTCACTTTCTGCCATAAAGGTGGTTTAGTTCAGTTCAGTTCAGTCGCTCAGTCGCGTCCGACTCTTTGCCACCCCATGAATCGCAGCACGTCAGGCCTCCCTGTCCATCACCAACACCCAGACTTCACTCAGACTCGCTCAGACCATCGAGTCCGTGATGCAATCCAGCCTTCTCATCCTCTGTCGTCCCCTTCTCCTCCTGCCCCCAATCCCTCCCAGCATCAGAGTCTTTTCCAATGAGTCAGTTCTTTGCATGAGGTGGCCAAAGTACTGGAGTTTCAGCTTTAGCATCATTCCTTCCAAAAAAATCCCAGGTTACTGTGGGGCAAATAACTGAGCCCTGCTGGGCCTCCATCTCCTACTCTGCCTGAAGGCAACACTAGCATGAGGTGTGTGCCATGGCCCAGAGCTGCCTTTCCTAGGGTCTTAAGTCTGCACTGTGAGCTCACCAGACTCATTTTCCCATCCGTACTGCTCACCCCTCCAAAGATTTGGTCTGGAACAGCCCCTGCTACCTTCAGCACAACCCACTTCTCTGTAGTCCTGAGTTTAGTACACAATTTATCACTGCCTGGGACGTGTCCTCGGGGTACAGGGTCGCCTGGATCCTATTCAAGTTCTCTCCAAGGGGAGGGACAGGATGCCCGGGACCCCAAGTTGGAAGATTTGTGGGGAATGGGCGCCCCCTGGTGGACATAGAGAAACTGCATGTGGCTCTTGTGTTCAGCACCTTCCAGGAAAGAGCCATTCTGGGCCCTGGCCCCTAGCAAACGCAGCCTGGGCCAAAAACAAGAACTTCCTCCCTCTCTGTTGCTGGAACCCCAGTCAGACATGAAGGTAGGTGGTCATTTCCCAAGCCTTCCCTCTGGACAGCTGATGGCCCATCTCAGGGTTCTGATCCTTTTTTTCCTGGAGTGCAGACCGCAGGCCTCCCAGAGCCACAGCTGAGGCCAGGGTTGGCTCCTCTGTAGTCGTGGGAGTCCCCTGGATTCTGGACCCTCTTGTTTCAAACTCCCTCTTGTTTGAAAGTGTTAGCTACTCAGTCATGTCTGACTCTTTGCGACCCTGTAAACTGTAGCCTGCCAAGGCTCCTCTGTCCATTGCCCTTCCCTTCTCCAGGGAATCTTCCCGACCCAGGAATTGAACCCGGGGTCCCCTGCACTGCAGGGAGATTCTTTACCAGCTGAATACCAGGGAAGCCCTCTCTCTTGTTTAGTTCTGTTGAAATGCATGGTGTGCAGAGTGTCCTCCTAGGGCAGGCATAGCTTTTGGCCACCTCTGGGCCCTATTGTAGGACTCCACACAGTGGCTGCTGCTCTGATGAGGCTCTAGTGCCTCAACTGATTGGATTTGGGGGCAGGGGGCAGGGGTTCCCAGCTGTACTCTCTGGAACTCTGCCTCCCTTCCAGGCTGCCCCAGGCCTGAGGGCCAGGATCTGGGGTCACCTCTCCACAGCTCCGTTGCTGGCCCAAGGGCCCAAAGGCCTCCCAGGTCCCAGTCCTTCCAGGACCCTGATGCCCAGTCTCCCCTGTGGCCTCCTATGTCCTGGATGCAGGCCAGTCCTGCTTGCCTCAGGTCCCTGGCCACTTTGGTCCCTCCTGGTGGAAGTTGTTTCGTGAGGATGGAAACCCCGGTAACAGCTTTATTTGAGCTGGTCCACTTCTGCTGTGTGGCTGCTTGTCCCTCCCAACCTCAACCCTTTGTAGGCAAGGACAGGGCTATCCTCAGCCTATGGAGACCTCAGTCTATGCCCACAGGGTCTGGTCTGAGCTCAGAGAGGTGATGAAGGCTCCAATAAGGAAACAGAGGTGAAACATCCTAAAACCGCCTGGGACATTGACCTTATATACTAGGTGAATGACATGTGTACTATTTATGGAGATGGCCTAGCAGCCAGTGACTGTTGTGGGATTCCACAAAGTTCTGGGCATAGCCAAGAACCCAGTTAGCAGGGTGTATGTGCCCTCGGGAGCTTTTCATCAAGGCTGCTGCCCATAGCAACGTGAAGTGCCAGGTGGTCATTTGAGACAAGCTCATTTCACATACACCCATGCTGGGGCCCAGCTGTGAGGCTCTTGGCAGCAAGCAGATCCCTTGAAGGAAGCAGATGCTAGTGAAGATTCCAGAAGGTACTGAGGACATCTGTTGTTTTTACGACCAGCAGTCTTTACTGTTCTCTTGGCAATAATCTGAAACTGTCCAGTCTGCCTCCTGGATAATTTCCCCTCTCCCAATCTTAATCAAGCCTCACAGAAAGGATGTGGTTTTGTCCTGGCCAATCAGTGCCTGGAGGCCCCCTCTGGCTAAACAGATTGGCTCAAGTTGATCCAATCAGAGTGAGCCCTGAGATTTTTGCCTGAGTTGCTGGGAAGAGAACAAACTTGATTCTTGATTCTGAGCCCTGGGCATTGAACTTGGGCAGCTGAGTAAGAAGCTGAGGCTGCAGCCCACATGGATAGCAGCAGAGTTGAGCCAAGAAGCAGAGGAACCCTGAGTTTTCTGATGACATTGCTTGAGCCCCTGAGTCTAGTCATGCCTGAAGCTAGAACAATCTTTTGACTTGTTAATTATACATGTCAGTAAATTTCTTCTTAGCTTAGGCCGGTTCACGTTGAGTTTTTTGTGGTCTCTGAGTCATACCAGTGAACAGGTGAATAGAGGGCTCCAGGCTCCAGTCTCCAAGGCCAACCAGGCTTCCATGAACAAAGACAATCTGAAGGAGGAGGAGCATGGAGGTGTGGGGGATTGCTTCTCTGGTGAGGTTTCCAGGTTGAGAGGGAACAGAGGGAGGTGAATCAGCCTTGGAAGAGGCTGTGATGCTCATGGCCTATCTCTCAGCAGGATGGCAGAATACTGCTAGATTCATTCTCAACTAGGGGTGGGCATCGGGGAGAGAGGGCCCGGGTCATCTGAGCTGCCCCTCATGTATCACCCGCCTGGAGACCCCCTTTCCTTCATCTCTAGTCCCAGGACTCTCTGGTCCTCTGATCTCCCAGCGACTCACTGAACTTCCAGAATTCCCACCTATGCCTCACAGTCAAAGTCTCACTGAACTAACTCGATTGCTCTCGAAGGCCAGAGGTGAGAGGTGAGACTCTGTCTTTATGCCGCCTGGTGCCTCCCAACTGTTTCTCTGCCTCAAGTTGGGCGTGAGAGGTGAGATCCCCTGTGTGGAGAAGTGCTAGGCTAACCAGTGTCAAAGTGTCTTCTTTCCACAGAACTCATGGGATCTTTAATATACCAAGGAGTCTGCAGGAATAAGGTTTAACATGCAGCTTGTCCCAAGTTTATTTGACCTGTATTTTTTTCATAGTAAGTCTATTAACATGTTGAAGGACATTCATGTCCAGAAAAAGCTGATCTTGCACAAGGACCATCTGCAGGGCTCAGGGAATATTTGCTGAACTAAGCAGATGATGGGAAAGGATTCCCTTGGGAACTGGTTCCACAGTCTGGCTTTCAGAGCCCTGGAAGGGCCTCACGCAGGCTCCCTGGGCTGCAGGTGGCCTGGGGCCCTGTGCCCACAGCAGTGGCCCTTGTTAACACAGCCTGGGAGGTGAAAGGGGAACTGGTACAGACCCTTCTAGAAAGCATTTGACCCTAAATATCAAGATTCACAAAATATGTACATACTTTTTTGTGATAGAAATTCACCTGCAATGCCATTCTGCATCCTAGAAAAATCTCTACCTCTTCTCACCCTTCTTGCCAGTCTCCCCACAATGTCCCAGGTCTGACTCTACTGGAGCCCAGGGCTTGGCCTGCTGGGCAGTCACCCAGCCTCAAAGAGGCTGAAGAATGGTGCGGGGTGGGGCGGGGAGAGGGGAAGGGTGTTCCCAGTCCCAGGGGGAAGTGACAGTGGCTTCTACAATTCTGACCCCTTTGTCAACATTGTCCCTGGTGAGCCGCTCTAATCATCATCATACCTACTAGTGAGTGTCTCTCCCCAGGAAAAGCTCCTTCCTTTCCTCTGAGACCAGTGTGGTCTGACCCATTTTAACATTTGTATTTATTTTATTTATTTATTTTTGGCATGTGGGATCTTAGTTGCTCAACTAGGGATCAAACCTGTGCCCCCTGCATTGGAAATGCAGTCTTAACCACTGGACCATCAGGGAAGTCCCTGAATCCATTTTAAAGAAAAAACATTTTACTGACCTTGGCACTTAAGGGGTCCCATTATTAGGTGGGTGGGCTTTCTATTATTTTCCTGTTCTGCTTGGGGAGGGGATGGGAATCCTGCCAAAATCACAGATTTGACTTTTAAATGGTAGTCTCTTGTCATTCAATGACATTTTTCAGATGGGTACTCCCAGCGGCTACTGGCCTCCCAGGGAGGTCAAGGAGGTGTTTGTGAGCAGAGGCAAGCTTTTCCTTTGCAAATAATTGTGTCCTCCAGAACACCACCACATCCACAATGGAGCTACCAGAATTCTGGGTCATAATAATACTATTTGAGAGCCTGGAAACACTGAGGATCACTATTGGTCATAAAACTATTTCAGTATCATGAAACATCTACTTTTAAGTAAATGTGAACCCTCCAAGAGTTTCCCAGGTGGTGCAGTGGTAAAGAATCTGGCCTGCCATTGCAGGAGACACAAGAGATACACGTTTGATCCCTTTGTCAGGAAGATCCCCTGAAGTAGGAAGTGGCAACCCAGTCCAGTATTTTTGCCTGGAAAGTTCCATGGACAGAGGAGCCTAGTGGTCTACAGTCCATAGGGTTGCCAAGAGTCTGACGTGACCGAGGGACTGAGCCTCCATGCACACACGCACAAACCCTCCAAGAAAAACCTTAGTCTAATTCTACCAAATACATTATATATGGTTGCTGAATACAAGTCAATTAAAAGAGAGTAACACTTAGACAATCTGCTGGAAGAGATGAGGTGGATTCCAGTTGTAGCCAAGGGTTGTGGTCCAAGTAACCAATATGTATGACCGACAATGTACCAGGAAAGAAAAGAAATGACCATGATCAACTTCTGTGATAACAGCACAAAGCAGTGGAATGAAATTCTTTTTCTCTAAACAGGTAGACCAATCACGTACAGCTTGATTATACAGGGGTGTCCCGTGTACCATGCAGATGGCATATTGATAGCTCAAAATACACATTTTAGCCCAACACAAAAGCAATAATGATAATATACCTGAAACATTCAAGGTGACAATAATTTTCCTTATTCCCTTATAATTGAGAAGAGCTATTGGGGGTTGATTTGAATGAATCAACTCACCTAAGAAATCATTCTAAAAAAATTGAGTAAATGCTATTTTTTAACTTTGAATACATTTCCTCCAAAAAACTGCAAGACTTTAAAAGCATTTTATGGAAACACGCAGCTGTTTCAGAGTTCGGACCTGGGTGCTTAATACCCCTTTGTTGGTACTGCTGTCAGTGATGGTGATATTTGTGTGTTTAAGCATGTTTCTAATCCTCTGAAAGACATAATTTTAAACTAAAGGTTTTATCCGAGAGCCCCAAATGCTCTCTGTTCACAGAAATCTTTCTGTCTCAGAAATGTTTTTCACAGTGCAACTAGACCAAAACAAATAACTAACAATTCTCTTTATTAAGTAGTTAGGTCCGAACAACTTATTCAGTATTAATGTCCTACTTACTAGCCGTCATATTATTTTGGAAAAAGAAAAGCCACATAAATAGAGAGCAAAAATATTTTTATTTCATTTATAATCACAAGGACTTACGAACGGAGCGTGTGTGCCTGTGGAACCCAGCACATCTTTTCCAACCTGGAGTCATATTGGACCACAACCCTCATTTCCTCTTCACAGTGATTTTCAGCAGGGTGTAACAGATGTCCTGGACCATTACATCGCTTTTAAAAACTAAAAGATCCTGTGCCACCCCTGTGAATTCACTGCAGTGCTCTGGGGTGCCTCAGTGTACAGATTGGGAAACAAATGTATTGGGTTGGCCAGAAAGTTCGTTTGGGTTTTTGGTATGCTGCCATAGAAAAGCCCAAACGGACTTTTTGGCCAACCCGATATTTACTAAATTTCTGCTTCTCACTCCACTGCATCGCATTTCTCAGGTTCTTCAAAGCCATAGTCAAAGCTGCTCAGTTTCATACCAAATAAAAGCACCTGAGGAGCTGCTAAATGGCTTTATGTTTTCACTTTGAGGGCCATTTTAACGGTGCATTTATGGAAGGCGGCAAAACAAGTACCAGGTCACTAGCCAGAAATTCTAAAAATAAACTCGCCAGTACACAGGGATTGGTGAGCATATGCACCCCCTGGGGCGCTCTCTGGTTGTGGTGTGAAGGATAAACAGGGGTGCGGGGCAGGCATGCCGCTGGCTGGACCGGCCCCAGAAGGTTATAGGAACTTTTAGCAGGGGCGGTGGGGATGGAGGACACGATGGGGGAGATGCTTATGGAAGCTGAGTCAACAGGGTCCCGTCTACTGGATGGCGGGCAGCCCACCCTCCCTACTAGCCTCCAGAAGGCCCCATCATCCCCCACACCTGGGAAGATTAAAAAGAAATAATAATTATGCATTTATTTGGCTGTGCAGGTGTTTCTCGAGTTTCCGCGAGCCCGGGCTTCTCTCTGGTCGCGGTGCGCCTGGGCTTCTCGCTGCAGTGACTCCGCTTGTTGCAGAGCGCGGCCTCTCTCGAGCGCGCCGGCTTCAGCAGTTGCAGCACTCGGGCTCAGGAGCACAAACTCAGTAGCTGCGGCGCACGGGCTTAGCTGCTCGGCCGCGTGTGGGATCTTCCCGGATCAGGGGTCGAACCTGCAGGAGTTGCATTGGCAGGCAGATTCAACGGCTGAGCCACCAGGAAAGTCCTAGGCAGATGTTTCTATCCGGCCATCCCCTCCAGGCCTGAGGGGTGGAGAGCAAGGATGTCAGCACGGGCATCTGTGCCCTGCTTCCTCCTCACCCTCCTCTCCATCCTTCACCAGGTGGAAGGGGCAGGTAGTCACTCCTCCCACAGGGCAGGGCTTTCCCCATCACACCCGGAGGTCTTTGTACTATCAAGCCTGGCACATCTGGTTCTTACTTTGTTGATGACAGGTTAAAGAGTGTAAAAATCTTTCTGTTTGAGTCAAACCTGGCTTTCCAGACTGCTGGCTTGCTGCGGGGGCTTGTCAATCCTTGTTTCGGGGTCAAGGGCTGAATGCTGACTTCTTTCCGTTTTTTCACCTCCTCATTTCAGGCATGATGCCACTGCACTGCCCTGTTTTCTTCAGAGCAAATTGATTACCATCTGAAATTATCTGCTTTCTGTCTCTTCTCATTAGGCACTCGTGGTAGGGACTTCGCTCATCTTGTCCAGCAAGTGTCTCCGTAACTTAAAACAGTGTCTGGCACATAAAAAGTGCTCAATAAGTATATGTGGAGTGAATGTATAATGCTTAAAGAATTTGACAAGCATGTTTTCAATATCAGTTCAGTTCAGTTCAGTTCAGTCGCTCGGTCGTGTCCGACTCTTTGTGACCCCATGAATCGCAGCACACCAAGCTTCCCTGTCCATCACCATCTCCCAGAGTTCACTCAGACTCACGTCCATCGAGTCCATGATGCCATCCAGCCATCTCATCCTGGGTGGTCCCCTTCTCCTCCTGCCCCCAATCTCTCCCAGCATCAGAGTCTTTTCCAATGAGTCAACTCTTCGCATGAGGTGGCCAAAGTACTGGAGCTTCAGCTTTAGCATCATTCCTTCCAAAGAAATCCCAGGGCTGATCTCCTTTAGAATGGACTGGTTGGATCTCCTTGCAGTCCAAGGGACCCTCAAGAGTCTTCTCCAACACCACAGTTCAAAAGCATCAATTCTTCGGCACTCAGCCTTCTTCACAGTCCAACTCTCACATCCATACCATGACCACAGGAAAAACCATAGCCTTGACTAGGCGGACTTTAGTTGGCAAAGTAATGTCTCTGCTTTTGAATATACTATCTAGGTTGGTAATAACTCTTCTTCCAAGGAGTAAGTGTCTTTTAATTTCATGGCTGCAGTCACCATCTGCAGTGATTTTGGAGCCCAAAACAATAAAGTCTGACACTGTTTCCACTGTTTCCCCATCTATTTCCCATGAAGTGATGGGACCAGATGCCATGATCTTAGTTTTCTGAATGTTGAGGTTTAAGTCAACTCTTTCACTTTCATCAAGAGGCTTTTTAGCTCCTCTTCACTTTCTGCCATAAGGGTGGTGTCATCTGCGTATCTGAGGTGATTGATATTTCTCCCGGCAATCTTGATTCCAGCTTGTGTTTCTTCCAGTCCAGCGTTTCTCATGATGTACTCTGCATAGAAGTTAAATAAGCAGGGTGACAATATACAGCCTTGACGTACTCCTTTTCCTGTTTGGAACCAGTCTGTGTTCCATGTCCAGTTCGAACTGTTGCTTCCTGACCTGCATACAGATTTCTCAAGAGGCTGGTTAGGTGGTCTGGTATTCCCATCTCTTTCAGGATTTTCCACAGTTTATTGTGATCCATACAGTCAAAGGCTTTGGCATATTCGTCAATAAAGCAGAAATAGATGTTTTTCTGGAACTCTCTTGCTTTTTTCATGATCCAGCAGATGTTGGCAATTTGATCTCTGGTTCCTCTGCTTTTTCTAAAACCAGCTTGAACATCAGGGAGTTCATGGTTCACGTATTGCTGAAGCCTGGCTTGGAGAATTTTGAGCATTACTTTACTAGTATGTGAGATGAGTGCAATTGTATGGTAGTTTGAGCATTCTTTTGCATTGCCTTTCTTTGGAACTGGCATGAAAACTGACCTTTTTCAGTCTGGCACATAAAAAGTACTCAATAAGTATGTGTGGAGTGAATGTATAATGCTTAAAGAATTTGACAAGCATGTTTTCAATATACACTAACTAAAAAAAAAAAAATTCCCCAATTTACCAACATTTTAGGGATAGGGCAGCTGGAAGAAAATGAAGAGCCTGCAAAGTAACAAGGAGCAAACGCTCAGGAAAGGGGCTCCCAGGACCCCAGCAGGTAAAGCAAGAAGGGCTGGACGGGGGCAGGGGCTCAGTGGAGTTCTCTGATGCCTCAGAGGAGACGCGGCCACAAGCCAGGTGAGCAGCAGAGGCAGAGTGCAAAGAGTGCGAGGAGATAATTCTGGGGAACTTGACTCTGTGGAGAAAGAGGATGAAGCAGGAGCTGAAGGCTATGCAGGATTGATGGAAAGCCTTTTTTTTTTTTAAATTCGTCTTTTTTTTAGGGTAACTTGAACATGTTTTGTCGGCTGAGAGTTGAAGGATCCAGAGAAGAGAGGGCTTTCCTGATTTTTTCTGCACTGCATGTCATCTCTTCCTTTGAATGCCCACCTTGTCCTTTTTTCGTGGCAGGCACTTGTAACTGCTCAACTGGAGACGACGCTCGGAAATGCAGACCTGTGCTCTCTAACTGGTACACAGTGTGGCCTGAATGGGCCAGATCCTCTCTGCCAGACTGCGCGTCCTCCAACTCCCATGCCCGCCTGGGGCCAGACTCAGGGCTTCACCACATGCCCCATGACAGAAACCACCCAGCACTCAGGCCAGTAACACAGATGGGAAGGTGGATGAGACGGCTGACTCACGTCACACAGGAAACCTTAACCAAAACTCTCTAAATAGAAGTCTGAGTTTGAAAGAGTCTCTTAAGTTCTCCCAAGTCTTTCTCAAATGCCATGCTGCCTGGGGCTTTTCTGTCCTCCTCTAAAGATGACAAAGTTCCTCTGGATGGCCCCAAGCAACTGGACAGGTCAGAACTTGCACAGGTCAGAACAGGCCACTTGCACAAGTCAGAACTGGGACTGCCTTTGTTCCTTAAGCATGCTGCTTAGAGATCTCAGTTTATCTTATGGTTACCAGTGGACACATTATGTCTCTAATAATGAATGCCAGTATTTTGGATTAAAAAAAAAATGTAAAAGTGGGTCAGCTTTTATTTTGCTTTCCAAAAATGCCTTGTCTTTTCTCAGCATCAACCTGTCTCTTTCCTTTTTCCTGGACTGTCTTCTCCCCAGAATCCACCCAGGGAAGGCTCTCGGGCCTGGACACATCCTGATGGAGAAAGGACTTCCCAAGGGGCTTCTCCACCTGCTTAGACTTCCTTCACTGCCCTGCTCCACTCACCCACCCAGCCAGCACTGTCAGGGACACACTGTGTTGTATTTGTATCCCTGTTGAAATACAGGGACAGTGCTGTATTTCAAAGATTGTTCCACAGACCACCTGTAGCAGAATCAGCCGGGGTGCTTCCATAGGCAGGTATCTGGGCCTGACACCCGCTGGGGTGCTTCCATAGGCAGGTATCTGGGCCTGACACCCGCTGGGTCATCATTTCTGGGGATGGGCAGATGTCCATAAATGTTAGAGAAACAGTGGCTGTACACTGTGCCAGGTCTGATCTGAATGCATCTCCTTCCAATAACATTTTGTGATCTTTAATATATCCACCCCCAACCCCACACAGATTTTCAGGCATTTGGACCAGCATTCACCCTGCAGGGGCTGACCTGAACCCACCAAGGATCCTGGTCCCTGCAGCTCCCGTGTCCTCTCTTTCCACCTGGCCTGTACCACCTCCCTTCTCCTCTCACCACAGCATTCAGTTATCCTCCCCATCAGTTCAAGTCCCACTTGTGCTTGGAACTCCTTGATCGGCATTGTTCCCAAAGCACACGCTTTTCTTCCTTGTTTGTTTCATGGTTTGCTGTTGTTGTTCAGTCACTCAGTCATGTCTAACTCTTTGCGACCCCATGGACTGCAGCAGGGCAGGCTTCCCTGTCTTCCACTATCTCCTGGAATTTGCTCAAACCCATGTCCATTGAGTCAGCGATGCCATCCAACCATCTCATCCTCTGTCGTCCACTTCTCCTCTTGCCTTCAATCTTTCCCAGCATCAGGGTCTTTCCCAATGAGTTCGCTCTTCTCATCAGGTGGCCAAAGTACTGGAGCTTCAGCTTCAGCATCAATCCTTCCATTGAGTATTCAGGCTTGATTTCCTTTAGGATTGACTTGTTTGATCTCCTTGCTCTCCAAGGAACTCTCAAGAGTCTTCTTGAGCACCACAGTAAAAAAGCATCAGTTCTTTGTAAATGTTCAATATTTCCTGAGCACATGTACCTTGGAGAGATGGCAAGCTTCTAAGAAGGACTGGGCCATGGTTCTTTTTGTTTTTCTCAGAGCAGCTAGCAAAGCAGTGCTAGCTGGGTGGGTGAGTGGAGCAGGGCAGTGAAAGAAGTCTAAGCAGGTGGAGAAGCCCCTTGGGAAGTCTTTTCTCCATCAGGATGTGTCCAGGTCCAAGAGCCTTCCCGGGGGGGATTCTGGGGAGAAGACACAGTCCAGGAAAAAGGAAAGAGACAGGTTGATGCTGAGAAAAGACAAGGCATTTTTGGAAAAAGAAAAGCTTGACTCACTTTTATCTTTTTTTTTAATCCAACCTTTGGTATTTAAAAATTAGGTTTTGAAGATAACAGATCTAAGAATGGAGTCATCACTGAAAGATGGAGATACAGTACTAAAAATGTTCTGCTTCTTCTCCCACCCACAGATGCAAACAGGCCCTTTGCGGTAACAGATGGAAGGAGAGCAGGGATCTAGGAGCAGGGGCTCCACCAAGAGGGCCCACTCAGTGTATTTTCCCTCCTCTGGCCTCAGACCTTACTACTTTAGGAACCAGAAAATTTTGCTTAAAAAAATTTTTTTTTGGATGTGGACCATTTTTTAAAGTCCATTATTGAATTTGTTACAATATTGCTTCTCTTTTAAGTTTGTTTTCTTGGTAGTGAGGCATGTGAGAAGGCATGTACACTGGAAGGTGAGGTCTTAACCCCTGGGCCTCCAGCGTAGTCCCAGAACCAGAAGACTTTTCATTGCTGGTATTTTATTAAGTACAGTGAAGGCTACTGATAGTTCACAGGTAAGTTCCTAAAAAAGAACCCTTTCTTGTTGTTCTCTGTGTTTTGTTTTTTTAAACTCTTTTGGCCACCCTACTCAGCATGTGGGATCTTAGCTCCCAATCAGAGATCAAACCTGAGTCCCGTGCATTGCAAGGCAGATGCTTAGCCCCTGAACCGCCAAGGAAGTCCCTAGAAGAACCCATTTTAGTTTTCTTTCTATTGTCAGACTTAAAAAGCACTGCAGATATAACTTCTGCTCCCCTACACGGGCTCCCTCTGACCTCGGTTTTCAAGGTCTCCCAGCATCCCTCCCCATCCAAGCACTTCCCCATCACTGTTCTCCAGGTGAGTTTAGGGAGACCTTTTCTTCATTTTGTAACTTCTAGTGTCTCGTTTAGGAAGGTAAGAGTCCTTACTCGACCAACTTAGAACTTCCAGCCTCTCTGGAAACCTCTTGAACAAATGCACATTATAAAAGAAGGGGAAAAGTTAAAAACAATAGACAAATGGAGGGCACATGTATGTTGTAGAAGAGAGCCACTAAATACCACATCTAAAAGACAAATGTCAAGGTCATGGGTCTTGCTCAAGTGTGTTGTACGTTCTTGGAAAGCAGTGACTGAAGCACTCAGGCACTGCAAGATCTATCAGTCCTCTCTGGAGCAAAACAGAGCTGTGATCCTACAGTCTGATAAATGTCATTCTTCCCATCATGGAGCCAGGTTCACATTCCAAAAAAAGGAGAAATCAAAGAAGTGTCATGCTAAAGACGTAGGAATATTTTAATTAACGTTTTAATTAATTATGTAATAATAATAATATCAGTCTATTTTACAAGTTAAATGTATGAGAATGTATGAAATAGAAATGGTAGGAAAAAACTAAACGCAGGTCAGGAACATGAAGTTTTCCAAAACCAGGGGCCAAAAGATGTGTTGCCTGCAGGGCCCAAGGAGGAGGCAGGGAGGGTGATGGGAACAGCTCGTGATGTGTGTCTGTCCCTGGGTCTACTCCAGGAAGGAGTCGAGGCATGCCCTCTGCCCTGGTCTGGGACTGGGAGTTTATACCCTGGTCAACGGAAGATGGTGGCTTGAGAGAAAAAAGCCATCTGGTTACCTACACAGAGCTGGTCCCCTGGTGGCCGCAGGTGGGTTTTGCCGTAGAAGGAATCCGGGGTGAAAGTGCCAAAAATCAAAGGTATAGAGGAAATAAGTAACCAGTTTCCTCCATCCCTCTAAAAAAATGAATTCTTGAAATGCACACACATTCTTCTCTCAAACGTAGAAAAGCCTCACTCTGGATGTGCTTACGAGAAGATCGTCGTCAAAAAACTTTGTCTCTATGATAACATTTCCACTGTAAGTCAGAAGAGAGGGCAGAAGAGTGAGCGTGTTAGCAACAGATTTCATTTCCACAAAGTAGTTTCGGTCTGGGTTTACTGGGCCCGTGGACATGCACTCACCTATACAACCTTGGCTTGGAGATATTAAGATCACATGGGGTTAGACATCTCACATGACCTTTTAACTTATGTGATGAGGTTCATCTTCTTCAAGTTTAGAAATTAGAAGAGGGAGCATGTCTTAACCCACAGTACACCCAAGGGCCTCTGAGTGCTCTGCATGCAGAGGTGCCTATAAATATGACTTCCTGATTCACGTGAAAACCTGAGACTGCAGGGGTGGTATTTTTCCTATAAAACTCACTCTGGTGGAAGCTGTGGGTTGGCCTGTCCTGAATCTTTCTCCTCACTTTGGGTAACAGCACTCTGTTCTTCTCTTGGGGGATCCCCTATCTCCAGTCCATGGTCAGTTAAGTGGCCCCTCCCTTGACTGACAAAGGGGCAGGCACAGCATATAATTTGAGCCAATCAGAATCTCTCCCCTGAGCAAAATCCTTCCCTTGGCTGCTCCTTGAGGAATCCATCCATGATTCCTGCCACCTGCATCCTCTAGCTCAGCCCTACCCTTTCAACTCTGTCCTGTAAGCCAGAGTCAGTTTCTGTGGCTTATGGCTCAATAACCCCAAACGATACGCCTGTTTTGTACACAGTGTGCAATTTCATTCTTCTTGGTGGGTATGTCAGTGTTTCCAAATCAAAGTCCTCTTGAACTGAGTTAAAAGCAAGAGTGGTGCTATTCTGGGGTTCTAAAAAGTAAGACAACTTAAATAACCTGAATATATTATCATAGACTTGCTGGTGTTAGCACCTAAAAGAAATCAGGCCTGGCCAAGAAATCAAGTAAGGGTTAACAAAATCTAAAAAATGCCCATTTACATATGACACTGTACTTTCCTAGGGTAGTTAATATCTACCAGATACATTTTTGCTGGTAATTAATTATAATAAGGAACTCAAAATCTAACTGACTGATTAAATATAAATTTAATTATTTTATAATTTATACCATTATGTAGTTATAGTATTTTATAGTTTATACTATTATGTAAATAAAAATCTATCCAAGACATAAAAAAACCTCTATTTATAAATTCAATGTGATTTTCATTAAGGACCTGTTTAAAGAGGTGATCCAATGTCACACAATTATCTATTTGTGTATATGATTTGCTACCAGGCAGTACTGTTAAAACCTTTAAAAGACTAAAATCTTTTCCCAAGAGAAAATGGTAGGTGCGCAATGACTGATTGATTTGGGGGACAAAGGACAAACTAATTATTCTTTGAGCAGGAAGCAAATTTATAAAAATGGTAAGTGAGTCTCTGAAAAACTACAATCAAACATCATCCTCTAAGACAGAATTAGGACTTTGCCAGATTCTGCTGAGGGTCAAAAGAAGTACAGAGTATCAGAAGTTTGATAGTCAGGAAAGGGAGCAAATTAGCATAGATTTAATTTATGTTATGTGCTAGTTTCCTTACATACGATCTCATTTTATCCTCACTCTACCTCTGTGAGACAGGATTATTAATTCTCTGTTTAGAGAGAAGAGTAAGGCCCAGAGAAGTAAAGTACATAGCCCAAGTAAAGTACACAGCTAGTCAGGGTTAATCAGGAATTTAGTCTAAAGGTCTAGTCTGAAGTTTTTAATTCTTTCCACTCTATCATACTGTCTTTTTCACGTGACTGACGTCAGTAAGCTGTAACCTTGGATACCCTGGATACTCTTACCCCTGTTCTCAACCTAGGTTGCCTGCCTGCTGAACGGAACCATGTGTCCCATGTGCCTGGACTTGCTGCTTCAAGACACCTCCACCATCCCTGCGGCCCGGTCACTCACGTTAGCACGCTGGCTGGCATCATCTGGGACTCGGGTGCGGCCTCTATCAGGGACTGCCAGGTGTTTGTTGAGTTAGGGATCACAAAGCCAAACTCGAAGAACCACTCTGAAGGAAGAAGGAAAAGTGGGTGAGCTGGAGCCCTAGGCAGAGTCTCGGGGCTCTGTGTCCCCATCCTTTTGAGCAAGACTCTTCCTACCTCAGGAACCACCAATGAAGCCATCAGAAACCTCCCAGGCCAGAGGCCACGAGAAAGGACATGGAAGCCCCCTGAACCACACCAGAGGCCTGTTCCTATGCTCTGAGATCTAAAGGACTAGGACCAGCAGCATTTTCTTATAAGTAGGCTGGATGTAAATTATACACAGAGGCATAGAACAGGCCTTTTCACTTGTCACTTCAGATCTAAGACACAGAGTGCACTCTTACACTAAATGGTGAAGAAAACTCACTGCAGGGTGCCCTTGCCAGTGGAATCTGTATGTGACAGCATGGAGTGCACTGTACCAGGGCCTAACCAGCAGCTTCCTCGTGACCGCATCAGTGACAAAGCTGGCACCACCCCTAGGCCCTCCAGGGTCAGTAATCCTCTCACTGGGCTCAGAGCCCCTCACAGTTGCCAGCTTTGTTTCTGCTTTTTGCCCAAGCTCCCAATCTGCCAGGGTGTAGGAACCCTATCCAAGCTGAGTTGCAAAATGGATGTTATCAAAGCAGGGCTTTAGTTCCCCGAGTCTTGACTTCTGCCCCTGTCACCCTAAGCCCAGATACGAGGCATGTAGGCAGCAGAATACCTTCCAGACATTGCCCTTTGAAGTAGACTTTTTGTTCCAGGCGGAATTTTTCCATTTGCTCTGCTGAAGAGAAGTTCAGTTCTCGAGACACTGCCTTGCATTTGAGGATTTTCTTGGGAACACGGGCTGGTAAAGAAAAAGAAATACTGAAACCATTTCTGGGAGCTTCTTAGAGATGATTTAGAGCATATCTTATCTATGCTAAATCTCAGAGAATGCCTCAGTAACAGAATTATACTTTTTGATTAGAGGCAGAGGTCCCAAATTGATCCAATGCATCTGACTGAAAGATCTTCAAGGAACACCAGATTTAGTGCACAGAAAGGCCTTATCCAGGCCCTCTTATCAGGAAGGAGGCTGAATGGGAGCCTTCTTTCTAGTCTGTCCTGTCGGTTTTAACCCCTTGGTTTTTCTTTTATTTCAGTGAGATAAAAACACAAATTTTCTTTCAGAAAAGAAGTCAAGATCTTACTTTATAGCTTTGGGTATGTTCTAATGCTAAAATTTCAGCACAGAGTTGGTTTTGGGAAGTAGGAGAAAGAAACATAAGGAAGGCACTAGAAATCTCAGCATCACATGGATGGACATGCTATGCCTGTAGAGGCCTGCCCACTGGTGGTGCTGTGTCAACTCAGCTCCCTGACGCCCTGGGCCTGCTCTGCGTCATCAGCCCTGTGCAGAAAAGGGTGGAAAGTACCTTCGTGCTCCACGCCAGGGACTGACAGGTCTTCTGTTCCTTGCCAGAGTATCTTCCCTGTCTCAGCATCCCGAAGGTTCATCCAATTTCTGATCAAGTATATTAAGGAAAAAGAAGACCCTAAAGCCTCCTACTTTGTCCTCCAGGTATTTCAGATGTGCTCCTATTGACTCCTGTTTACTTCTCAGCAAGCTGGCCTGACTGCTAAGTGCCAAGAAAGCAAATACAAATGTGGAAGAGAGTGCAGTAGACATCTAAAGAAGATGCAGAGACCCAGGGGAGATATTTTTATCTGCAACATGAGAGCTCACAGATGGTACACGTCTGGCAATTGCAAGAAAGAGGTAGAAAATGAACAGTGCAAAATTTAAAATAAAATTTTCCAACAGAAACTGACCAGCTGAAATAAAAAGACCTGAAGAAACAGGTATGAGAGAAATCCCAGGACATGACTCATGGAGATCGCCCTACAGTGAAAATCACTGTCCACAAGTGTTACTCACAAATCCAGACCTCTCAAGCAATGCTTTTTTTTTGGCTGTGCCACTTAGCTTCTGGGATTTTAGTTCCTTGACTAGGGATTGAACTTGGGCCCAGCAGTGAAAGCATAGAGTCCTAACCACTGCCAAGGAGTTCCAGTTCCCTCAAGTAGCTTTCTTCCCCCCTCACAATCAATATAAAGTCATTTATTTTTAAATTGGCAATAAAATGATCAAGTTTATATTTTAAAAAATGGAAAAAAAACCCCTTCACTTTGTATTCCAAATGGTAAGCCCCAGGCCTCAATCTCAGGAAAGCCAGGGTCTGAGATTGGAATTTGGCTGTCCTTGCTGGAGCCAGGCCCGTGAAGGACATCATAGCCACAGGCAAAAGGGGGTCCCCTTGGCTCTGTCCGAGTTAAGTAGCTGCTGCAAAGGAAGCCAATGGGCTATGTCTGGGTTAGGCTGCTCCCCTAGCCTAGAAAACATTAAAGTCAAAGCTGAGATATCAATCTGGCAAGCTGGCAGGCAGAGACCAGCAGGGAGCCTAAGGAGGTCACATGGGCTCAGCATAGTCTTTACACTTACAAATTTCCTAGATGTTGTTTCCTGTAAGACAAGTGGGGAGGCAGGGACAAGGGATCTATCAAGTCCATTAACCTGGGAGCAGGAAGAGCTGCTGAGTAGACCTTGGCCTCCTCAAGCTGGGCACAGGACACCCAAAGGTCATGGAGATGATATTAAACTGCTGTGGGATGTTCTCAGGACAAACCTAGCCTAGGCAGCAAGAGGGGACAGGTGTCAAGCTTGCCATACCGTCTGTTTGCTATGTAGAAAAACCCAATGGGGACTCACTTAGTCCTCACCCCAAAGATCTACGATTCTCTGAGGGCCTGAGCAGAAAACAAGTTTCCCAATGACATGGGAAGATCACATTTCTATCACAATTCATTGTAAGTACGCGAATGTCTCTTACCTAACTTTTAGCCTGTGCACATGTTAAGTCACTTCAGTCATGTTCAACTCTTTGCCACCCTATGGTTCTTAGCCTGACAGCTTCTTTTGTCCATGGAATTCTCCAGGCAAGAATACTGGAGTGGGTTCCCCCTGCCCTCCTCCCAACCCAGGGATCAAAAGTGCATCTCTCGCATCTCCTGCATTGGCAAGCACGTTCTTTACCACCATTTTGAGGTTATAATATCCTCATTTCCAATTCCCTACTTCCTGAGAGATACATGCATATATGTACATACATGTCACACATATGATTATAAAAATACATTTGGAACACATAAAATGACTGAATGTTCATAGGTGCCTCAGTCTGAAACATCCTGAACCTGAACCTCAAGCACCTCATCCCTGGTCTACTTTAAGATGCCTGGTTATTCTGGGCCTCAAGGCAATGGCTTCACAAACATCACTTTAACAGTAAACAGCCCATTCCCAAGACAGAGACACAAAAACAGTGACCCCACATCTCCAGCCTTTACAGATGACTGTCTCAGGTGGCGCCTCTTTGAGTCAACATGACAAGTACAATATAGACAGAGATGGAAGTTGGCCATCGAGCTGAACACATGAAGAGCCTAACTGAAGGCGGCATTCCAAAGAAGTCAGCTTCCAAGACCAAAATGACCTCTGCTGTTCCCTCCTATTGCCAGGTCAGGGACAATAAGCTGTGAGAACTGGGACCCTGCCCCTGGGACTGCCCCAGTCCCCTGGGATGAAAGACAAAGTTGAGAGATACTTTTAGAAAGAAAAAAACACAAAAGGATAGAAAATGAGAGTAAAGATACAAAAACTGGACATAGTACAACAGGCCCAACATCAGCAAATATAACTTTGAGAAAGAAGAGAAAAAAACAAGGAGAGGAAGTCATCAAAAAAATGAATTCCAGAAAATGTCCCAGATTGAAAAGGTCCAGCAAGGGCCTGAATCGCATCACTGTGAACTTGCAGAACATCAAGGTTAAAAGACAAGCTTTCAGAAGGAAAATGAGTTGTTACCCAAAAGGTCAAAATCAGAATGCATAAGACTTTTCAACAGGGACTCTGGAGGACAGAAAAAAATGGAGCAGTGCCTTTAAAATTCTTAAAGAAATGATTCCTAAAACTAACAAGCCTTTACTTTCTCAAGAAACTAATAGTAACATGCTCCTTCACAATGACAGGGAAGACCAAGGAAGAGGATAACACGGAATCCAGAAAGCAAGGGATCTAAAACAAGAAACAGCAAAGGGGTCCTCAGAGTGATGGTGAAGGAGACCCCAAGACAAGAGCTCCTTAACAGGCCTGGAGGGCAACAGGTCCAGGGTCCAGACAAGAGCAAGCCATAACACTCACGGAGACATTTAAGAAGATGAAATTAAAAACAACAAAAACAAAAAGATGAAATTCATATATCTGATGTGTTTATGCTCAGATATGCAGATGATACCACCCTTATGGCAGAAAGTGAAGAGGAACTAAAAAGCCTCTTGATGAAAGTGAAAGAGGAGAGTGAAAAAGTTGGCTTAAAGCTCAACATTCAGAAAACGAAGACCTTGGCATCCGGTCCCATCACTTCATGGGAAATAGATGGGGAAACAGTTGAAACAGTGTCAGACTTTATTTTTTTGGGCTCCAAAATCACTGCAGATGGTGATTGCAGCCATGAAATTAAAAGACGCTTACTCCTTGGAAGGAAAGTTATGACCAACCTAGATAGCATATTGAAAAGCAGAGACATCACTTTGCCAACAAAGATCCATCTAGTCAAGGCTATGGTTTTTCCTGTGGTCATGTATGGATGTGAGAGTTGGACTGTGAAGAAAGCTGAGAGCCGAAGAATTAATGCTTTTGGTTTTGGAGAAGACTCTTGAGAGTCCCTCGGACTACAAGGAGATCCAACCAGTCCATTCTAAAGGATAGCAGTCCTGGGTGTTCTTTGGAAGGAGTGATGCTAAAGCTGAAACTCCAGTACTTTGGCCACCTCATAAGAAGAGTTGACTCATTGGAAAACACTCTGATGCTGGGAGGGATTGGGGATAGGAGGACAAGGGGACGACAGAGGATGAGATGGCTGGATGGTATCACCGACTTGATGGACGTGAGTCTGAGTGAACTCCGGGAGTTGGTGATGGACAGGGAGCCCTGGAGTGCTGCAATCCATGGGGTTGCAAAGAGTCGGACACGACTGAGCGACTGAACTGAACTGAACTGATGTGTTTATATGGAAAGAGGGTTGATTCAATTAAGAGAGGCTTGGGGGTCAAATTAGTGAGAAGTATAGAAAACTTAAGCAAATTAAAAAAAAACAATTATTAGCATCAGGGAAAAATTAAATGTGGTACTGGAGAAAGGAGTAGTCACAGCATAACACACAGCTTTATCACAGCACTGACAAAGTGATGATGAAAACACAGATCACAGGTTCACCACAATCATCCCGGGAGGACGGGAAAAGGAGAAGAGAATGCATGTGTGATTAAGAGGAAAGTACTGAGACAGAACAAAACTCATTTTCATCATGGAAAGTCGATAAATAATGCTTAAAAGGGAAATATTAAGATATAACCACGGTGCACTACTTGGAAATATCAAGATAAACACCAAATAAATCAGTTGGAAAGAAGTGAAAAGTTTTCTCTAGGGAGAAGAAAATCGCAGTGTGAGCAATGAAATACTCTTTGTCTTCAGAAACCAGGGAGAACTATGACTCTATGTGAAGTATACATACAACTCTGACAAAAATAAAGACTAAGTTTAAAAAAGATAGTCTGAAGTTTGTTTTGTTTGTTTTTAAAGACAATGAACAAAGCATTAAAGGAAAAGAAAATTAATATTCTCCATGCATAGCTGAGCCTGAAAAAGATGGTTAATATTTGTAAAGAGACTGAGCTCCAGACAAATACAGTTGATAGTTTATATGTCTTTTTTTTTCCCCCTGGCTGTCTAGCAACCAAACCTTCTTCCCAACCAGCACCCCACAGCCTTCTTTCCCCTGAGGGAGGCAGTGAGTGCTCTGCACTATAGCAACTAGAAGATTCAGCTTCTCTCCTAGTCACGGTGCAGCTAGGGGCAAGCATATGACCTAGGCTGGGACACCCCGGGCCCTGAAGCTGTCATCACACAAAGATTTGAGGAAAAGCCAGCAGTTCCTCAGGGTAGGGCAGCAGGTTGTGCCAACCTGACGCTCCCTGCAGTGTGTCCCTTGTCCCCCTGACTGCCAGTCAGTTCTGAAGCAGCAGACAGCCTCTGAGAGTCTTTTCCATGGGTTGGGTAGCTTGCAGTGCAGAACTCTGAACAACACAGTTGATGAGCATCATTATGTACGGAATGGTTCTACATTTAACCCTCTGGAGAGACTCTTAAGTTTTGCTGCTATATAAAAAAGGTCACAAAAGAGAACCAAGGGTTATCCAGTAGTGTGCCCGAATGTGATTGGCACCTAAACCTCCCGTGCCCTGGACATGCTTGGGCACTGTCCTCGGACATGCACCCACCACTGCTCTGAAATTGTGTTGGTTGTGCCACTCTCCTCTCAGTGTGCGAAATCCTAACAAATTCTCCTGCAAGCTCATTATATCTCTTGATACAGTTGCTCTGTTGCACCTACGTGGTTTTCTCACCTCTTTCATATTTCTACATTCCACTTTTTAATTTTAGTAACTGAATCTAAAAGCAAGTTAAAAGTATCCACATTTGCTTAGGTATCTTAAAAAGTGTGAACGGTTTTTCTTTTCTTGGGCTCCAAAATCACTGTGGATGGTGACTGCAGCCACGGAATTAAAAGATGTTTGCTCCTTGGAAGGAAAGCTATGACAAACCTAGACAGCGTATTAAAAAGCAGAGACATCACTTTGCCAACAAAGGTCCACAGAGTCAAAGCTATGGTTTTTCCAGTATTCATGTACATGTGTAAGAGCTGGACCACAAAGAAGGCTGAGCACCGAAGAAATGATGCTTTCAAATTGTGGTGCTGGAGAAGACTCTTGAGAGTCCCTTGGACAGAAAGGAGATCCAACCTGTTCATCCTAAAGGAAATCAGTCCTGAATATTCATTGGAAGGACTGATGCTGAAACAAAGAGCTGACTCATTGGAAAAGACCCTGATGCTGGTAAAGAATAAGGGCAGGAGGAGAAGGGGGTGACAGAGGATGAGATGGTTGGATGGCATCACTGACTCGACGGACATGAGTTTGAGCAAACTCTGGGAGATAGTGAAGGACAGGGAAGCCTGGTGTCCATGGGGGTTGCAAAGAGTCAGACACAAATCTGCAACTGAACAACAACATACATATACTTACCCATTCTAGAGTCTCCATGTATTAAGAGAAAGCTTCCCCACCTGGAGAAATAAAACAGGCACTACTGCTCTAGCAAGTCCATGCTGAACTCAGATCTAAACAGAACTGCCTTAGACATTTAAGCCCAAGGTTTTCAGAAGACACAGTACTCATTCAACCTGCAGTGTACATGCTTTTCATTCTTTTCCTGCAGATAGTCTCTTATGTACTAATATAGCCACAATGGACACCAGCCTTTCTTAAATAAGAGAACTAAAATTACTTCTAAATTTCCAGGCTCACAATGCAAGTAGGACATTCTAGCAAAACTACTATAAGAAAAGCCTTGGGGAAGTTCTCCTCACAAAGCAACAGATGGATCAGACCTAGTAGCTTCTAGAAAAAGCATTACTGTCCCTGACCCAGGTCAGCAAACAAAAGCCTGGGACCAGGACTTACTCTTCAATCTGTCGGGGGATAAAGAGAAAATAGCCTTAAATTATTCTGTCTGATAGTGGATAGTGAATTTGTTTCCTCCATTTTATAAGGCAGAGAGGCTGCTAAAAACATATAGCTTAATTCCTTAATATAAGCATCTCTTCTCTTTATAAATAATCAGATTAAGGACTTAATTATCTTTGGGGAAAATATAGTAAAAAAAAAAAAAAGTATCTTCGGCCACTTCAACAATTAGGCATTTCCTGTATGTACCCTAATCTGAAATATTATTTACTAGTGTCTGTATCATATGTTCATTTCATAATCCTAAACCTGTGACATTTTAGCTTCAATAAATAACACAAAAAGCTTCCCAGGTAGCAGAGAGGTAAAGAATCCACCTGCCAATGCAGGAGACATGGGTTTGATCCCAGGGTCGGGAAGATCCTCTGGAGGAGGAAATGGCAACCCACTCCAGTATTCTTGCCTGGGGAATCCCATGGACAGAGGAGCCTGGTGGGCCACAGTCCAAGGGGTCGCACAGAGTTGGACAAGACTAAGTGACTGAGCACATATATACACACACACCCACACATACAATACAAAATCAGAGAAATACAAACAGAGCTCCATTCAAAGATACTGGGGTGAAGGTTACTTAGAGACCCTCCAAGTTCTGTGATTTTAGGGGTGAAAAGAAAGGCTCTTAGCTCATGATAGAGATGCAGTCATTTTTGTTGTTGTTGTTATTAGTTGGACACTAAGTCATGTCCGACTCTTTGCGACCCCATTGACTGTAGCTCACCAGGCTCCTCTGTCCATCGGATTCCCCAGGCAAGAATACTGGAGTGGGTTGCCATTTCCTCCTCCAGGGGACTGTCCTGACCCAGGGATCGAACCCACATCTCCTATGGAGTCATTTGGGAACAGCTTTCTAAATCATAAAAATACAAATCCATGATACCCTATCAGTAAAAAGAAATAAAAATGATTGAGGAAAGTGTCTTAAAATAGTAACACTGAGAAAAACTGGTCCACAAAAGAAGCATATTTGCCTAAAAGTGCTGGAAATGAAAGACAAGCTCTTATGACTGATAATCATCTGGCTGAAAACATTTTTTAACAGCTTTTTGCCAACCAGATTTTTAAAAGAAAAAAGAACCTGAGTTATAAGGCTCAAAGTTCAAGTCACTTCCTATCTTGAGAGAAGAGGATTAGGTGGACAAGCTTTAAGGAGGGAGAGCTGGAGGACTATTTATAAATACCACCTTCTGGGTCAGCCAGGTCTTTTCTCATTTAAAAGCTCCCTGGTGATTTATATACGAGATGAGCACAGAGGAACGCTCCTTTACTAAGGGAAGCCTGTGCTGGGGAAGAGGGGTTGTCCCCGGTACCTCTATATTTGGAACCAGGCACCCAAAAGGAGATGCACTCTCACATGTAAAATAAAAGCATCTTAAAAAGAAGCTTCAGAACAAAAGCAATAGTTTGTAAAGTATCAAGCTTTACGAAAGTTAATAGAGGAAATAAACTAAGAGAAACATTATGGAAGAATGAGACAATCGGTTCAACGTGGACAGTTGTATAAGTCCTCTGATGTTTTAAAGAAAGACATGGTCTGGTATGAATTAGATGCAGTCCAGTGTAGGAGCTGGGGACAGTCCTAAGGTACAGAAGGCAGTGGAGGTGCAGAGGTGGTAGTGGAGTGGGAAGGGAGCATGTGAGGGTTGGAAGAAACCAGTTAGATGAGTGGTTGTGGTGGTGGTTTAGTCGCTAAGTTGTGTCCAACTCCTGTGATCCCATAGACTGTAGCCTGCCAGGATTGTCTGTCCATGGGATTCTCCAGGAAAGAATACTGGAGATGAACCGGGTACTAGGTAAATTTCTCCTAGAGATGTCAGTTCAGGAACTGGGATACAAAGACTTAAAATACTTCATAACAATCATCTATAGAAGCATTTTGGAAGAGTACATTGAGTCTTGTGGGTCTTCAGTTCAGTTCAGTTCAGTTGTGTCCGACTCTTTGCGACCCCATGAATCGCAGCACGCCAGGCCTCCCTGTCCATCACCAACTCCCGGAGTTCACTCAGACTTGCGTCCATCGAGTCAGTGATGCCATCCAGCCCTTAATTCATTTTAAATGGAAATAGTAAACATTAATTTTTGATTGATTACTGAATAAGATGAACATTCATTATTATACTATATATATAATATGCATTATATTAACAACATTAATCTGTTGAACAGAACAGAGTCACTGGACATGCCAGTATCTCACTGGCCAGTTAAGGGAGGGAAAAATGAGGGACATTAAGGCAAGGCAAGGGAATAGAGAGGGAATGAGGAAGGCAAAGAGGGGAAAGAGGAAAGAAACACACGGCACACAAGAACAGGAAAAGGGACTCGAGGTGAGAGAGTTAAAGAAGAACTCAGAACCAAGAGACAGGGTGAGGACAGAAGGGAACAGAGAGGAAGAGGTTCGGCAAGTGGAGAGGTCAGATTCTAGTTTTTTCTACTTTAATATTGCACTATAGAGCGTTTTGGTTAATGACTTTTACAGAATGGTTTGAAATTGATGGGTGGAGAAGGAAGCAGCAATCCAACCATTAAGCCCCTCTGACAGTGTTAATTGGCTGATTCATAGTTTTCTGGCATTTATTATCCAAACTGTGGTTACCAGTGGGGAGAGGGTATGTTTTGAGGGGCAATATAGGAGGACGTGAAGAGGAAGTACAAACTATTAGCTATAAAATAAGCTACAAGGATACACTGAACAACATGGGGAATACAGCCATATTTCATAGTAACTATAAATGGAGTATAGCTTCCCTGGTGGTTCAGATGGTAAAGAATCTGCCTGCAATGCAGGAGACCTGGGTCAGGAAGGTCCCCTGAGGACAGGAATGGCTATCAGTCCAGTATTCTTGCCTGGAGAATCCCATGAACATGTGGAATCTTCCCAGACCAGGGATTGAACCCATGTCCCCTGCACTGGCAGGCAGATTCTTAACCACTGGACCACCAGGGAAGTTCTGTTGCCATTCTTGCCTCCTCCTCAAACCCATTCCCACAGATGGAAGTGGTTTTTTAGAACTGTAAATCAGATGTCAATCCCCATTTTTTCCTTTGCACTTAGAAAAAAAAAAGTCCTTTGTGTGGTTTCCAGGGTCCCCTAGTTGCTACCTTCTGCTCACAGTGGGCTCCTTCTATGTCTCTGACACAGTCTCTTCTCCCTGCTTTTGTCCTCACTCTGCACACCCTCAGGTCATGGCTTCAGCGCCACCTCCTCAAAGACACCTGGGACCACTCAATTTCCAGCAGTTTCTAAAATCAGATCTGCCTGATTCCTGCGTCAGGGTTTCTTCTTGCCCCAGGGTCAACACCTGGCCACAGCTGGCTTCCCAGAAGCAGAGGATTTGTGGTACCTTCATCTCCCCTGAAAAAAAGGCTACCCCTCCATCTTTGTGTGTTGCTCTCTTGGTCAAAAACCTTCAATGGATCCTCCCAGACTGATGCAGGGCTCCCCATATATCTGATTTCAAACTATCATTCATTCAGTAAATGCTTACTGACAACCTACTGTGTGCCAAAGATTGACATCAAAGTCACATGTGAAAAAAATCTAGGCAATGTTGTTTCATAAAAAGTGACAGGTGACCCACTCCAGTATTCTTGCCTGGAAAAGTCCATGGACAGAGGAGCCTGGTGGGCTGCAGTCCATGGGGTTATCTGACTGACCATGAGTGCATCAGGGTGGAGGGAGATGAGTTGATAGCAATAAACTGGTAGAACTAAAAAAAAAAAAAAAAAAGTACCAGGTGGAGGGAAATAATAGTTCTAAATTCATATTATTTTATTAAAATTATGATCTTAAATATGTATGCAAAAATATTTCATCCACATTCCTTTTTAAAATATTTTTTCATTGGAATGATAAGAAATTGCCTTATATTCAGGGTCACCATATATTTAGGAATTATTTTGATAATTTTGTGGGTTTTCTTTACTTAAAAGCAAAAAATTTACTCACTTCTTTAAAGATAATTCATACTCCAGCTGGATAATCTGCAATGATACTGAGATAATTCTTAATGATATTAACTGCAACCCTGATATCAATCTAAGGATGGAAGACAAATAAGATTTCAATTCATAGCAATTCACCAAGAAGGGAATTGGTTTATCAAGTGTTATTCTATTCTAGCCTTTTACAAAAATAAACTTTAAATTTTAGAATAGTTTTAGATTTACAGAAAAGCTGTAAGATAGTAGAGTTCTCATATACCCAATACCAGTTTCCCTTTTTATAAAAATCTTATGTTTGCTGCAACTTACGAACCCACACTGATATATTATCATTAATTAAAGTCCTGGGTTCAATCCTTGGGTTGGGAAGATTCACTGGAGAAGGGGAAGGCTACCCACTCCAGTATTCTGGCCTGGAGAATTCCACAGACCGTACAGTCCATGGGATCACAGAATCAGACATGACTGAGCGACTTTCACTTCACTTCATAGTTTGTTCACATTTCCTTACTTTTAATGTAATGTCCTTTTTCTGTCCCAGGATCCCATTCAGGAATCCACGTTACATTTAGTTGTCGTGTCTCCTGAAGTTCTTCTTTTTTAAACAATTATTTTTATTTATTTATTTTGGTTGTGCCACTATGCAGCCTGCAGGATCTTAGTTCCCCATCCAGGGACTGAACTGGTGTCCCCTGCATTGGGAACACCAAGTCTTAACCACTGGACCACCAGGGAAGTCCCCTGAAGCTCTTCTTGGCTGTGAGAATTTCTCAGACCTTCCTTGTTTTTGGTGACCTTGACAGTGTTGAGGAGCACTGGTCAGGTATTTTCTGGATGTCCATCAACTGGGTTTTGTCTGATGTTTTTTCTTATGATTAGACTGGAGTTGTGGGTTTTGAGGAGCAAGACCACTGAAGTAAAGGGCCATCTCCATCACATCATGTCAAGGGTACATAATGTCAACATGACTTATCACTGTTGATGCTGACCTCAATTGCCCGGCTGAGGTAGTAGTTGTCAGCCTTCTCCATTGTACACAGTCATTTCCCCTTCTTTCCATATGGTACTCTTAGAAGGAAGTCAATGTAAGCAGCATGAATTAAGGGGTGGGGAGTTATACTCCACGTCCCAGTGGGAAGAATAACTAGATGAATTATCTGGAACTCTGCAATGGAGATTTGTCTATTTTCCTATTTATTTTTAAATCAAATTATTTATTTATATCAGTTCAGTTGGTTTTATTATCAAATAACTGTGCTCTGATACCTAAATTATCTATCCACATGAAAATATTTCAACACTAAGCAATTTGTTTAAAAATATTTAAGATGGGACTTCCTTGGTGGTTCAGTGGCTAAGACTCAGCTGTCTCAATGAACAGGGCCTGTGCTCCATCCCTGGTCAAGGAACTAGATCCCACATGCTGCAACTAAGAGTTTGCATGCCTCAACTAAGACTTGGTTCAGCCAAATAAATAATAAAAGTAAGTAAATATTAAAAAAAATATTTAAGATGCTCACCTCTAAGTCTCAGGGATTCATTTGGATTGTAGAGGGGAAGACAGACACCATAGGGTATATTAGTATACAGTGAAAGGGAAAGCTGAGACAGAGGAAAACAAAATTGGTTTGGAGCAGAACACCTGGATGAAAGTCCAATTTCTACCGTATAATAGTTGTGTGATCTTAGATTAAGTCATTTATCCTGCCCGAGTTTTAGTTTGTCAACTAGTGATAATACTTTAAGCCTTAAGGTTACTGCAGGATTATATGAAATACTTATAAAAATGGTTTATACACTGATAAACTTGATACAGGGCTACCCAGAAGGCACCATGATAAAGAATCTGCGTGCCAGTGTAGGAGACACAAGAGATGTGGGTTCAGTCTCTGGGTCGGGAAGAACCCCTGGAGTAGGAAATGATAACCTGCTCTAGTATTCTTGCCTGGAAAATAGCATGGACAGAGAAGCCTGGTGGGCCACAGTCCATGGGGGTTGCAGAGTCAGACAAGACCGAGCACACCCACAAACTTGATACAAAAGTATGACATTATTATATCATAATTATTCAAGACTGGAAAAAGAAAAAAAGGAAGCAACTTCTTCTGAGCTATTTCACATTCTCTAATAAAGCACATTATCTTAAATGCTGTATAATCTTCAACAAGGGAAAAATTACAAGTTTCGTTATATGAATTAATGTTTGACTTTGGTTTATTCACTCAAAACCTTATAACTCCTAGAAAATCTCTTGATGTCCTTTTCGTTGCTCATATATTAATCAGCATTTCTTTTCCCACCTTCATCTGTTTAAATGTACATATGTGTGCTTAGCTGCTCAGTTGTGTCTCTTTGTGACCCCAAGGACTATAGCCCACCAGGCTCCTCTGTCCATGGAATTTCCCAGGCAAGAATACTGGAGCGGGTTGCCATTTCCTACTCCAGGGGATCTTCCTGACCCAGGGATCGACCCCAGGGATCGTCTCTTGGGTCTCCTACATTGGCAGGCAGATTCTTTACCACTGTGCTACCTGGGAAGCCCATTTAAGAGTATAGGTGAGTCCTAAACCTACTTTATTGGAGAAGGAAATGGCAACCCATTCCAGTATTCTTGCCTAGAGAATCCAGTGGCCAGAGGAGCCTGGTGGGCTGCTGTCCATAGGGTCGCATAGAGTCGGACACGACTGAAGCAACTTAGCAGCAGCAGCAAACCTTCTTTATACTTGTAAATACATATATCCTAAATATTAGATAGATAGAGAGCAGAAATTGTATTTAGGGGTTTGAATATTTTAACCTGAAAAAAAAAATAAAGGCAGGGATGGCTCTCTTAGTTTTCCCATTTGAAATGAAACCTAGCTTTTATTAATAACTCCTTCTGGTTTTTTGTTTGACTCACATTTTACACTGAGAGGGCTTCCCTAGTGGCTCAGACAGTAAAAAATCTGCCTGCAATGCAGGAGACCTGGGTTTGATTCCTGGGTTGGGAAGATCCCCTGGAGACGGGAATGGCAACCCACTCCAGCGTTCTTGCCTGGAAAATTTCAAGGACAGAGGAGCCTGGTAGGCTACAGTCTATGGGATCTCAAAGAGTTGAACACACCTGAGCAACTAACACTTCCATTTTTCACTTTGACTTTACACTGATATCAGTATTAACTAAAATTAAAAATTAGGTGATATTTTTGAGAAAAGTCACTAGAAAATGATTTTTTCTTCTACTGTACTTGTTAAAGCTAGTTCTCTTGAGGCATTTTTTCTCCTGTATATTATTGATACAATAGTCTGCCAACTAATTTCTCTCCTTCAATCTGCAGTCCATTGTTTTCTTAAAGTGTGGTTTGATGATCTTGTTAAAAACACTGTTCCCAAGGCATCATCTCAGTCTTAATCAGAATCTCTTCAGGTGAGGCCTGGCGATGTTCATTCTAAAAAGCAATTCTTATGTGCAATACAGTTGAAGTACCATTTGTCTAGCCTTTACAATCTATGTCTAGAGTTACACTTCTAAAGTACAAGGTGGATCATATCATTACTTCCTCTTCAAAACTTTTCAAAAGATTTTCACTGTTCCTAATTTTTTAGCTTGGTTTTTAAAATTCTTTACATTTCTGCTTCATATCCTTTCTGATCCCTTCCTGTACCCCATTCTTATCTAGGCACAGTGAATATACTATGGCCCATACACCTCCAGGGGCTTCCTAGATGGCACTAGTGGTAAAGAACCCTCTTGCCAATACAAGGGACATAAGAGACGCAGGTTCGATCCCTGGGTCTGGCAGATCCTCTGGAGGAGGGCATGGCAACCCACTTCAGTATTTTTATCTAGAGAACCCTATGGACAGAGAAGCCTGCCAGGCTATGGTCCATAGGGTTGCAAAGAGTCAGACACAAATGAAGCAATCTAGCCTGCATGCACACGCACCTCTGTGCTCTTTGGTCAGCTTGGATACTTGTCTGAAGTCTCTCATAAGAGGAGCCAGAAAGATCAAGAGAGTTGAGCTGCTTTTTGGGAACCCAATCAAGTGTTATGATCACCACAAGGCTACACCAGACAAGCTGACAAAAGGAGATGGGAAGAAACCGGTCTTTAGCTCAGAGGACCCTTGTGGAGGCAATCATGACAGAGAAGCAGAGTAACAAAGACACAGTAATTATCATTGGCAGAGGCTGGCTATAATTGCCCCAGATGCATCAACTGCAGAGCAAAAGGCCCCCAGTCATCCCAAGAAAATCTCCCTAAAATATATCAAGTGTGACTAGTCTTTACTTCCATTACTGAGAGAAGGAAATACTCTTTGTGGCTTAAATACTCATTTATGCCATTTTCATATAATGCCATAAATGCTATAGAGCAAAACTTGTCCCAAAGAACGGCAGTTTCTCATGTGATGAGACTAAGAAAAAGACCATAAAGCAGAGCTGCTCAGTATCCTAACCAAAGTTGCACAGCCAAGAGGCAGCAGCCCAGGATTTGGAATGATGGTCAGACTCTGAAGCTTAAAATCCTTCCACTATTCTCACTGCCTCTCCATGACAGGGAGTAGATTTCTTTTCCTTTCCTTCAAAGATTAAAATCCACTCTTCTATTACAATTTTTAAAACTATCATGTTTTTTTCTTAATGGGAGTTCCAAACAACTTATTTTTAAAAAGACCCAGAAAAACTCTTAAGTCTTCAGCACTTCTAGAAACACCAAACTGCTCAAGCCAATGGCAATTCCAGTTTCAGTCAGTGGCTTCTACTCTAGGTGAAGCTGATTGCTCAGGAAACTGATTCACAGGTAGAACAGAGCTTTTAATTCTTTCAACCATTAATTCAGGTCCCCTTACTTTTGCTCATTCGTCCACACCCTGAGTTTTACTGTTTTTGGATGATGCAATTAAGGATGACTATTAGGCAATGGAAGAACAAATACAAGTTTTTAACTATGGATGTATTCAGGGGAGAGAATGAGTCAAGAAATGTGGAGTATAAATGTACTCATTTACAAAACAGAGAGTCACAGGTGCAGAAAACAAACTTATGGTTAACAAGGGGGAAAAGAGATGGGGTGGAGGGATAAATCGGGAGACCCAGATTGACACATACACACTGCTATATATAAAATACACAACTAGTAAGGACCTATTGTATAGCACAGGGAACTTTATCCTCAGTACTCTGTAATGGCCTACATGACAAGAGAATCTAAAAAAGAGTGGAGAGGGAGTTCCCTCGTTGCCTAGTGGTTAGGATTCCAGGCTTTCACATCTGTGGCCCAGGTTCAATTCCTGACTGGGGAACCGAGATCCCAAAAGCTGTGCGGTGTGGCCAAAAAGAAAAAACCTAAAATAAAAAAATAAAAAGGAGTGGATATATGAATATGTATAACTGATTCATTTTGCTGTACAGCAGAAACTAATACAACATTGCAAATCAACTATACTCCACTTAAAAAAAAAAAGTTCCACTCAGTAAGCAAATCAACTATACTCCAATAAAAAAAAAAAAAGAAGTTCCACTCAGTAAACTTTAAATATGCCAATATTATCTATTTCACTTTTAGAAATTGTTGGTTCTTTTTTATTCTCAACTCACGTAAGAGATTTACAAATTAAAGATTATTTCCCCTTTAAAAAAAAAAAGAAACGTTAAGTAAGGGACACTTACTTTGAGGCTATCAGCCCACTGTGGCTCCCTTTGCTTGGCAAAGCAACAAAGCTACCCTTTTCTACTTTACCCCATTCCCCAAAAAAATGCTGAGTAAGGAGAAATAAAGATGTTTATGTAAAACAAGCCATGATTCACACTTACTGGGTAAACACTAGAAACATTCCCTTTAAAGTCAGAAGTAGGGCAGAGACATCTTCTAGCACCACTATTATTTACTTTATTCTGGAGGTACTAGACAACACAATTATAAGAGAAAGAAACAGGAAATATAAAAATTGGAAAAGAGAAAATAAAATAATCGTTATGGGCCAGTGATATCATTATATATCTGGAAAACTGAAAAGAATCAAAAGAAAAGTTACTGTAAATAACAAACAATAAAAGTAAGGCTGCTTGACTCAAGCTCTATCAGAAAAAAACTCTAAATGCTACTGAGGGACACAAAAGAAATATTAAATAAATGGAAAAGCATACCCTAATTTTGGATGGAAAAAATTAATGCCATAGATTCATCCGTAAATTTAATGCAATTCAAATAAATGTAAACTATAGGATTTTTAAAAAACTCGAAAACTGATCTTAAAATCCATACGAAAAGTATGAGAATCATCAGGAAAATCCTGAAGAATAACAAGAAATATATCCTTACAGATATTAAAACTTATAAAGTTATAACAACTAAAATAGTGTTGAATATGACTAGACAGACCAGTGGAAGAGAAAAAAATCACATGGAATTCAGTACATATTAAAATTCTTAAAGAGAATTTTTAAAGAGATGGGAAAATTCTTAAACAGATGGGAATACCGGACCACCTGATCTGCCTCCTGAGAAATCTGTATGCAGGTCAAGAAGCAACAATTAGAACTGGACATGGAACAACAGACTGGTTCCAAATTGGGAAAGGAGTATGTCAAGGCTGTTTGCTAAGTCACTTCAGTCGTGTCCAACTCTGGGCAACCCCACAGACGGCAGCCCACCAGGCATATTGTCACCTTGTTTATTTAACTTACATGCAGAGTACATCACGAGAAATGCTGGGCTGGATGAATCACAAGCTGGAATCAAGATTGCCAGGATAAATATCAATAACCTCAGATATGCAGATGACACCACACTTAGGGCAGAAAGTGAAGAACTAAAGAATCTCTTGGTAAAAATGAAAGAGGAGAGTAAAAAAGCTGGCTTAAAACTCAACATTCAGAAAACTAAGATCATGGCATCTGGTCCCATCACTTCATGGCAAATAGATGGGGAGACAATGGAAACAGTGACAGACTTTATTTTGGGGGGCTCCAAAATCACTGCAGATGGTGACTGCAGCCATGATATTAAAAGATGCTTGCTCCTTGGAAGAAAAGCTATGACAAACCTAGACAGCATATTAAAAAGCAGAGACATTACTTTGCCAACAAAGGTTCGTTCAGAAAAAAGATATGGTTTTTCCAATAGTCATGTATGGATGTGAGAGTTGGACTATAAAGAAAGCTGAGCGCCAAAGAATTGATGCTTTTGAACTGTGGAGTTGGAGAAGACTCTTGAGAGTTCCTTGGACTGCAAAGAGATCCAACCAGGCCATCCTAAAGGAAATCAGTTCGGAATATTCATTGGAAGGACTGATGTTGAAGCTGAAACTCCAATACTCTGGCCACCTGATACGAAGAGCTGACTCATTTGAAAAGACCCTGATGCTGGGAAAGACTGAAGGCAGGAGGAGAAGGGGACGACAAACGATGAGATGGTTGGATGGCATCATTGACTTGATGGACATGAGTTTGCACAAACTCCAAGGGTTGGTGATGGACAGAGAAGCCTGGCGTGTTGCAGTCCATGGGGTCACAAAGAGTCGGACATGACTGAGCAACTGAACTGAATTGAACATATTAACAGAAACATTTAAAATCAGTGGCAAAAAAAGGATGGGATATTGAATAAATAGTGTTAGGACAAAAGGGTGGTCATATAGAAAAATTAAATCTCTGCCTCAACTCCTTCTATTAAAATGTACTTCAGACAGATCAAAGTTAAAAAAGAAAGAAAGGAAGGAGAAAAGTACAAAGGGAAATATGGGGATTGTTTTTATAATGTAGGATTGGGAAAGGTATAATATGATGAAAAATCCAGAAGCCTTTACAGAAGTCTCTTCCTTCTCTGACCAAAACTGCAAACTGCCAGAAATCCTCATTTCTTCTGTCATTGTCTTATTCCTCCCGTTTAGATCTTCTAGAGGCTATTTCTTTTAATACGTAATGTATTCCTCCATCTGATTTTCTTTAAGAAAACATAGTTCAGCTTTTAAACTGCAAAAGTTTTAGTTTTCACTGTATAACCTTTTATACTATTTGAAAACATTTTAATCTGTATATTACTTAAAAACAAAAGCACAGATAACTTCAATAAGAATCACTTCCTAATTCTTCACCAAAGAAGAGGCCTAATTTTTCATACCCTAGGTCACCTGAATTTCTTTCTCTGGAAGCTTTTCTCAGTAGTGAAGACTTGGCCCTGGCTCCCTCACTTCTCTACTATATGGTAACTTCTGCGGAGGGAGAGGATATTCCAGGAGGATCTATTGAATTTGATCAGATTAACCTTTGCAGCAGGTTCTGCCCCGGTCAGTTCTGGAGTCACTGTCTTTATAAAGGCAGTGGTGTGCAGGCTTCTTTAAAAAAAGGGGCAGAATAATCGTGTCACATGTTTCTATCTCCTGGCTAAGACAGACACTATAATCAAACATCTCTGAATGAATCAAGATTTAAAAATGAGCCTCTGCTTGCCAAATGGCTCTCCTGAGTGCCTATTTTTGTCCTCCTCTGTCTGATTTTCTAGTACTTGCTCCTCATTATTCCTTTTATTCTGAACACTCACAGGCTTTTAGCAGCTGTTTTGTGTACTAGTTACTGTTTCCCTAATTTGGTTTATGGACTTACTGAGGGCAGAGGTATTCCCACTCATTGAACTGATAGCAAAAAACAGGGAAACCTTGGGCTATCCTGGCTTTTGCATCACTTCAATCAGTAACTTTCCAGTGTGCCAAAAGTTAATTAGCAAAAAAAAAAAAGGGGGGGGGTTGGGTGGGGTAATAGGGCTAAGTAGAATGAACAAGAATTTGCTTCCAAATTATTAATCTAGGGTACTCTGTATAAGGATAGTCAACATTAGTTTTCATAGAGTATGTTTTCTTAGAAAGGATTTTTCTTTTAGGATAAGGCTTGAATTAAGGCAAAAAAGGGATTAATTTCTTAATTAGTATTTTATTTTTATTCCACTTTGTAAAGTACATTTTTTTCATGACACTTATTCTTCCCTGGTGGCTCAGCTGCAATGCAGGAGACCTGGGTTCAGTCCCTAGGTTGAGAAGATACCCTGGAGAAGGGAAAGGCTACCCACTCCAGTATTCTGGCCTGGAGAATTCCATCTGAGTGACTTTCACTTCACTATTAACAAGTATCTTAAGGTTATTGTACAGTTCTTGTTTACTGAGGACTTGGTTCTCATTTCCAGTCTTCCTAAAAGTAATCAATTTCTAGACATAATCCTTTTCTTCCATTTTAATTATAGTTAAGAATTATAAACTTTCGAAAATGTAGTCTCTTGCAGATGCTACCAAAATCAAAACAGGGGCACATTCCTAAACTATGCCAGAGAAAACAAAAATCACTAGCTCTGTTAGCTTGAAATTTGACCAAAGAGAAAGGGATAATTTTTAAATGGACTATTATCATTACAAATAGAAGAGTATTCTTTATATTTTCATACTATTTTTAGAGATTTGTTAGTTTGTAAAAATAAACGTCTGCCTGCAGGTCATTTGAATGCACACATTTAACTAGAATGAGGTACCATATTTAAGATCCTGTGATATTCCTTCATATAACAGGAGAGAGAGATTGAGAGAGAAAAGAGGGAGAGAAGAGAGACAGAGATATAGATAGATATGGAGAGGGGGAGGGAAAGAGAGAGGAGGGGAGGGAGGGAAGGGGGGAGAAGGGGGAAAGAAAAATGGGAGAGGGAGTGAGAGAGGGGGAGAGTGCCCCTGCTTTTTTATGCAGGTGAATTTAATGTTAGCAGTTTAGAACAGTTGTGTGAAAATGAAGTGTGGCTTTTGTTTGTTTGTTTTTGTAAATTACATGGTTTAAATCGCTCTGCAGGAATTTATTGTTTTAAAAGTACCAAATAAGTTACCTCATAAATGGAGAAAATTTTCTGTAAATTAATGTTTAAAGCCCTGATTTGAGATTAACTAGGCATGGGGTCGCTAAGAGTCGGACACGACTGAGCAACTTCACTTTCACTTTTCACTTTCATGCACTGGAGAAGGAAATGGCAACCCACTCCAGTGGTCTTGCCTGGAGAATCCCAGGGACGGGGGAGCCTGGTGTGCTGCCGTCTATGGGGTCGCAGAGTTGGACACGACTGAAGTGATTTAGCAGCAGCAGCAGCAGCAGCAGCAGCAAATCTCTAAACGCGAATTTCTGTTTACTGTGATTTCTTCAGGCAGGGCACATCCATGGTAAGTCTTCATTGTGATAGGAAAAAATGCCAGTCATGTTAGTTAACAACTTCTGAAGATTATACCCCAGTTAGATATAATCATATTTCAGATCTGAACCCCCTAAAAAGCCAGAACTTAATTTGTCACACCACTGTAATATATCTTTCCCTACCACACAAGGCCTCTCTCTTAGAAAAAGATATCTTTGATGTCTTCATAAAGTTACATTTTTTTCTTTTTTTTTCCTAAGCCTAAGAACTTGAAGTGCATCATTATCACATCAATGGCACCGTATAATAAGCATAGCTAGGCTTCCCTGGTGGCTCAGGTGGTAAAGAATCTGCCTGCAGTGTGGGAAACCTGGGTTCTGTCCCTGGGTTGGGAAGATCCCCTGGAGAAGGGAATGGCAACCCACTCCAGTATTCTGGCCTGGAGAATCCCAGGGACAGAGGAGCCTGGTGAGATACAGTTCATGGTGCAAAGAATCATACATGACTAAGCGACTAATACTTTCATTTTCTTTCAATATGACCTCAAGCAAGTGCCAAGACCAAATTATCTGCATGAGAAACAACGTCCAGGGCAGCACTAAGTTTACTCAACCAAGGTAACCTGAAATTCTCGCCTGTATTAGCGTTTGCTGGCAGAGGTGGCTGCTGTCAATTCGCCCCTGTCACATTATTTTGCTTTGTCTCAGTCAGAAGCCACAGGGGAGGGCAACAGGGTTTGCTTCTAACTTGTAACAACAGCAGAGGTTATGGATTCCCTCTGCTGCCCTGATGAACCTGACTCCTGGCTCCTCGCCTGGAAACACAGTAAAGCTGGAGACAGATGTATTGTTACTAAACAGGACAAGAAATCTGCTATTCTATGAAATGTTTGGTTGGCTACTTGGGGAACATGGAAAACTCTGTCAGAGGAAGGGAAAAAAGGAAATTGTATAGAGCTGGCTTTGACCAGAATGTCTGCTACCTTCGTTGATATCCTTGGTTTCTTTACTCCACTTCTTAATTCTTTTAATACACATTGTAGAGTCTGACTGTAAATAAGATAGCTGAAAAGCAACTACTTCCACGACTGTTTTGCATGGTTATTCACCAAGTGGACTCTCAGGGTAATCCTAGAAGGTATTTGACCCTGGAAAAACAGTAGTTAATGGTACTGTACCAATGCCCCTTTCCCAGTTTTGATAATGTAGTATAGCTATGTAAGATGTTATCATTGAGGGACATTGGATGAAAGGTACATGAGAACTCACTTTCTATTTTCACAACTTATTGTGGCCTAAAACTATTCCAAAATGGAATTTGAAAATAAAAAAACCCAGACACCCATATGTATATTACACTAGTACTAGTTTTTAAGACATTTAAGACTCTATGAGCATGCTCAGTCATGCCTGACTCTTTGCAACCCCATGGACTGTAGTCCATCAGGTTCCTCTGTCCATGGGATTTCCCAGGCAATAATACTGGAGTGGGTTGCTATTTCCTTCTCCAGCAGACCTTCTCAACCCCAGGATCGAACCCGGGTCTCCTGTATTGTAGGCAAATTTACTATCTGAGCCACCAGGGAAGCCCTGCTTCATTCTACACCATATGCTAAATCCCAAATCACTGAAGAAAAATGGTTGATTATCTCATATTGTTTACTATAAAATACTGCAATTGGTCTCAAGAATTACATATAAAAAAATACAGATGAATATGTAACCTAAGGATAAAGAAGGCCTCTCTAAAAAGAAATGCAAAAGAAAAAAAACATAAAAAATGAAGTGTGTATAAATTCCAGAAAAACAGTTTAAAACCCAAGTGGTTTCAGCAGGAGGGGGAGAGTACTAGACAGAGTGCTCTGGGGACAGAGATTGAAGCAGACTAGGTTTTTCAAACTATTTTAAGTTTTTACAAGAAGAATGTATCCCTATTACTTAATTTAAGAAGTATCTCAAAAGTCAAACCATAGAACACTTTATACCTCAAAATCATCAAACAAAGTTAACTCAAATGAAAAACTAGAAAAATATGACAGGCAAAGGGACAATGTCTTTACCACAGAAGGAGCACTTACATGAGAAAAAGACAAAATGGCTCAAAAGAACAGTAAGCAAAATTATGCAGGAAATGCAAGTTTTCACCTGTCACACTCCCCCAGCCCAGCCTGGCCCTCACAGAAGGAGAGAGAAAGAGCTGCCTCCCTGGGACCCCAAGGGAGAGGTGCCTCCTTGAGGGAGGATCAGGTTTCAGGGAAGGGGAGGGCTCCAGGAAGTGTTCCTGGAGGGAGGAGACCGTGTTTAGAGCAGAAAAGGGTTTTCTGATGGGGTGGTGTTGGGGAGAATTGGGTGGAATAAGAGGCAAGAGGGTGAGACCACCAGAATGGACTGGTGTCTGGAGGAGCCTGCGCTTTGGGAGGGTACAGGAAGTTTATGGAGTCATTTATAGCCTGTTCTCAAGGTTTCCAACTTTTGACAAAATTATTTTGGTACTAAACTTGCCCAAGGGCTTTGTTTCTTTGGGCATTGACCTTCCTGACCTCTCTTGACCTTCCTTTTCAGTCAGTCACCAAGTTCTGCTATTTTCTTCCATTAAAATGCAGTTTCACCTTTTTCCCCCTCTATCCAATCTGCACACTACTGCCAGACTATTGTTTCTAAAATATCACTTCGATCTTGTCTCCTTCTTGCTCATAAACCTCTCAGTGCTTTCTGCTGTCACTGGGTCAAGCATAGACACACCACGAGGAGTCTCAGGTTCACTTCAAAAACACCTGCTCCAGCCAAATTGGTTCCATCACAGACCTGTCCCTGTATGTGCCACCATCCCCCCAAAACCCTTTTTATGTTTTTCCTAAGTCTGATTTCACACTCGAAAGACCCTTTCCTTTTTACTTCTCCATGATCTAGCATTCTTTCATATTCAGTTTCATCCCCTCTTCTCCCACGAGTATACAATGTGCTTAAAGCACAAGAGTGGAGTCTCACAGACCCGGTGATAATCATGGCACCATTATTTAATAGTTTTGTGACCTTGGGGTCACTTTCTTTATGTTTGCATGCTAAGTTGCTTCAGTCATGTCCAACTCTTTGTGACCCCATGGACTGTAGCCCACCAGTGTTCTCTGTCCACGGGATTTTCCAGGCAAGAATACTGGAGTGGGCTGCCATTTCCTTCTCCAAGGGATCTTCCTGACCCAGGGACTGAACTCAGGTCTCTGTCATTGCAGACAGATTCTTTACCGTCAGAGCCACCAGGGAAGCGGTTTCCTTAAGGCTTAGTTTGCCTCAACTCCAAAATGTAATAAATATTTGTATGATTTTTGTGAAGATTCAATGAGAACTGATGTATGTAAAACTAACACTGCCTGGAGCACAGGAGATCAGTAGTAATGCCTGGAAGCTCACTAGATAGTACTCATTATTACTGTCCAAAATACATTTATTTTCTCTGAGTATAAAGTTTTTCTTACGATTTGGTGCTTGTGTGCACTGCTATTTTCTCTCTTACATTTAGATGTTTTATACTCATTAACACTGGACGTAAAGCCCTGTGTTAGGTGCTTTACGTACACAAAACCACATGGGTTAGGTACTGTTACTTCCATCACTTCACTTTCTGGATGGGAAAAAGTTCGGAGATATTAAAAACCAAACCTAATATTAAACAGCTGGAAGGAAGAAGCAGGTGATTTTCTTTTGATTGATCTATTTTTAAGGTTGAAAACTGTCTGCGATTTCCATGAATGATCTCGGGACAGTCCTAATGAGTCAGGTCTGGTCTTCCCTCACCAGGAGATTTCCTCCCAGGGAGAACTGAGCACCGTCACCAGATCTGGCTTCAGCTTCGCTCCCCAAACAGCCAGAGCCTGCGCTTTCCTCCAGCGACTGCTCTGACCCTTTGACTTTAAGAAAGAAAGCACACTAGAAGCCCCATGTTTTGTTATAAGAAGAGAGGAAGATCATTTCTGGCGTGAGAAATCATGCCATAAGGCATCAGAACAAAAACCAGGTTTCCATCAAAGAGAAGCACCCTGTCTTTCTGAGGAGAAAGAGAGACTCTTAATAGAAAGAACCAAGCCTTCTGAGAACAGAAGAGGCCAACCTTTCCCAAAGGCAACATTTAAAAGAGTGTGAGTCTTAAAGAGTCAGAAAGACAAAAGGACAAAAGAAGGACAGATCCCACAACTGTGTATTATTTATTCTGATCTATTACATGAGAGTGCCAGTACATACAACTAGATTTGTTTGGTAAGAACTGTACGAACATAAAAATGAACCACTGTATTAACTGACATGGTAATTATGTTTACAAACTGATTGCCAGTAGAATCATCACACATTAGGCCTCTTTAGGAGCCTACAGTTTCCAGACCATGAGAAAGCACTGCCTCTGTGTGAAACCTGCAAGTTTTATCTTGCTAACTCTCAAACTGTTTTGCCTGATAAAGGTTAAAGAACTTCTTTAAAACAAGCAAACAAAAGAAACCAACAGCCATAAAACAAAACAAGTTCATCTACTTAAGAAATAAACATGTCTCCCCCGCTCTACTGTTTCTTAACTACCAAGGGTACTTTAGAGGCCAGAAGGAGTAGATATACATTCCTATCAGTAGGGGAGCTGCCCACTGCCAGCCTCTGGACAGACACCCTGGGCATGGATTCTCTAAGGCTCAGTGTTGGTAACTTCCTGAGTTGGGGGACTGAGATTGGTGGATGACCAACAGGAGTTTTAAGTTTTCTCCCTTCATTCACCCACTTATCAAATTCTGCTCAGAGGGTCTTTACTTGTGGAAAGAGGGCAAAGAACTTTTTTCTTTACAATGCTTCTCTCCTACATGTCGGAAGAGAATTATGAGGACTGGAGGGATTAAGATGGTGATATTTCCCAAACTGCTCTACAAATTCAACTTAATAAAATCCCAGTGGCTATTTTTTGGCTGAAATTGACAAAATGATCCTAAAATTCATATGGAAATCAAGGGACTCAGAGAATTCAAACAACCTTGAGAGAGAAAACAAAGTTGGCCAAATCACACTTCCTGATTTCAAAACTTGCTATGAAGCTACAGTAATCAGATGGTGTGGTACTGGCATAAGGACAGACATATAGATCAATGGAAGAACTGAGAGTCCATAAATAAACCTCACATTTATGGTCACTTGATGTCTGACAAGGCTGCCAAGACAATTCAGTGGGAGAAAGAATAGTTTTTTCAACAGATGGTGCTGGGACAATGGGCTATCTACATGCAAAAAAATAAAGCTGGACCCCCAACATTCACATCATACAGAAAAATTAACTTAAAGTGGATCATAGGTCCACATGTAAGAGCTAAAATTACAAAACTCTTAGGAGCAATACAGGAATAACTCTTTGTGACCCTGGGTTAGTTAAAATCCTTCTTAGATATGACAGACTAGAAAAACACGATAACAAAAGAAAAAAAAAGAAATAAACTGGATTTCATCAAAGTTAAAAACTCCTATGCTCCAAAGGACACCATTAAGAAAATGGAAAAACAACCCACATAGTGGGAGAAAATATTTGCAGATCACGGAGCTGAGGAGCAAATTGTATCCAGAATATATAAAGAACTCTTATAAGTCAATAAGACAAATAACCCAACTGAAAAATGGGCAAGAATCTGAATAGACATTTCTCCAAAGAAGATACAAAAATGGTCAAAAGCACATGAAAAGATGCTCAACATCATGAGTCACCAGGGAATGCAGATTAAAACCACACTGAGATATTACTTTACACCCTCTAGGACGACTATTAGTAGGAAGACATGTGTTCAAAACCATGTAGAGAAACTAGAACCCTCATACACTGCTGGTGGAAATGTAAAATGGTGCAACTTTTGAAAGAGCCTGGCAGTTCCTCAGAAGGTCAAACAGAGTTACCTTATAGCCCAGCTATTCTGCTCCTAGGTATATGCCCAAGAGAAATGAAAACATAATGTTCACACAAAAACTTGTACATGAATGTTGATAGCAATATTAGTCTTAATAACCAAAAAAAAAGTGAAGACAACCCAAATGTTCATCAACTGATGAATGGATAAATAAATTGTGGTACATCCACACTATGGACTATTATCTGGAATTGAAATGGAATTAGACACTAATATATGCTATAGCATGGATGAACCTTGAAAACATTAAGTGAAAGAAATCAGTCACAAAAGCCCCCAAATTCCTTGATTCCATTTATATGAAATATCCAGAATAGTGAAATCTATAGAAGCAGAAGGTAGATTAGTGGTTTCCTACAGCTAGGATGGGAGAAGGCAATGGCACCCCACTCCAGTACTCTTGCCTGGCAAATCCCATGGACGGAGGAGCCTGGTAGGCTGCAGTCCATGGGGTCACTAGGAGTCAGACACGACTGAGCAACTTCACTTTCACTTTTCACTTTCAAGCATTGGAGAAGGAAATGGCAACCCAATCCAGTGTTCTTGCCTGGAGAATCCCAGGGACGGGGGAGCCTGGTGGGCTGCTGTCTCTGGGGTTGCACAGAGTCGGCCACGACTGAAGCGACTTAGCAGCAGCAGCAGCAGCACAGCTAGGATGGGAGGGTGGAGGAAATGAAGAATGACTGCTAGAGAAACAGGGTTTCTTTTAAAAAGGTGATGAAATGTTCCCAAAGTGACTATTGATGGCTGCATAACATTGTGAATAGAATAAAACCCACTGAACTGTACATTATAAATGGGCAAATTGTATCTCAATAAAGCTGTTAAATGTGTATTTTAAAAAGAATTACAGGTAAATAAATTTATATTAAAAAATTACCACACTAGGAAAATAAATAAAAAGAATTACAAGGATATCAAGAAAAAGGCTTCAAAATTAATGAAAAGCTCAGGAAATGTTTCAAAAACAAAAATCCACAAAAGAAGCATAAAAACACTTGGTAAGTATGAGAAAAGGAAAGCTGTAGGACTAGAAAGAAAGTAAAAGCATCCTTGGTCTGGATCTATTCTGAAAAACAAATTTTTAAAATACACACTGTGGCGGGGGAGGGATAAACTGGAAGTTTGGGATAATATATGAAAAGTGAAAGTCTTTGAGACCCCAGAGACCTCAGCCGTCTGAGCCACATTATATAGTAGTGTGTATATGTTAATCCCTGGGCTTCCCTGGTACCTCAGATGGTACAGAATCTGCCTGCAATGCAGGAGACTCCAGTTTGATCCCTGGTGGGAAGATACCTGGAGGAGGGCATGGCAACCTCCTCCAGTATTCTTGCCTGGGAAATCATTCATATGATTATATGGACAGAGGAGCCTGGCAGGCTAAAGTCCATGGGGTAGAAAAGAGTTGGGCACAACTGAGTGACTAACACTTTATTTCATATATAAAAAAGATAAACAAAGACCTACTGTATAGCATAGGGAACTATATTCAATATCTGGTAATAACCTATAATGAGAAAGAATCTGAAAAAGAATATCTATCTCTGAATATCTCTCGCAAAGAGTCGGACACGACTGAGTGAATGAACTGAACTGTATCTCTGAACAACTTGGCTATACACCTGAAATTAATACAACTTTGCAAATCAACTATATTTCAATTTAAAAAACATATTATATGTCAATTCTATCTCAATAAAACTAGAAAAAATTTAGAAAACACAAGAGGGAGAGTCTAACACAAACTGTTCCCCCCTCTTTTTTTTTTTGCAGTTTTATTTGATATTAATAAATAACAAAAAAGGTCTGGTCTGCGCATGGACTCTTTAGATATAGGAAGAGCTTACTACTACTACTACTAAGTCGCTTCAGTCGTTGTGCGACCCCATAGATGGCAGCCCACCAGGCTCTGCCATCCCTGGGATTCTCCAGGCAAGAATACTGGAGTCGGTTGCCATTTCCTTCTCCAATGCATGAACGTGAAAAGTCAAAGTGAAGTCGCTCAGTTGTCTCCGACTCTTAGCGACCCCATGGACTGTAGCCCACCAGGCTCCTCCGTCCATGGGATTTTCCAGGCAAGAGTACTGGAGTGGGGTGCCATTGCCTTCTCCAAGGAAGAGCTTAGTAGTAGTTATTTCTCATGCCAAACACACCTTCCACCCTAATATTTTCTAAATCATTGCTCTAATAATAATAAAAAGATACAGAATTAGGCTATCAGATTTACTAAGGCCATCAATGAAATCCATCATTTATTTGCATAGAACCTTGAAGTTTATAAATCACTTTTACACATTTTATCTCAGCTGATCCTCTCAAAGCAGGTATCACCCCCATTTTAAAGATGAAGAAATAGCCTCAGAAACATTAACAGACATTTAAAGCCTCACACCTAGTGAGAGGCATAGACAGATTAGAACCTAGGCCACTTTCTAAGTTTATAAAGAAACTGCTCTTTTGTATACAATATTCTTGTAATAAATATAATTTTTTTCTTGTTGAATTTTCTCTTACAAAAAGTGTTCAGAACTAATTTTAAATAGCAGTTTGGTCCATATTGAAACATAGTTTAATATACAGTATAATATATATTCTATATTAATTTCAATCATATATTTTATTTTTAAAAAATCAAAAAACAATTACATGGGGAGTTCCCTGGTGGTCCAGTGGTCAGGACTTGGCACTTTTACTGCTGTGGCCCTAGGTTCAATCCCTCGTTGGGAAGCTAAGATCCCATAAGCTGTGTAGTGCAGCCAAAAAAAACCTTCAAAAACAATTACTCAGAAATGTACAAATTCCAAGCTGACTGTTACAGAGTTTGACTAATGGCTAAGAAGTCAAAGTAATGCTTTCGGGCAATAACTTTGCTGCACATCCAAAAGTCAAATGTGTATCTCAACCATTTAATTTACTTAATATACTTATATCAGGAAATTGTCTTTCCTTAACTTGTGTTTTCATATCTTATTTAAGAATTAAGGCACTATAATGACAGACAGTATAGTATATATATGTCCTCCAAAACATAATACCAGTCTGAACATAAATAAATATGGTCTGAAAAGCTAATCCCCAATTTTGACATAATTTTAGATAGAAGTTTTCCTAAATCATTTCCCCTTTATTTTCCTTCCAGAATGTCCAGAACTCCAGAACAATCATCTACTATTCAGTTGTTAAACACTGGTGTTAAGTAATGATCAACCTATAATTGTTGGGAAAAAAGAAAGAAATCAATTGAATATGGCCAGAGGGTTCTGTATTACAACATGGCTGAATTGGACATTTCATTTGTCTAACTTTACTGAACATTTATGAATGTTAGGCTAGCACACACCGTGATTAGTAAGACATGACTGTGTGCATGTTCTCTGGAGTGCTCCTCCAGGTAGGGAAAACTATTAGGTAAAAGAATAATTACAATGCAATGTGAGAACAACTATATATAATGAAGACTTGTACAAAGTACCATCTTTGGCTTGCTTATGATCGGGTCTTGTGAGATAAGTATCAGTGACTAAAACATGCCTCTAAAGCTGAAGAGCCACTCACTGACCTGTATCACCTTTCAGTACTGTGTCATACCCAGGTGTCTCCTCTCTTCCTGATTTGCATAATCAGGCAAGATAGCCCAGGTTGATAGCACTACTGTCTCAGGTTAAGGCACAAACTCAGATCAAATACTACTCAAAGGAACATAAATTCCCTCATGATCTTAGTAGGTATAGCTCCTGAAGTCTTTAGGTTGTGAAGTGTTTCGAAATTTTTCTCTTCAGAAGAAAAGCTAAGTTTAAAAGCTCAGTTAGAACTACAAATAGGCAAATAAAACATTAAGCCTATTTCTCTGAAATTAAAGACTGTATATTTCTGAACCTTTTATATATAGATTCTGGTAGAGAAAAGGTTAAATGGAGTAAAAGCAGAATTTTTCTCCCACAAAGTCAGCTACTGTATATCTTTTAAAAGGTTCCCCAACTATAGAATGTATCTCCTTTCTTCCAATTGTAAAGACACTATCAGCAAAATTATTCCTTTCCCATATAGTGCAACTGGACTCGGTCAAGAATAGAACAGTCAAGAAGAATAGGCTGATAACTTATTTTTTCTTTTGAAGTTGGGGGAGGACTAGTATTTATTCCCAAGTTTGGGAAAAAGGAGGTACTTGAATCTTTTTAATTACAACACAGCCTGGCCCACTATAATATACTGTTGATGTTTTCAAGATTTTGCTCAAAGGATATTCTAGCTTTACATACCATAATGTACACAGTAATGCAGAGGAGACTCAAACTGTGAAAGGCATTTATTGTCTTGAAGCACAATTCCAACTAAACCTAAAAGGATTTGCAGAGGAAATTCAGAAATATAATGCCCTTCAACAGGACATGTAGGCTGCAATCCAAGTATCATTAAGGATTTCCTAGGGGGCAGCATCTTCTGGGATGGTAAAGTCAAGTTTTCTGTGTTAAGTTCAAGTGCTCAAAAAATGCTGGTACTCAACTGATGACAGTTGCAAAAGCCTCTGGGAAGGTCTAACCTGACCTCACTGCAATTCTGATGTCTTCATTTAAACACAGTTCCTTCTGTGGACAGGGAAAGCTTCCAAACACTATAGGTTTCTCTAGGAGTTAGTCTCTCAAAGATTCTAGTCAGTATATAAACGTATCTTTTAAGTAAAAATACAATCCTGGGTCAAGATTCACTTTAAAGAATATAAAAACCTATTTAAATGACATTTAATGGTATGAGAAAATGTTATTTATTGGTGTGTGAAAAAAGATAAAATTTTAAAATTAAAAAGTTTACAAAACACATATTATGTGATCACATTTATTAAAAAGTACATATATATATATATATATATATATATATATATATATGAGGGTTTTTTACCAAAAGGATTCATGTCTATTATAGAAAATTTGGAAAATAGAGGACAAAAAACAATAGCTGTATTCCTATAAACCAGAGATTACCATTTAATATTTGTGTTGGTATTTCCAATTTTTTCTATCATATATATATATGTCCTCCCAATAAATGTAATTGTGAAAAACTTAATCTTTTGCTTAGTCATTAGTCTTGCACTGATTAACATATAATGACATTTTAGGAAACTAAGGTAAATTATAAGATTCATGCACATGAGTGGTTTTCAACCTTGGCTACATATTAGAATCGCCTTGGGGAATATTTAAAATTCCCAATGTCTGGACCACTCCCACAGACCAATTAAATCAGAATCTCTGGAGATGGGACCTAGGCATTAGTATTTCTCAGAGTTCCCCAGGTGACTCCACTGAACACCAGGGTTGAGAACCACTACTTGACAGCTTTCCCTGCTTTGAGTAAAACGTGAGTTATAGCAGTGCTTTCTTAAACTTTCATGTGCATATAAATCATGTGGAAATCTTGTCAAAATCTAGATTCTGGCTCAGTAGGTCTGGGGTAGGAATTGAGATTCAGCATTGGCTCAAGGGCCATGGTCTGAGTAGCTACAGCGTTCTGGGAAGGAAAACTCTTAAATGGAAAAAAACAATTTACAGCCACTGAAGCCCACGCTCTATGCCACCAGGCAGGGAGGGCAGTCTACCACGGATGGACAAAGAACTGATACGGGGAGTTAAAAGATGTTTCTAAAAAATAAGATTTTAGGGAAGCGAACGTATGGAATAACTACATTTTTCAGGGGAAAACAGTCACTAGAGCTTATATAGTTCATGTGCACAAAGAAGGACAAGAGAGAATGAAGACAAGAAAGGTGGGCAGTGTAAGGAAAAAAAAAACCATCAACTGTCTAAAAGTTGTTATGGGAAAAATAAAATCCTTGGCTGCTATGCTGGCAATGGATGGAGAAACACTACAAGGAGATCTGTAGAATATTTCACTGCCAAAACATGTTTGGGAAGCAGTACAGCTAATAAACTGAAGTTGGTACAGATTACTAACCATCCTCTATCAACCCACTCCTGGGACCTAAGAAGAGACCCCAGGAGTATAAGTCTCTCCTGGCAGCACTTAAGGAACCAACAACAAACAGTGGACTATTTGCCCACATGCTTCTCACTGTGTGCAGAAAGAACACTGAGATGCTCAAACATGGGGTCTTATGAAGCTTCTTGGGGCTTCCCAGGTGGCACTAGTGGTAAAGAATCTGCCTGACAATGCAGGAGATCTAAGAGAAAGGGGTTTGATCCTTAGGTTGGGAAGATCCTCTGGAGTAGGAAATGGCAACCCACCCCAGTATTCTTGCCTGGTGAATCTCATGGACAGAGGAGGCTGGCGGGCTAAGTCCATGGGGTCGCAAAGAGTTGGACACGAATGAAGCGACTCAGCATGCATGAAGCTTCTTGGTAACACTCTATTTCAGATTTCTTAATTTCAATGGAGATGGAACAAAAACGGGTTTTTTTTCCTCCTGAAAATTAGAAAAGTTTAGCCTATTTTGTAGAATGACAAACTATGTAAGTATTCATAAACAGAAAACATAAGTTTTCATAAATCACCAGACTCTCCTTCAAAATACCTTCTAAAAACAATAAAATAGGAAAACTTTTGCATAAACTTATCTGGAAAATTATTTGAATCAGCTGGTATACTTTATCGGATATTCCTTATCAGCTCAGCCATGTCTGGGTAAAGTTCTGTTCAAATAAACTAAAGAGGAAGAAACTAAAGGGGAAGACTTTACCAAGTAATGAAAAGAATTCTGTCATATGATTCATGTTACACATCTCCTGGATCTAAGAATCTTTGGCAGAATCATACCCAACCATAATGGTTCCACTGATCTGTATATTCGGCACTTACTGTGTAATGGTAATGGTTAACATGTGTTGAGTGCCAGATGTTGGCTAAGTGCTTTATCCACAGCTAAGTTAATCTGCACAACCCTATGAAATAGGCATGATTATTACAGTCCTTGTATGGATAATAAATCTGTGGTTTAGGGATGGCAAGTACCATGCTCAAAGGTCATGAAGCCAGTATGTCATAACGCTGGTTTTTGAGTGCCTGATTTCAATACGTATTCTCTTAATATTTATATGACATAAACAGCCCTCCTGTGTGCTAAGTCTGAACCAGGGAAAAACTATACTTAAGACTGGAGGACAGAAGGTAAGTTACGATGTCTAAGCTTGTGGAACAGGACAAGCAGTTCTTCTGGGACACGAGGCTGGAAAGGTACTTCAAACACTGTAGAATACAGGATGCCATATGGTGTTGTGGCATGTCAGCTCAGATTATGCTGCTGGTGTATTCCATGGGTCGGAACTCATCTACCTTTGGACCCCCTACCTTGGGGTCCCTGATTCTTGATCTTTTATATATTCTGGATGAGCAGAAGACCTATTTACAAAGGGGACACACTATGTGACTATAGACATAGTTTCTTTTAGCCTAGGCAAGCTTTCCAGAAATTACTGAACCACTCTAACCCTATAAAGTCAAGGAAGCCACAACAATGTCCAGATAAGAGATTTAGTACTAGTTGAGGGGTTGGTCTCCTTCACATTCAAATGGTAAGGGGTGTTGCTGGATAATCTAGTCCAGTCAGGACTAGGAAAAAAGAAATGTGTCTCATATTGAGGTTTCTGTCTTTCTACTGAGTTTCTGTAAAAATCTCCAAAGGCTACGGGAAACCCCACTGAAGGTATTAGCAGAACAGTGGCAACAAAGATCAATAATTCTTAATGAATGATTCATTACCAGTGCAGACAGATAAAGAAAGTCCTAACTTTTTTGCATTTCTCAGAGCTAGCTACCTAGCATGCATTCGTGCTCAGTCACGTTCAACTCTTTGGGACACTGGGCTGTAGCCCGCCTAGCTCCTCTGTCCGTGGAATTTCACAGGCAAGAATACTGGAGTGGGTTGCCATTTCCCTCTCCAGAGGATCTTCCCCACCCAGGGATGGGACCCACGTCTCCTGTCTTAGCAGGCGAATTCTTTACCACTAAGCCACCTGAGAAGCCTATTTCCTAGCAGTCTTGTTCAACTTGATAACTGCAAACTTACTAGGGAAAAGGTAAACAGTATTTCCAGCCTTATTTGGCTACATTAATCGCTTAAAGCTAGTCTTTCAAAGAAAGAGGCAGGGGAAAGAACTACTATCTGAGTACCTACATTCAATATACCAGTTGAGCACTGTCCTAAGAGCCCCTCCCTTTTCCATTTTTCAACCTTATCTCACTTGATAATGACATGCACATGAAACTGATCTCAGAAGTTCCTTTCTCAGGAACTCATGAGAAATGTACTCAGGTACTCAACACAGCTCGCATTCAGGTGAGACCTGTCCATACTACATGTTCTTGAAAAGAAGTGACTTCAGGCAGCTGCAAGGTCCTGGGTATCTTTATGAAGACAGGCCTCCAGTGCTAGAAGAGCTGAAGAAACTGATGAGAGGATGATAAAGGCAGGCAGACCTCAAACATTCCACAAAAATGGTCCTTTTGCTCCACCTAACAATGTTCTCTTGGGATATGGTTAGTAGAGAATAAGGACTATGGATTGAGCTATTGATGCTGTATAGCTGTACCCTCAGTTATCTGTGGGGGACTGGTTGTAGGAACCCCTCATATCATAATCTGTGGATGATCAAATCCCTTCTTTATAAAATGGTATAGTATTTGCATATAACTTATGCACATTCTCCCTATACTTTAAATAATCTCTAGAGTATTTATAATATATAATACAATGTAAAGTGAAAGTGAAGTTGCTCAGTCATGTCTGACTCTTTGTGACCCCATGGACTATAGCCTATCAGGCTCCTCTGTCCATGGGATTTTCCAGGTAAGAGTGCTGGAGTGGATTGCCATTTCCTTCTCCAGGGGATCTTCGTGACATAGGAATCGAACCCAGGTCTCCCGCATTGCACGCAGACGGTCTACCGTCTGAGCCACCAGGGAAGCCCCATAATACAATGTAAATGCTATGTAAATAGTTGCTGGCATGGCAAATTCAAGTTTTGCTTTTTGCAAACTTTCTGGAATTTTTTTTCTTGAATATATATATTTTTAAAATTTAGCTGCACCACTAGGCATGTGGGATTCTAGTTCCCCAACCAGGGATCACACCCATGCCCCCTCATTGGAAGGATGGAGTCCTAACCACTGCGCCACCAGGGAAGTCCCCTAAATATTTCTGATAATGTAGTTGGTTGAATCCCTGGATGTGGAACCCATGAATACGGAAGGCTGGTTTATACTGATCCACAATGGAAACAAGATTCTACTTATGACAGCAGAAGTCCCCTGTTATAAGCTGCATTCAGTTAATTAAATATTCTAGATTAATGATCTCCTTGAAATGCAGCCATGCGTTCAAATATCAGAGTACACCTCCTGCTTTTCTATCCTCTGAACAATAGCATGGATTTCTTATTTGAAAGGAATTCAAGACCTTACAACTTGCTTGAAGGAACTGAAAATTTGTAGTGTAATAAGCAATCTGAAGTTATCTTACCTGACACAGAAAGCTTGTTGTTTATTATAAAGTTTTTGATATAAAGACATCTTACCTTATTCAGCTAATCTTTGAAAAGATGCAAAAGGAAACAAGGAAATCTTAGGTAGGGAAAGCATTTGGCAGTATGGTCCATATTATGACACGGAGGATACTTTGACTGAAAGAGCAGAGTTACTATCTGAATCAATCCTTGCCAACTGTAGCTTTGCTCCTGAAAACTAGTTCAGATAAGCAGGTTGACAGTTTTCTACAGACAGTCACAGTAACTTTTATATTTTTGTCAAGATCAAAACTAGTATTTCTCATAAATTCACATAGGTTATTTACTAGCATTTGCGTAGAGAGCCAAAGGCACAATGTTCAGAAAGTGATGACAGAAAGCTTGTTTTACATGGAGGGTAATACTGCTACGGTACTCTTTACTTTCTCACTAAATTATTTCCCTTCAACTCTCCAAAGAGAGCTGCCATTGTTCATTTTCCCTTTTCTACTACTATAATCATGCTAACCATCTCATTCACATACTTACTCTTTAAACACACATTGAAGTTCGACTGTGTATCAGGCACAAATTGTACTGGGGATTCTACAGCCATGTTACTCAAAACGTGGTCCACAGACTGATGCTGGTTTGTGAATGCACTGGTTACCTGTCTATGACAAGGGTCTAAAAAGTTTAACAGGAATTTAGCAGAGTAATTTGAGTGTTGATTCTAATAATAAAATTTTTGGCATTTTGTATGTCATCTTTCTAATAACTCATTTTTATTTATTTTATGAAAACATCAGTCTATAAAGGATTAGAAGTGAAAATCTGGCTTGTTACTAGTAATAGTTTAAGTAGCATTGATCCAAAGCTGCAGTCCCCAACCTTTCTGACACCAGGGACTGGATTTGTGGAAGATAATTTTTCCCTGGATTGGGGTAAGGGATGATTTCAGGATGATTAAAGTGCATTACAATTACTGTGCATTTGATTTCTATTATTATTACATCATCTCCACCCCAGATCATCAGGTGTTAGATCCAGAGGTTGGGGACCCCTATTCGAGAGGACAGAAAGATAAGACCTTGGCTCTTGCTTGACATGGGCACAATTAATCCCATGTGAGCGTTAAAAAAAATCTTTCCATCCTCAGATACACACATTTCTAAGGAACTTTATATAAAGTTCAAGCTTTGTAAATAGGTTTGGGGAATACTGACCCTTTTTTTAAGGGTTGTAAGTTAATAATAGGTTAAAAGAACAATGGAGAAGGGTGAGATAAGAAGGTAGGTCAAGTAGAAAGGACAATTTAATAAAGAACAGGAAACCAACAGGCAGCCAGGAGGGTAGTAGGTATGATGAACTGCTGAAAGCCTGGAGTGAAGTTAAGAGGGTCAGTCAAGGCTTACTGGAGGGAGGAAGACACTGAGTCTAGTCTCAGCCATCCTTTCCATTCTCCAGTCACCTCCTACCTTAGTTCCTAGGCACAGCCTACCCTCCAGCTACCCCTAATTGCTATACTTCCCAAAGACATTATTTTCTTTTGTTTGAATGTTTAACAGACTAGTGTTCCACTCCATCTAGAATGTGTATCCCCCCATCCAGTACTCTTCTTAAGGACTCAAGTGTTGCTGTCAACCTCTCTGACCATGGTCCCTGACACACCCTGAGGCAAAGCTCTTATCCCTCTTCAGTGCACTTCTACACTTGTTTAAACTTGCATCACATTACTTATCAGAATGTACCATGAATATAAATCTGCGAGTCAAATTCCATGGGCACTGTATTATTTACCCTTCTCTTCTCAGTGCTCAGCACATAATTGCCTTTCACATACGTGTTGAACCACACTGAGCATCAGAGAGCAAGTCAGAGGGGTTGATAGGATTCTTGTTCAGGCTGAGCAACCAGAAAGCAAGGCTCACTGAAAAGTGCCTAGAAGCCAAACAAGTAGAGCTGCTCATTCAGGGTTCAATAGGCTATGGAAAGGCCAGCTTAGCGATGGAGCTCGGCAAAAAAAAAAGGCAACAGACCCCAAAACCCCATTCTCCTTAGGGAGAACAGTTTCATCACTAAGCCAAACTGTACATGAAAACACACTAGAATGAAAAGCCCATTCTGTATTAAGTTGAATTCATCACTTGGCAGAGTAAATTATACATGGGAATGCGGCTCATTACCTATAGTCTGGAGGAATTTCAAGGTAAGTAGAATTGTCAGGCAAAATGGCTGACTAAGCATAAATGACATATGCTAACGTCTACTATGGGTGACCTGAGCAATAGGAGGCAAAGCGTCAACACCAAGGTCACAGGCATGAGGAAAAACCTCCCCCTTCTCATTCCTCTGGGGTGGAAGCAGCTGCAATGACCAGCAATAAACAAAGGGAGTTTCTATTTAGTGGTATTCTGAGCATTTTCATCATAGGAGTGCCTTTCTTTGCTCTGCTTTCCTCATTTTTGGTTGTAGCTTTTTCTTTTTGTTCTTGTTCTCTGTACTTTAACACTCTGCCTTTATGATCTCTCCCCTCTAGAACCTTCTCTTCCTTGCTCACTTTCTAAATTCACTTCCTTCTCTTATTCCCATTATCATTCTTTTTTTTTTTTTTTTAAATAAGGTATTCATTCAGCTATCCTTTAAAAGATTATTTATTTGGCTGCACTGGGTCTTAGTTGTGGCATATGGGATCTAATTCCCTGACCAGGAATGGAAACCGGGCCCCCTGCTTTGGGAGCACAGAGTCTTAGCCACTGAACCACCAGATAACTCCCCCTGCCTTTCATTAATTCTTAAATACCAAAACCCTCCTTCTAGGCTCCTTCTGCCCTAGCACTGGTTATAGAGAGCATCCTATTTTTTAGTATGTTTAAAAAACCAGTTCTAATTGATGGGCATTTAAACTCCAAGATATGGTGAGGGACAGGGAAGCCTGGCTTCCTGCAGTCCATGGAATTGCAAAGAGTTGGACATGATGTGGCGACTGAACAACAACATTTTTCTTTGCCCGATAAGTTCCCAGTGATTTTTCCATGTGGTATTTCTCATATACATGGGCACAGGTGAGAAAATATAAATGGATCCTTGAGAAACTTGGTATCAGTATCCTTGAAACATAATATGCACACCGTGATCAGTGGTGATATCCCAGTGAAATAATACTCTGGCCTGGCAGAGGTTCTATGCTTGGAAAATGTGTAATCAAAATGCAAACTGGCCTGGGAAAAGAGTGGAGGCAAGTAATTTATAAGGAGAAAAAGATCAGTATTTGAAACATAACAGCCTTCTCACTAGCAAAGACAAACAATGAAACAAACCTCTCTTTTTCTAGTAGGTGTATTCTTCTACTGATATATGTGTGGTTATGTGCCTGAAACTGCTCAGAAATAAGCTAGAAGAGACATAACCAAAGAGATTCATAGAGACTCCCTTCGCATTTTTACTCACTTCCCAAAACCTCCTGATGGAGGAAGAGACAACACAGGGTACTTTCCCAAAAGGATCAGCAGCTGTTTCTTATACATTATTCAGAGGAACAGGAATATTACCTTAAATCCTATCGAAATCCACATTTAGAGATCCCAAATTTTACCTAGCTTTAAAAATGCTACAGTATTGAAAAATCAATGTCCTCAAGTTATAACCCTTTAAAAAAAAAAAAAAAGGAAAACCAAAGATGATTTTGGCTTTCAAATGCAGCATATGTGCCTTGGAGGGGGCTTATTTCATGACTCCAGCAGCCATAATTACCCTCCAGAATTGTGAAAAAGGCTTCAGATGTCTAATCTGGAGTTAAAAAAAGGATCACTAAGGCTCTGGTTTTATCAACACCCTGAAACATGGAACGTAAAATTTGAAAAATAGAAAGCAATCCTGAAATTTAAAGCAAAGATAAATAATTTAACAGGCTACCGTTTTTAAAGTGAGGTGACAAACATTATTCCACTCAAATTTCATAATATCTCTATGAGGCAGATGGAACAAGCATTATCCTTGTCTTATAAGTGTTAAGCAACTTGCATAAAGTTGGGTAAGCTTTAATAAGTGACTTCTACTCTTTAATAAAAAAGTCTCTCTGCCTACTCAAGCTACTTCCCTAATCTCTGCTTTCTCAGGTCACCAGATTTCTTGGAAAAGTAACCTATTCTTTCTGAATTTATTTCCTCATCTATTATCCACTTTTTAAATCTTGGTAGTTAATTTGTTTCCCCAAATAGCTACTATTCTCAAAAAGATCACCAAGAAAGGATCATGGAACTTTCAGTAGAGTCTCAAATAGTCAATGAGTGAATGAAATTTCCAGCAATCTCAAGGACTTGTTTTTGATCCTCATCCTTTCTCATTTTTTTTTTTTAATTTGTTTATTTATGGCTGTGCAGGGTCTTTGTTGTTGTGAGTGGGCTTTCTGTAGCTGCAGCAAGCAGGGGTTACTTTTCGTAGCAGTGTGTAAGCTTATTGTGGTGGCTTCTCTTTCTTTTTTAATTCAGCATTTGAATAAAGGATTTTACTGCAGCTTGCAAATTTTGCAGGTTCCATAAGAGAATGAGGTTTAAAGTAGTGTTGCCACCCTGTTTAGCCTGTTCAGGGCACTGTGGGGGTTTCTCTTGCTGTGGAGCACTGGGCCCTAGGCATGCGGGCTCAGGAGTTGCAGCACGTGGGCTCTAGAGCTCACGGGCTTCAGTACTTGCGGCTCGTGGGCTCCAGGGCATGGACTCGGTAGTTGTGCTGCACTGGTTCATTTGGTCCGCGGCATGTGGAATCTTCTCAGACCGGGGATCATTGCGCCAGCAGGGAAGCCCTCTTTCTCATTTTTGACCCCAACTCCCCTCTGAAATCCTCTCTTTCCTCATTTTCCATGCCATCACTTTCCTTCCTCTATGTTACTGTCTTGTATCTTTAAAATTAAACTGCTCAACACCTACTCATCATCCAAGACCTGATTCAAATGACAATTCTGAAGTCTTCTAGAACGCCTCCAGCCGCAGGTTCCACAGTATTCTGAGGTTCCTCAGTACTTCATACTACTAGGCACTTATCGCATTGTATTCTGCTTGTTATCATCTCTGTCTCGGTCTCTCCCTCCCTCATAAAAGCTCTTTGGATACAGAAACTGGCTTATTATTCTGCATCTCTTGGGTTTAGTAAATTACCTGGCAGTTACAGACCCTGCTAACAAATGTCTGAATGAACCACCAGTAAGCAGCAGCCCTAAGGCCAGAGTTCCTCAGCCTTTATCCTTCTCACAGAAAGTGGCTCAAAAGCAAAAGACGTTTATTTTAAATCTCTCAATTTCTATTCCATGAAGGTAAGTGATCAGGCTAGATTCTCAGATTTAGTCCCTTAAAAACGTTTATTTGGCAGTGACCTGCCTACGAATCACCCTTTCCAAGTAGAACTGTTGGCCAGGCAGCAGTGCCACATGTGGTAGAGTTATGACTCTCCTACGATTTGCCCATCTATTCTCTCTCCACCACGTGAGGACTCAGGGAGAAGGTGGCCAGCTGGAAGCCAGGGACTAAATCAGTCAGTATCTTGATTTTGGACTTCCGAGCCTCTAGAACTGTGAGAAGGCCCCCAGTCTGTGGGGGAAATGTCTTTTTCTGGAAAACATCTTTTTTTCCCCCCAGCTAACTCTGCTGCTGCTGCTGCTAAGTCGCTTCAGTCGCGTCTGACTGTGCGACCCCATAGACGGAAGCCCACCAGGCTCCCCCGTCCCCGGGATTCTCCAGGCAAGAACACTGGAGTCGGTTGCCATTTCCTTCTCCAATGCATGAAAGTGAAAAGGGAAAGTGAAGTCGCTCAGTCGTGTCCAACTAGTAGCAACCCCATGGACTGCAGCCCACCAGGCTCCTCCATCCATGGGATTTTCCAGGCAAGAGTACTGGAGTGGGGTGCCATTGCCTTCTCCCCAGCTAACTCTAATTGTTAGGAAATTCTCCCTTACCCCAAGCTAAATCCTGCCCTCTGTATCTGAGAATTGAGGAAAAACAAAGAATATAGGGGGTAGGATCAAAACAGAAGAGAATAATTTCCAACTGAAAAATAAATCTGTGACTTGACCACTGAAGAAAATTTTCTTTTTTTTTTTTTTGAGGAAAAATCTCAAACTCAAAACCGATAATATAGCAACAAAAATAAATTCTCCAGAGAGGCATCATGATATGCTATAGAAAATAGTAAGTTTGTAAAAAGACAAGCCAAGGTTTAAGTTGATTCTGCCTTTATCTTAGTGACAACCTTGTCAATCCTTACTTTTCTTGTCAATAAAGTGAGGTTAATATTGTGTAGAGTTGTATATAATAATAATGTAATAATACATCAAAGGGCTTTGAAAAACTGAAAAAGACTACAAGAATGTGAGGTATTATTAGACTATCCCCTTTCTTCTTGTGGCTACATATAAAGTGTTTTTATATTAGAGCTACTTATGTTTAGTTCTCTAGACTGTATTCAAATTCAGAGGCAAAAATTGCTCTCTATAACTTTGAATCAGTGGATCCACAATACACTAAACAAAACACATTAACAATACTGAGTTCCTAAAGAGTTGTCTGAAAAACAAAAAGGAAACGACACCATGCTTTCATTATATCAAATCACAAAAAGTGTTTTGCCTATTTTAGGTGTAGTACATATCTCAATAGAAATAAGCTGCTGAAGAGTCCTTGTTAACTAAGAAAGTTTGTCACCAAATCAAAGAAGTGCAGTGTTGAAAGGATTTGAGTCCTTTTGGAAACCATCTACTCTAATATCTTGTTTGATGCATATATAATTCCCTTCTGCAATACTCCTGATGGATAGGCATCCATCTGCTGCTTAAAATATTTTCTGGAAAAAATTTTTCTCTTCAGGTAACTCTAATTATTAAAAGTGGGCTGGGACTTCCCTGGTGGTCCTGTGGTTAAGACTCTGCTTCTACTGCAGCGGGTACAGGTTTCATCCCTGGTCAGGGAACTAAGATACTGCCTGCTACACAGAGGCCCACCCCGCTAAATCCTCCAAGACAAAAAACAACTGGGCTAAACGCTGTCCCTTATAACTGCTAACCTTGTGTTCTCTGAGAGCCACAAAGAATATATTCAATTTTAACTCTTTAGAACAGTTTTCTAAAACTTTACAACACTCATATCCTTTGCCCAATTCATCTTCGGGTTAATCCTCCTCAGTTCTCCAATTATTGTGCTCACATTTTTCAAGTGTCTCTTCTCTGGACCAGCTCCACATCGCTGTGTCCCCCCATCCTCACTGCAGTCTAAGCAAATTCCTCTATAAACAGTGTGCGTCTTTAGTCCAATCCACTGAGATCTTTATGGATATTGGACTTAAGAAAATATATTTGCTTTTCCTCTCAACTTCAAAATTATCAGCAGGTGAAAAGCAAAAGAAGAATGTTGTTCCTAAAATCTTGATTTGAGTTTTATGCATTCAAGCAATGGTTGGAACAGATTTTATTAGACAAGATGGCCTTGCCGTTATAGTATCTACCTCTGATGCCAAAGCTCAGGAACAGGGACAGGCCCATACTTTTAGAAGTCAAGTCCTCCTCTAACATGGTGATTTGTGGATGCAGAGTCCTGACAAGTGATGCCTGTGAGGCAAAAGTGAGGTCAAGCCTAATAAGAACCTAGAGCTGGCAAACCTCAGCACCACTGCTAGTCTTCTATCAAATACAATGATGATACAACTGGAATTTTCCATGACAGTTTTACCATATTCTGTTCCATTTTTCCAGAAGTCAATACTATATTTCACTATAAATATAATCCTGGAAAGAAATTTAGAAGGTCTGAAGAAGAATTTAAGTTCTAAATTCCTCCCCCAAATGCAAAAGCAGCAATTCCTGTTTAAAAATCCTAAATAACAAAAACAATAGGATGCTATCGTCATTTAATCAATTCAGGATAACAGTTACCTCTCCAAGCCCACGCAGAGAGGTTCTGGAGAACAGACTACCAATCACAGTCTCCATGCAGGCTATGATCTATGATCAAAACAACCTGTTTGGGGACTTCCCTGGTGGTCCAGTGGCTAAGACTCTGCGCTCCCAAGACAGGGCCCAGGTTTGATCCCCGGTCAGGGAACTAGATTCCACATGCCAAAAGATTCTGCAAGCTGCAACTGAGACTTTGGGCAGCCAGATACATAAAATCAATCAATATTTTAAAAAAGTCTGTGTGTTCACAGGCTGTATGGGTGGTGTGTTTTACTTTCCCCAAATTTGGGGTTGATAAGATTAAAATTATATTTTAGGAATTATAAACTCTGGACTCACTTTTAACACTTGGTCAAGGTATCTCTTAGGCAATACTGACATTCAAGAAAGTTCAACAGTCTAGTAGTCTTAACGAGGAAATCTAAGTGACTAGATGATGCAAAACCAATTATTTTTGACTGGAAGTAAAGTCAAAGATCAAGGTGCTCTGAGAAAGAGAAGGTGGGGGGATCCAGGAGCAAACTATAGAGAGGAAATGCGAGAACATAAGTGAAAATTGCTTTCAGAAACCTCTGAGTCAAACTTGTTCTTTTTTTTGCTTACTGCCACAAATTGGAATGTGACTAGTTGCTAGAAAACAAAATAAATACTAGGTATACATCGATGCTACTTAACTGAACCATTTCTTCAAAGAAGCAAAACAGATATTATAGCTGTTCAGTAATAATGATAGCATGAAGTCATTGGTTATACCTCAGAAAAATAAGTGGCTTTCCCTGTTGGCTCAGAGGGCAAAGAATCCACCTGCAACGCAGGAGACCTGGGTTTGATTCCTGGGTTGGAAAGATCCCCTCCAGAAGGGAATGCCTATCCACTCCACTATTCTTGCCTGGAGAATTCCATGGACAGAGGAGCCTGGCGGGCTACAGTCCCTGGGGTCACAAAGAGTTGAACATGATTGAGCAACTAACACTTTCACTTTTTTCACTTACAGTAATATTAACATTACTATTACTGTTAATAATAATAAGTATTAATAAAGCAAATAATATAGCACTTAACATTTATTACTTACTATGAGCCAGGCACTGTACCAATCATTTTATATGCAGTCTCATCTAATCCTCTTAACAACCCTCTAAAGAAATGAAATGGATCCTGAGGTTCAGAGTTGAGGGCTCTGCCTAGGGTCACAGTGGTAGAGGTAATAAAATCTGAATCTATAGTCCATGCTCCAAAGACTGCTCTGTGCTTTGCTGCAGCTATATATATACACTTTTGATAGATACTAATCACTTTCCATAAGGTCTTACACAGACACACACACACACAGAACAAACAAAGCACCCCTTTTCCCCAATAGTTGCCAACACTGACTATTATCAATCTTTTAAGTTTTTGTCAACTAATTTGGGAAAAAAATTTTTTTTTTGGTCACACCATAAGGCATATGGGATCTTAGTTCCTCAACCAGAGATCGAGGAACACTCCCTACAGTGGAAGCAGAAGTCTCAGCCACTGGAACACCAGGGAAGTCCCTTGTTGTTTTAAGAAGGTTGTACATCTCTGAATTTATTCATTGGTCATTTGCATTTTTCTTCTGTGAACTGTTTTTCATATCCTTTGCCTATTTTGAATTAAGTATTTATCTTATTGATTTGTAGGCAGTCACTTATATTCTGGATATTATATTAATATTTGGAGTATAAGGAAATGAAGAAATAAAGATAATTAGTAATCTTTATTAAAAAATTAAATCACTGCTTCATACCTTATACCAAAGCAAATTCCAGACAGATTAAAAATAATGAGATCATAAAAACATAATTCTTTCTTCTGGCAGTATGTCAGTTTCTTGATATTAACTTAATAAAATTATAGATTTATGTTGAGGAAAAATTAATCTGATAGGCAGAACAGTGCATTACAGCCTACACTACAAAACTAGTATAAGGCTTTCCGTGACAAATCTATGTCACTGACTGCAACTCAAAGTATTAATACCTATCTTCAAAAATTATGAACATGATAAATTTGTTCAGTTTAAAAAGTTTCAAAATAATACTTATGATTCCATTTAATAAAAGGAAATACAATAAATATTAGCTACACTAGAAGATTATATTAAAATATTAACAAAGGTCATATCTAGGTAGCTGGAGTCTGTAAAAGAAAAATTAATACTATTTTAAAAAATGCATTGCTTTATAAGATACCCCTTCTAAACAGACACAAAAATAGTTAGACTTCTGAAGGGTCCGTGACTCATTCATTTTTATGTCCCTTAAGTGCACAGTGTCCTGTTCAGAAATCGCCCAACAGACATTTATTGAATGAATAAAATACAGAATGCAGAATTCACAAACAAAATCTCCATATTAGCTACTTAAATACTCAAATGCAAAACCTTGCAGGAGAATCACATTTGCTCCCCAAGTCATATTTCATTCACAACTTTAGTTCCTAAAGTGTATGAGCTAAAAGCAGGTGGTGTAGAAGTGATGTGAAAAAGAAATCTTGGGAATTCCCCAGGGGTCCACTGGTTAAGGGCTCTGAGCTTCTACTGCAGTGTATATGGGTTCGATCCCTGGCTCGGGAACTGAGATTCTGCAAGCCTGAGCAGCCAAAAATTTTTTTTTACTATTTCATTTTTGAAAAAATTATGACAAATATAAAGTTCATGTTGGATTCTCTTAGACACAAAGATTATCCCTGATTTATGAAGTACTGTTATTCATATTTATTGAATACCTATTATAAGCACATGGGCAAAGTTCTGTTTGTATAAACAGTACATGAATATTTATAAGGAACTTATATGACTTAAAACACATAACTCTGTGACATATCAATCCTATTGTAAACTATACTAAATCATGCTATAAAACTATATTAAACCAATGCATACAGGAAAGGAATGGGAAGAGCTAAACAAAATATTCCAAAAATACACCCAGGTCTTATGGAGACTTAGTACATGTACATGACAAAGATAGCTTTCAAAACAGTGGGGAAAGGATGGCCTAACTACTTAGTAAATGGTAGTGGACAGCGGTCTATCCAAACAGCAGAGGAAATTAGATTTCTACCGCATACCATATGTATTAGCACTTCCCTGGTGGCTCAGAGGTTAAAGCGTCTGCCTGGAATGCGGGAGACCCGGGTTCGATCCTTGGGTTGGGAAGATCCCCTGGAGAAGGAAATGGCAACCCACTCCAGTACTCTTGCCTGGAGAATCCCATGGAGGGAGGAGCCTGGTAGGCTACACTCCATGGGGTCGCAAAGAGTTGGACACGACTGAGCGACTTCACTTCACTACCATATGTATAAATACATTTCAGGTGAATTAAACAGCTAAACATTGAAAAGAGAAAAAACATAGGAGGATATTTATTAACAGTAAGATAAGGAAGGTCTTCTTAAACAAGACACAAAATTCAAAAGTCACATGAAAAATATTGATGAATTTATAGTATTAAACTTCTGTTCAACAAAAAAAGTAAACCGGCGAGAGAAAACATTGGCAATATGTAATATACACAAAGGATTGACATTACAATAAAGAACACCTACAAAGCAATAAGAAAAATACGCAATTCAATAGTGAAATGGGCAAAAACAAAATCAACAAACAATTCACAGAAGAAAAAGAAATGGCCAAACAGATTTTGTGACTTCTTCTAATAATAACAATGACAGCGATAATAGCTAATACAATGTGCTTACAGGCATCAAGTGCTTGGCTAAATGCTTTAGATATCAACTCATTTAATGCTCACAATAACTCTAGGAGATAAGATACTATTTTTATCCTTTTTTAACTGCTGAGGAAATTGTAACAGCAGTTAAAAGAAGCTCCTCAGGGACACACAACCTGAGCTGGAATTCCACTGCAGATAGTAAAGCTCTCAAGACAGTGTATCTCTTAAACACTATGCTGTTACCTCTCTAGAGATAGCAGTATCAGGGAAACACAAGTTAAAACAAGATGTCATCTACTGTTAAAACTGACAAAAAGAAAAAGACCAACACAGTCAATGTGGAAAATAAGTACTATCAACATTGTTGGCAGAATAAAATGGTGATTTCTTTTTGTAGAAATGACTCTTCTTACAGAAAAAGATACTCGGAACAATTTATACAATAAAAGATGGATAACAGGTATTTTCTTATTAAAATATTAATTTTATTTTTCCCTGAAGGTAGTAACAAATCCTAGAACTCTTTTCTTTTCTCTCTTAATTCTCGGATGTGAATAAAAGCTACCAGAGGATATTCTGTTGTCTCCACGCTAAATTTTCTTGGTGGCTGCTCCCCTTGTGATTTAATCAGCCCTGGTCAAATTTTCCCTGAAAGCCTGTTTCATGATGCACTAAACAACACAGGTTCTACTTTCTATTCTTTTCCATATTTGTCCTTTGCCTCTTTCTCAAGAGCCAAAGTTTCTCTTGAACAACATTCAAGAACCAAGACTGAAGGTGAGTAGCTCAAACTTTCCCTTTTTGGTTTGAAAGACCCGTTCTTATTTTCAGCAACATGTTAACTCCAATCAGATAAAAACATGGCTTCTGAAATCTCTCAATTCTTCATAGTCTTCAGTTCACTGTTTACAGCATAAATGTAAAGTAACAATATAAATTACTTAAGGGAAAAAAAAATCCACATCATAGCTTTTGTAACACTTCAGCCATTCCTATCTATAGGCACTATCAGGAAGAGAAACAGGGGAAGTTATATGAAGCTATTAATATGTAAAAGAGGCTGTTAGGAAACTTCACTGCATGAAAGTATTGAAAGTTTATCATGAATGGCAGTAAGCTTAGGTAATATTGCCTTCCCTTAAAAAAAAAAGCATAGTAGATCAGTTCCCCTTTGAAAAACTTAATTTGTACCTCCAAAACTTTCTGTTAAACTTTTTTGCTGTTGGGTTCTAAAACTTACCACCAACTTGGTTTCTGATTATGACAAGGCAATGAAAATCTGCAGGGTGAAATGGACACTGGAAACAGTCAGCTCAGAGAACAGTGCTTGACTAAATCTCCAGGGGAGGAGCCCTACAGGGATGACTATATGTTCATTAAGAGACGAAGTGAAGAATGTTCCATATTGTAAACATAGGATGTAAGAAGAGATTAAGGTCAGCAGGAAAATGTGAGATTGGAACGGAGAAGGTTGCACTTTTCCATCTGCATCATATGGTCACAGATAAACACTCCATTCAAACACAGTTTCACTATGGTAAGAAGGTAGTATTCGCAGCACCACAACAGGCCCGAGGCAATGATTTCTACACCCTACTAAACCCTACCGTGTCCCCAGCGTAATCAAATAATTGCTGGACAGTTCAGCCTGTCTACGCCTTAACCACACAAACTTGTGCGAGCAGACACACCCCTTCACCAGGAGTCCCAGTGCAAAACCAAAACGCCTCAAGGCATCTCACACACACATCTAGGGTCCTCATTTCGCTAGAAAGACAACTGAGGAGCTGAGGGAGACGCAGCGACCGTCCAACGCCTCCAAGGGCCAAGACAGAGTTAAGGTGAGGTCCATCTCGGACTCCTCACTCCCAACCTCCTCCGCTCCAGCCCTGGAAGGAGCCACAAGTGAGGAAGAGAAGTTGTGGAAACAAGAAGGGGAGTGGCGTCTGGGGTAGGGTTGGGGGGTGCGGAGTGGGATGCGAGAACCCCACTCGCATTGAGAGTTCAACACCAGCATCTGTATTTGTCCCACACAAGGTCACTCGCTCCAAGTCACTTTCCCCCTGCTGTCCGGTGGGCTTCCCGCCAGAGGCTGCTAGGCTTCGAGGTCAGCCCACCGCGCCCCCTCGGCCCTCCCCTACGGGCCGCAGCCCCTTCCCGGCCTCCCTTCTCGGACCCAAGCGCGCCTCCCCGACTCCGGTTTCCGACCCCCGGAGCCTCTCCCAGCCCCATTCGGCGGCTCCTCTGCCTCTACCCACAGGGCTCCTATCAACGTCCCCTCCTTTCCTCCAGACGCCCCTTTCCCCGCCTCCCGCGCCGGGTCCCGCCGGGGCCCCCCGGCCGCCGTTCCTGTTCCCCTTTCCCGCCACCCTCTCCTCGGGTGCCCACCTGGCGCGGCCCCCGCCCCCGGCCCGTCTCCTCAGCGAGCGGCTGCCTCCCGAGTCCTCCCGGCCCCGCCCCGCTCCCGGGCGGATACAGTTTGAAGCCCCTCAGGATCTCCCTGGCACGCTCGTCCTTGGCTGACATGATGCGGCGGCCGCCGCCTGCGGCTCTCTCACGCCGGCCTGGCGGAGCCTCGCAGACGGTGCCCAGGAACTGAAGACGGAGCCGCAGGCCGGCCTGAAGACCTCGGGCGAACAGCTGCAGCGGCCAGACCCAAACCGGCCTCTCCCTCCCCTCAGCTCCCGCTCCTTATCCCTTCTTCTTCCCTCTAGCCTCTGAGCGCCCGCCTTGAAGCCAATAGGAAGCCTGCCTCGGCGATTGGCATCTTGATCGACCAATAGAAACACTCAGCGGCTTCACATGGGGACGGAGAGCGTCAATGGGAAGGGCCCTCACGGGGAAGTCCCGTAGGACAAAATTTTCATTCGGCGTGGTTGCCTAGAGTTTGTCCCAGAGGAGAGTTTGCTTCAGATTTGCAGAGGCTCTCCTGCGGCTGGGTACAGTAGGGCTTTGAGATGACAGCACGTTGCCCTGTGCGATGTGGTGGAGACTACACTTCCCAGCATTCCAGGGGGCGCCCGGGGGGACCACAGATCCCAGCAAGCAACAGAAAGCCCAGGGACTACAAATCCCAGCATTCCCCGCACTCAGTTCCTCTAACTTCGATTCCAGTGTGCCGCGCAGTGTGCGCAAACCCGTAAATCTGCTTGTAGGCTTGGTGGTTTCTGAATCCCAGGGGTTGAAACCGGGCGGGAAGATCCTCTTCAGCCTCAAAAGATGACAGCCCACAGACAAGTAACTTCTATTTACATGGAACCCAGAAATCTCCTGCAAATCGTGGTAAGGCTGAAACAACAAACACAAACACTGATTAAATCATGAAAAAGAATGTAACAGAATGACTCCTTCAAGTCGTACTTGTTTGTTGGCCTGGGGAGCCGGTTAGGTATTTCGCAGGGATTTCTGGTGTGCTCCTGCGGTGGACCAAGAGATGTAAAGGTTGTGTACTCAGACTATCAATGCAGTCAGAATTCAGAGGATTTGCTAATCCAACCTCTGTTATTTTACGTATGAAGAAACTGAGGCCCAGAGAGGCAGAGAGATGGTCGGGGTCACAGAAAGTTGGGGCAGAGTTAAAATTCAGCTCTAAGACTACTGCAGTCTGGGCTTTTTGCACTACACTAGGGTAGTGATATTTTTAGCAACATGGCTATGCAATCTTCCTCTCCTTGGTGAAGTTACTGTGGACAAAAAAATGTTGCCTGACATTTCAGTAAACAACAACAAACGTTGCCCACCGTCAAGCCATCAGCCACTGAAGCCACCGCTGAAGATGGGCCCAGAGGAGGATTCAGGAGGGAGAAAAATAGGAACTTGCCCTAGATAATTAAGATGCATGTCTAAGGAATGATTTCAATGAGCCCAGACACTTGCATCTTCCCATGCATAGAAAACCACAGAAATCATTCGAGTTGTCTGTTTCTTGTTAATTGGCAGTAATCTTTTGATGTTCAACTACAAGCTCTCTTTTCAGCAAAAACTGCTAATATCCTGGCTCCTCCCTTTCTTTTTTGGAGCAGTTCCTCAGGGCTATATGAGGCTGTCTCCTGGGCTATAGTCCTCAGTAAGGTCCCTGTATAAAACCTAACTTGCAAGTTTTAGGTTGTGTGTTTTTCTTCAGTGGATATTAGGTGAACATTTATTTGGTGACTTTCCTGCAAGTGAAGGAGTGCAGTCTTTGTTTATCCTCAGTCTAGGTAAGACTTGGTGTTTTGATTTGTTCTGTGTTCAAGGGCTTCCCTGGTAGCTCAGACAGTAAAGCTTTAATATGATTTCAGAAACTAGATAAATACTGTAGTTTAAGCTAAAGTTTCTGTAGCGATCTGCTACTCTTTTTTCTAGGCCTTCCTTCCTCTTCCTTTACCTCTTTTGCCCATCTGGGCACCCACCCGATTTTTCCTTCCGTGTGATTCAACAAACACCTTTTTCAGTTTTTGTTATTTGTCAGACTTTGTTGGTAGAAGGTGAAAGACATGGTCACTACCACCAGGAAGATAACCATCTAGTTAGGGAAATAAAGAGATTCCACTGAAATTCAAGATGAACTGTTAGGAATGGTACAAAAGAAAGGACATTAGAATGCTACAGAGGCCCCCATGAAAAGATATATTCAGTTGGCAAAACTTGATGGAGGAGGTGGCAGGAGTAGGATTTTTTTCTATGTTAAAATTTTTATCTGTAAATTGTTTTTGTTAATGAAATATAACACATACAGCAAGGGCACAATTTTTGCCTATGTATACACTTGTGTCAT